>NW_027468565.1:38161302-38171302 GCF_046254945.1 Alosa pseudoharengus | reverse complement strand
TTGTAAAATGTTATGTCAAAACTAATTTCACCTGAATTTAAATAATTAAGAATTAAGAGACAGAGGTGAGATGAGAACGCTATTCTCCTGGTGCAGATATTAATGTGGTGTACTGTGCATGTTTATGGCTCTATTTGTTACACTATTTGTTTGCTCCATGGTCTCCAGGCTGCCTTAGCAGCGTGAATCAAATCGCGCGCAAGGCAGCATGGGAACACCCAGGCTATACAATGACATCAATAAACATAACATTAACAGACTAAATAGACTAGACTAAATAGAGTAAATATAATTAAGAGAATAATAATACAGTATAACTGTATAACATAGAGAGTTCAGTGGAATAGCAAATGGATCTACTGAAAAAACCAAGGGTTATTTGTGTAATTTCTCAACTAAAGGCAATGGCAATCCATCTTGTTGTGTCTTTGTGCACCTTCTCAACACACAGACAAACACAGATACACACACACACACACACACACACAGGAACACACTTCTAGACGTGTAAATAAATCCATTTGGAGGCAGCCTTTGCTGTGTGATTTGTTGGGCTGTCTCATGACACGCTGCACTCTGATCAATGATATTGACTTTGTTCCCAGCAGCCTTAATCAAAAGCCTGGTGCCATCTGAGTTCATCATAAACACTACTGGAGCATGCTGACAACATAGTAAATTAGAGAAGGTGTGTGTGTGTGCGTGTGTGTGTGTGTGTGTGTGAAGGTAGGTGTGCACTGTGGACAATATACGGTAATAAATTAGAAAAGTATATGAATTAGGACCTGACAATCACAAAAAAGAGAGACTTCTATCTTGTTGAAATTCAACTGACACCAAACGGACATCTGAAAGTGTGAGAGAAAAAGAGAAGAGAACAACGCAGACCCAGAGGAAGAGTCAGAGGGAGACAGGAGTGACTACGCACCACATAGGCGAAGTTGTTGACTCCAGGGTACTTCCGGTATGTTCCGTCCGTCTCAGCGGTGATGAGCTGGTCCCGGTCTGCTTCACCGTTCAGGTGTCCCGTCTTCTTCTTAGACTTAGGAGAACGCCTTCCTCTTCCACTAACACACACACACACACACACACACACACACACACACACACACACACACACATTTTTTAATTTCTCCAGAGGATTCACAAATTTAATCCAATACAGTTCTTCATTTAACATTCTCAATAAATCCACCAACTCTGATCTGAAAATATGAGTTGCACACAATAAAATAAAATACATAGATTCCATTTTCCCTGACAACACTAACTGCTCTCTGTGTCATACACCATCCCTTCACAACCAGAGCCTGCCACGTCACTGCTACAACTTACTCCCGAAATCTCACCAAGAGAATTCCTTCTGCTAAATATATTTAAATGGCTGAATCAGGACAAAACGTTGTTCTGTGACTCTCAAAACACCCAGGAGGGGCGCTGTGGTGCAGCAGGCTACAGTGTCCGTATTATGTACGGGTCCAAGTGTCCACGGGGACCCATGGTTTGAATCCAACCTGTGGTCATTTCCCGATCCCACCCCATCTCTCTCTCCCACTCACTTCCTGTCAATATTCACTGTCCTATCCAGACAAAGGCAAAAAAGCCCCAAAAATATACTTACAAAAAAGCACCCAGAAACAACAGAAGTGGCATAACAACAAAACACGACCCTATTACACTGGCCAGCGTGGTCCCTCCCTGCTCCATAGCGAGACAGAGATGAGGAGCACTGTTGACTCCACCACCTACAAATCATTATTATTTTTGGAGCAAACCTATTGAAAAGGGCCGTCCAAATAAACCCAACACCTCATATTTCCAGAAGTCGACATGAGGAAAGAAAAGGTTTGCAGGGCACTAGCCTGTCATAACCAGACACACATTGACTTGAGAATGTCCCCAATTTGCCAAGTCATTCTATGACCTCTGACCTTTTCTTGGGCTCAGTGAAGGGCGGGGGCAGGTGCGTGTCCGGGTCCAGGATCTTGTCGATCTGCTGCTGG
Source organism: Alosa pseudoharengus (assembly GCF_046254945.1). Classification (NCBI taxonomy): domain Eukaryota; kingdom Metazoa; phylum Chordata; class Actinopteri; order Clupeiformes; family Clupeidae; genus Alosa; species Alosa pseudoharengus. The sequence goes on along the minus strand of NW_027468565.1, from coordinate 38,169,299 downwards.
GCCTTCTGGTAGATGCGGTCCTGCTCCTTGAGGTCCCCGGCCCCATCGGTCAGGTCGTCCATGGCGGGGAAGTCGTAGTGGCCTTTCCGCTTGGCTCGCAAACGGATCTTGTTGCGGTGGTGCTCGATTTCCGACTTGTGCCTTAACGCTACCTGGATCTACACACACACAGGCACACACACATACACACACACAATCCCCTTTTTTAAGTCACACTTACAGTTCTGAAGCAGATAGCCTTAGATCAGTGGGTAAGAGGTGGGCATTGGAGCAGGAAATGAGGGGTTATTTGTGAGAGCACCCACCTCCTTGTTTATCTTGGCGTTTTCGGTGGCGCGGTCCACCACTGTCGGGCTGTGTGTGGGCAGAGCCGGCATCGGTTGCATGGCGATCAGCTGGATCTTATTGGTCAAGCGCTTGGTCCCCTCCGCAGCACGGGACATGCGGTCCACGTGCTCAAAGATGGACGCCGAGGAGAGCTGGTCATCGGGTCCGCTCATCGGCGGAGGGCCTGCAGGAAGAGGAAGTAGACAAACAGGTCCATTAGGACGACAAGGAGGAAGCAGACATATTCAGCTGGGCACAAAGGGGAATGGGGGGGGGGACCAACACAAGATGGACATGGGAGGTTAGAGAGAGTGGAGCGTGACACAGGAGCAACGTCAAATTACACTGGAGACATGGAGACATGGAGACATGGCACCTAACAAAAGAAGGAAAGTGAACATTGATGTGAACAAACACAACACTTAGAATAGACAAACAGGACAGGAATAAACCAGGCGAGAGAGAAAGTGAACACACACAGTAGGAACTAGTGTGTGCACGAGGACAGGGAGAAGAGGCGTGTCTTGTAGGCCAGAGGGGGGAAGTGTCAGAGTGAACGCACTGAGCTCTGCTTCAGCAGTGTGCTTTGTGGAAAGCGCTTCGTGTGTTGGACGTGCAGTGAGCATCTGGTCTGTTTTAACAGTGCTGCAAGGCACTCGGGAGAGCAAATGTGCTATGTCCCTCTGTAGCCATGAGGGGGCAGCACTCAGCTAAATGCCTTCCACCTACAGTATCTCAGTGAGAGGACAGGACTGGACAAGTGACTCTAAAATACTTGCACCCACTACAGAGGTGCAGGTGAAACACATCAGTATGTGTGTGAGTAAAGAAATGCACTTTGGGCAGTTTGTTTTTGTGCGACGTGTGTGTGCCGTAGATGCTCAAAATCAGGTCACCGTTTCTTGTGTTTCAGAGTGCACTGGTATAATGAGTTATAAACAGAGTTCTACAACTCGGGTTAAAAGAGGGCCTGTCGTTTTTGAAAGATTCATCACTACGGAAAACACTCTACCGTGACTCACTCCTCTACTGTGAGCCGAGAGCTATCAGAACACGAGACACACACACTCACTCACATACTGTACGTGCATACTCCCACACACACACAGACACACACACACACACACACACACACACACACACACACACACACAAAGGAGGACACGTACAACCTGCTACTTAAATCACACTACATAAACACAGTCAACACACACTCTTACCAATCTTATTCTTTCCTGCAAATCCAGAAAAAGAGAGAGAGAGGGAGGAGTGATAAAAAAGAGAAAAAGACAGAGAGAGGAAGAGAGATTAGAACAGTAGCTTGAGGAGGGAGTAGCTCGAACACTCCATAAACTAGCCCTCTCCATAAACCACAATCTCTGGACGGTAAATGATGTCCCGTGGTGCACATCTAAGAGCCCCTGAAGATCACCAGAGGCTCTACTGCGGTCACTGCGTCAGGAGTGTGACATTAGACGGAGGCTGATTCCTATTCAGACCATCTGATGCTTTCTCGTGGGGACCTTTTAAACCTGCTGACCCAGGGCAGTGAGAGCTCCCAGCACACAAAAGCAGCTTTCAGAGACAGCAAAGCCCTCAGTAAACCAAGAAGGCATCGGAGGTCCTGTCTTACATCCCCCCGAGAGACAGAAATGAAATAAGTGAGGTGGGATAGAGAGGATGGGGGGAGGGGGGGAGGATGGGAGAGAGAGAGAGAGAGAGAGAGAGAGAGAGAGAGAGAGAGAGAGAGAGAGAGAGAAAAGTGGGACGTATTGTGGTGAGGAATTCCAGAGCTGATAAGAGAGATTTCAGGGCTTGGCGTCCTGATGCCTGTCGAGCCTGAGAGAGCAGACACACAGTCAGCTAGACAGCAGACACTCACACACACACACACACACACAAAAACATGCACACACACACACACGCAAGCACACACACACACACACACACACACACACACAAAAACATGCACACACACACAAACACACGCACGCACACACACACACACACACACACAAACACACGCAAGCACACACAGACACACACACACACACACACACATGCACACACACACGCACACACACACACGCACACACACACACACACACACACACACACACACACACACACACACAGAGAAAGACCCACAGGCAAATGTTATTAGAGCAAGGGCTGCAAGAGAAAGAAAGAAAGAAAGAGGGGATCAGAGTGTTGGAGGAAGAGACTGCAAGAGATGGACAGACATTTCCACTCTTTCCAGAGCCCTGTCTGTGAGCCCTGTCTGTGAGCCCTACTTAATGGCCGACCAAACTGGATTCTGTCCCATTTAACAGAGCAGGACAAGGGTTTAATATGCAATCAGCCACTACGGATCTCCCCTCAGGAGAAATATGGAGTTCACAACAGGATATGATCATATGAGGACACAGAATGGGAAAGAATAAAATATAATCAATACAATCAAGGCAGTGCTCACTAAAGAAGCCCTAGAGAACGGCAAGCCATCTTGCCCAGTAGTCTCCGGTCAGGCTGTTTTGTGTGTGTGTGTGTGTGTGTGTGTGTGTGTATCCTGTACTGTATGGCTGTTTTGGGTGTGTATGTATGTGTGTGTGCCTCAGTGCTCAGTGTGTGTGTGTGTGGGTGTGTGTATGTGCCTGTGTATGTGTGTGTGTGTGTGTGTGTGTGTGTGTGTGTGTGTGTGTGTGTGTGTGTGTGTGTGTGTGTGTGTGCCTGTGTGTGTGTGTGTGTGTGTGTGTGTGAGTGCTTTCAGTGGACTTGCCATTAAACCCGTTGGCGACCATCTTGCGCGGCTGTACGCATCCTGTATGGCTGATTTGTGTGTCTGTGTGTACCTGTAATTATTTATGTGTGAGTACCTCTGTGTGTGTGTGTGTGTGTGAGTGTGTGTATGTGTGAGTGTGTTCAGTGGACTTGCCTTTGAGCCCGTTGGCGACCATCTTGCACGGCTGTACGCATCCTGTATTGGCTGTTTTGTGTGTGTATGTGTGTGTGTGTGCCTGTAATTGTTTATGTGTGAGTGCCTCTGTGTGTGTGTGTATGTGCGTGTATGTGCCTGTGTGTGTGTGAGTGAGTGTGTTCAGTGGACTTGCCATTGAGCCCGTTGGCGACCATCTTGCGCGGCTGTCTGGGGTCGTGTGGGCCGGATGACCCCCTGAGGCGGCCTGCTGGCGAGTCCTTCTCACTGGACCGATCGCTGCCCACAGAGTCCCCGTCCGACGGGGAGATCCTGAAACAAGACCCACAAACAAACAAATCAACACTCAAACAAATAAGTTAACGCAAACCATGTCAAAAAAACCACTCGAGTGGGGTTGGTGCAACTAAGCTCATCTTAATAATCAGCAATTTAGAAGGACTTATGTTGACCTTTAATTCAAGAACTTCTACACATCTTCTGCATCAAATTGGTCAAAGAGAGATTGCACTTAAACACATGCATTATTCACTTTTAATTACTTTCACTTTGATTTATCACACATGCAGCCAAGCCTGGACAAACCAATCAACTTCATGGTTAATATTTCTAAATGGCAGCAGTCAATAAAGTGCTCATCAGTGGAAGCCAGATGGCCCTGAAGATCGTCCACTAAATGAGGGAAACACTCTTTCAAAGTCCATTTGACTGAAGATCCTCCACTAAATGAGGGAAACACTCTTTCAAAGTCCATTTGACTGACAGGGCAATTACATCTTCATCCAAATTTAAGCAGTCTGCTTGCAAAGTGCCGACACATGGGAAAATGCATGCATCCGCTTCCATTATCAAACAAATGCACACGCACACACACATATGCGTGCACACACACACACACAATCTGTATTTGGTTCTGTCCCACTCCTGCCCCTCACTCCTAAGGTCCAGTTTTTCAGTTCAATGTGACAGCTGACTGATAAGCACATCTATGAGATACAAGTCAAACCTGACCAGCTGGACTGCTCTAGTGGCAACCTCCACAAAACAAAACCCCCTTTGCACCTTCTTCCTCTCTCTCTATTCACACACACACACACACACACACACACGCACACACACACACACACGCACACACACACACACACACGCACACACACACACACACGCACACACACACGCACACACACACGCACATGGGCACTAACACATGTTGGTGGAAAAACACATCCACACACACCAACCCCCCCCCCCCCCCCCTCCCTTGTGAGGCTGCATCTGCATTGACAGGCATGATTAATGTCCCTGTGCCCAGACGGCACATCTAATGGCCGACCAAACTGGATTCTGTCTCTTTTAATGGCGCAGGACAAGAGTTTAACACACTATCAGCCACTACAGATCTCCCCTCAGGAGAAATATGGAGCCCACCACAGGATATGGTGCTTATATCATCCAGATCATTTGGCTCGTGTGGGGATCCTGACCACCAGGGGCCATCCCATAATAGTCTTACAGTAATGCATTAAACATTGATTTGTGGACCAAGCAATGAGAACCCCCTTCAAGAAAATGTTCTCTACTGTGATGTTCTATATGGGTGTGTGTGGGTGTGTGAGTGTGTGTGTGTGAGTGTGTGTGAGTGTGTGTGTGTGTGTGTGTGTGTGTGAGTGTGTGTGTGTGTGAGTGTGTGTGTGTGTGTGTGTGTGTGAATTCTTATGCAAAATAATGTTTCTTAGTAAGTACATAAGAACAAAAACTCATCAATGTGCTGACAACATGTAATCTACGCAGAATCTGTAAGCACTCACTGTAGTGTGGTTGTTTATGTGTGTGTGTGTATGCACGCGTGTGTGTCAGTGAGTGTGACAGGGTGAAAAATGACCAATAAAATGGTCAGTGGAGTTGTGAGTGAGAGTGAGATTGGCCTAAGGCATTCAGACTGGTTGGACTGGGACTTTCTGTAAAACAACGACAGATTTATTTAACGTCATATGCGCTCCAACGTCGGTCAGAGCCACAGAGCACATAGAGCGTGACATAGAGGCACTGAAGCAGCCTGGGGCTAGACCGAGGGTAAGTCAAGAAAAGCCTGACATGGTCGTTTAAATCTTAAAGAAATAATAATCATCATGGCCGCAGACAATGGAACTAAAAAATGAAGAACACAATAACTAATGAATAAACAAACTTTACATTCATCTTCACACACACACACACACACACACACACACACACACACACACACACACACACACACACACACACACACACACATGCACACACACACACACTAAGAGTGTGAATCCAAATTATATGTGCCTATTTAGACTCAGTTTCAGTTTGATTCAAAGCTGCTTTACTAGCATGACTGTGCAGAAGTGAAAAAAGCATATTGCACAAGCATTTAGCATTTAGCATATTTAGTATATTTTATTGCCATTCTGTCTGTCTGGATAGCTCAGGATTTGACCATCTGGTTGGTTTGACAGGACGGTGTTCGGCAGACCGTCCTACTCACCGTCCTTTCTTGCGTCCCACACGCGAGGCGAAGCCGCCAGGCTCGCCGCTCTCCGAGGTGCTGGTATCCTTGACGACGGAGGCGGAGGGAGGGCCGGTGGGCTCCTGGATGACCCTCAGGTCGTCCTTACTGGGCTGGCCCAGGTGCAGCTTGGCAAAGTCAAAGCCCTTCACACTGGGAGCCTGGAGCTGGACCAGCACAGGACAGAAGAGAGAGAGAGAAAGAGGAAGAGAGAGAGAGAGGGATAAAAGAGAGAGAGACAAAGACAGACAGAGAAAGAGAGAGAGATTGAAGTTAGAGAGAGAGAGAGAGAGAAGTTAATCCAATAAATAAAGAACACGCTCCTACTATGAGGGAGATGCACAAAAGGAAGCAATTAGGACACAACCACTCTGGACCAGATCAGCAGTGGGGAGAAGCTGGGATCCAGGAGGAGGACACAACATGTAACAGTCACGGATCAAGTCGGGGGAATGGTGAGTGTGAAAGGCCGGCAAATGGATGCAGTGAGGAGGTAGAAGAAAGAGGAATGGGGGGGGGGGGGGGGGAGAGGATGGGGGGGGTGAGGAGATAAAGGAAGAGAAGAGAAGAAAGGGTGCACTGGGACAGGAGGCTTCATGGGAGAGAAAGCAGGGTCAGTAGAGAAAATGACCCCCCCCCCCCTACACACACGCACGCACGCACGCACGCACACACACACACACACACACATCCTTTTCCTCTGCCAGACAACAGTCACATCTTTAGAGTCAGCTTTGACTTTCAGAACACTATCATTACACTTAGGCACAGCAGGGCACACTAGAGAGACAGACAGACACACACACACACACACACACACACACACACACACACACACACACACACACACTAGTGCACACAAACGTACAACACATACACAAAACACGCATAAAAACACATCCAGAAAGAACATCCCCACACAATCTACTGCACACCCACCAGAGCACTAACACATATTGGTGCAAAAACACACACACCAAGCCCCCTTCACACACACACACAAAAATGGGCCAGTGGGCTGTGATCCAATTCCCCTTGGAACGATAGGGGGGGAAAGCGCCAAACAGTACAACCAGACGGACGGACGAATGGTTATTGGATGACTGGAGAGTGAAGAGAGAGAGAAAGAGAGAGAGAGAGAGAGAAAGAGAGAGAGAGAGAGGTGAAGGACGGGCCGAGTGAAATCTCTGGCCTGCAGCTTTCATTGCCCCCCTGCAGAGTGACCTAAGGTGGGGGGGGGGGGGTGGGTATGCTGGGGAAAAAGTAGGCTAAAGAGCTAAAGACCGGCCAGTGACCACTCGGGGCTCAAACGAGCTGACACAGCTTCTGTAATGCACTCTAATGGCCTGAGGCTGGCAGAGAGAGAGAGAGAGAGAGAGAGAGAGAGAGAGAGAGAGAGAGACAGAGAGAGAGAGAGAGAGAGAGAGGGGGGGGCAAGAAAGATCGAGCAGGAACATGCTGTGGGCAATATATTGATCTATCCATCTCTGTATCAGTCTATCAAACACTAGAGAGTCATGCAGAGCTAGACTGTACATGACCTTATGCACTAACAGTGTTTGTGAACTGAAGTGCAACGACGCTTCGGTTTCGAGGCTTGTGTTAGCTTCCTCGGCTTTAGCCTGCCGCGGAAACTCTGCCAAGCCAGTCAGCACTCTTCCCAGCTCAGGCAAATCCTCTCCATTCACTGAGGGCTTGCCCGGGAGAGATCAAGGACGTGGTCTCTACAGACTTCCACTCCTCCCCCCTTCATTCTCTCTTCCACTCCTCAGTGAAGAGGGGGAATAAGCTGCAGAGAGGACTTTGAGGACTGAAGGACCAGCCTGCCCTGCTCACACTACTCGGCTGCTACAATTAAAGCAATAAATCTGACACTTATAGACTCTAAGGTCCGTGGATTAAAACTAGTCCTAGATTAAAAGAAAATGGCAATGAAAATCTCCACTGAAAAAAAAGATTTTAGTCTAGGACTAGGCTTAATCCATGTGCAGAAAACTGGCCGCACATTTACTCATAGAAACTAAATCCACAGCCATTCCCAGTTAGTAAAACAAGACATGCTAACAACACTCTGGTACAGCATAAGTGCTGTTGGCTAACACAATATCCATCTCTAAAAACACAGGACAGGGTGTGGGGCTCAGGGAACTAGATATGGCCAAGTTCTAGTCGGCCCTGATCAAGCGTTGAGGGAGA
>NW_027468565.1:38153802-38156302 GCF_046254945.1 Alosa pseudoharengus | reverse complement strand
AGGAATGAGATTATTTGTGTATGACATCAGAGTCACACACAAAGGCATAGAGCCTGAGATGGAGGAAATGAAACTGAAAAATAAGAAAGAGATAGAAGAAGCAAGTCACACACACACATACTTATGCCCGCAAAAACACACACGCACCCACACACACACACATACACATACACAAAGTCACGCACGCACATACTTATGCCAGCAAACACACACGCATGCACATATGCGCACACACACACACACACACACACACACACACAGTGTTAATAATGCAGGTGGTGTGAGTGGTGCTGGGTGTCTGGAGCAGACGTGTGAGAAATGGGACACTCGCCGCTACCTCACATGAATGGGACACTGTTGCCATGGAAACGCTACTTCACATCCCTGAATGATGATTCGTACCAAGCAGAGCAGGTGTTCAGGAGAGTCACAAAGAGCAGCCCTGATCACCCGATGAGTGTGTGTGCGTGTGTGTGTGTGTGTGTGTGTGTGTGTGTGTGTGTGTATGGGTGTCCCCACATAAGTGATGAATGGGTTATTGTGGAATGTTGGAAATGTGGTGGTAAGTGTGCTTGTGCCTGTTACCAAAACACACTTATATTTGCACAACATGCACACAAACACACGCACACACGCACACACACACACACACACACACACACACATGCACAGACACACACACACCAAACATTCACTGTTCAAAAGTTCCAGAGTAAGATACATTAAAGCGATGGTTCGGAGTAATTTCACCCTAGAGTCCTTTGCACCATGACCCTGAGCCAAACACCCTCCCAGAATCTGTTTACGGGCTTTTCCCAAATCACGGAAGTAAGGTCGACGCAGCGGTATAGTAGCATCCATCAGGCAAGTGTTATTTAAACTAGATGTACCGCGTAGCGGTACAAAATATGACCGCCGCTCAGTCCTGCACATCCATTCTGCGAAAATAAATCATATTAATGAATTTGTCTCCATCTTCTACTCCATTCCCCACTCTTGAAACTTTTGTGTATGCTTGTTTGAAATGTGTGTTTGCACACATTCCGCACACAAAGTAGCCTACTGGCGCTGCAAAGGTGAATAGATTTGTTTCTGGGCCAAAAAATCTGTAACATTGTTATAAAACCTTTAAAATCTCTAAACAATCACAAGTAGGGCAGTTCATCACAGTCCATCCATTCCACTGGACTGATGAAAGGTACACCTGTAGGCTACATTGTATTTGGGAAAAGCAGAAGGTAGCAGCATAATGTATTTATTTATTTATTATTAAACAAAACAATCCCTGTCAGTTCCATGCAGTTTTCAACAGCTATCAAGAAGAGAGGTCATGTCATGGATTTTTGTGAATGTTTCTTCTTCTACATATGCATAAGTTTAGTCATCTAGTTCAAATGATATTCAGCTTTATTGTCAATGCACAAATGAAATACCAGTAGTCTAAAACAAAATGCCGTTTTTCCCAGTGGTGCAAATAACTGACATGTCCAAAGGGCCTTCATGAAATGCGTTGCGAGACTGTTCATACACATTTTAACGGGCAAAGTTGAAGAGCTACTCTCCGTTATTGTTTGTGCAAATAATATGCTGATTCATGTTCCCTTGCATTTTGCAACCATGAGGTCAATGGTTAAGCTCAATCTTTTGACGCAATCTTTTGATTTTCACCCAGCCTAGTCCATGGTAGGCGCCCGATAGAAATATTGTTTAATTTTGCGATTGAGATATCCACGCACTGGCGCCCCCCCTGCGACGTGTTCGCCCCCCGGTTTTAGAGCTATTCTAAATGCAAAAATGCATAGAGGGAGTTATGACAAAACCGTGACTGTTAACAAACTATAAGCTATATAAGGTAGGCCCTATGCTAGGCCTATTACACAACACAAATTGTCGCTGGGCTATGCTGGCGACCCAAATAAAATCTCCGTTGGAACCAATGGCTTACACCTTACAGTATCAAGCTGCCACCTCTTGGCGAAAAAGTTAATAGTTTTGCATATCAGTAGTAATACATTTCACGTAGCTGTGAATCACGGAAAGGGCGAATGAAGTGGACACTTCTAAACGGAACCCAACCCACTGTACAGTAGCTCAAGGTCTGTGGCTAAAGCAGCCATAATGAAAGCGTTATCATTGTTTGGATACTTCACACACACGTGTTTTTTTAATCGCATAGACTACAACTACCAAGCTGGAATCAAAGCACATCGACTCCCCTCTCACACCCTAAACACGCACTTCGAACAAACAAAAAGCGCCTCAGTCTCACGGAATAGCCATAGGCAAAACTGTATCTGACCCTTGTAACGTTGGTACTAAATCATTCATCGCAAAGAATGATTTTTGTAGCACGTGCAACAAATATGTGTAGGTACAGCCCTGCCCTGAATACATCTCAACGTGCGCTCTAAAACATCTGGTTTAAATGGAGATTGTAGATCATCACGGGATCATAGACAGGTTATCTTTCAGGTAGCCTATATATTTTCCATTAAAAACC
>NW_027468565.1:38143802-38148802 GCF_046254945.1 Alosa pseudoharengus | reverse complement strand
ACAGACTTCCAATGAATTCCATCATTAGAGCAAACTGTGTTTATTAAGAAAATATACGGTCATAATTTGTAAAATGGCATGTTGTTCAGCACACGCTTGAACTCTTTTAAACATTTACCAAGGGTGAGCTTGACAAAGAGGGCATGCATTTAAAAATACTTATTTACAAATGTTGACCAATCAAGTAGCAACTGGCAACTACCATGTTTGGAATGCCTGAAAAGTGCCTTCATGTTCTGATTCTGACATCACTGGTCTCCCACATCATCACACATCATCGCTGGTCACATCTATCTAGTCTATCTCATCCCTCCCCATTTCCTGGTGTTTGTTTATAAACACAGACTTGATAAACAGAACAGGAAGCCTTCTTCCCACAGAAATGTACATGAAACATGATCTTTAGATGGAGTACAAGATGTTACATAACCAACAGAAAGAGCTTCAGTTTCTTTCCGCTGGCAGACATAACCTCAGTAGCTAATTAAAGTGAACACCTTTCTGGTTATGTAACCTCCACTCCAGACCTTTCAATTCAACATCCAAGGCTTAACTTACACGATCGGCCATGAAAAGAAGATGAAATAACTCAGCTGTTTTCCCTTCCCTTCCTTTCACGTCAGCCTGAAGACGCTTGAGTTTTTTGGAAGAACGTTAATGTGCTGCGGTAATTGCTCCTCGAAGCCAACATATGGCACTCCATGAAGTCTCAACATAGTGGATACTACAATCTCTGAAAATTGTATGTGATTTTGGCGCTGTTGTGAGCAATAAGCAAATCTAGAATACTTGAACTGTTTATCTCTCGGTTCTAACTAATGGCTTTCTGGAACCATAAATGCTCTCAGGTGGGGGGGGAAATTGCACCGGAAGCAGCAACTGAACATCTTTAGTCTGAATATTGCTAGACTATACATGTGCCAAGGAAATTGTAATCAACTTTGGCAATTATGCTAATCACTCTCTCTATAACATGAGCTCTTTTGCAGTACCATTATAAAATCCATGAATGCCCTCCAATAGAGGTACAACTAAAGGCAGTTGTGACTTTTGTAACTTACCTGCAACTCCAGTGATTGGTTGAACTCAGGCTTCAGGATCTCACGGACCTTAGCTTTGGCATATCCAACTGTGGACCCTGCTGAGAAACCTATACAGTACAACAGAGGTTAGCAATAGTATAAAATACCATCTTCCCTTTGTAAAAACAATATCATGTCAGCTACCATAAGTCAGGGAGATGAGTCTTACCGACTTTGACCAGATAGTTCTCGGGGTCGGTGATGTTACACAGGTACTCTCGAACGGTGGTGGTCTGAGGGGGTTTTGAGGTGGTAGCTGCTGGCGGGTTAGTAGGGATGTCAGGAACCGTGGTTAGAACAGGATTGATAGTAATGATGGTGGTTACAGCTGTGGGGATAGTCCTGTTGAGCGATGCTGTGTTGGTATTGATGGTTGTCAGGGTATCCTCAGTTGCTGTGGTGTCGGATGGTGTTCCCATAGTGATGGCTTCATCAGCCATGTCGGTGAGTGGGGGGAGTGATGTTCCATTGGGGGTAAAAGGTCTTGGGGTTAGGGGGATGGTGGTGGCATTTGGGGCAGGATGTGTTGGGGCAAAGGGGAAAGTGGTGGCATTGGAGTCTGACTGGGAGGACTCAGGGGTAACACCAACAGTGGCAGATGGGCTAATACTGGGAGGAAAGAGAGAGGTACCATTGGTCAGGGTCTCCAAGACAGTTGGAGTAATGTCCCATTGTCCATGTGTAGTTGAGGGCAGGACAGGAGTATGCAGGGATGTAGTATTGACTTGGGCTGTCAGGATTGATGGAGTGCTCATCCAATCAGAGCCCCCACCCTGACTCCACTCTGTGCTGGGCACTGAGGGCTCCATGGAGGGCGTAAGCACCATGGAGGGATCCAGAAATGTGGTATTTTGCTGTGACGTCTGGTCAGGTTCCGATGTTGGAAAGCTCGGTGGCTCAAATCCTGAAGTATCCGTCGAAGATTCCTCGGGCCAAGAGCTGTTGTGGGCAGGGAGCAGCTCCTCACCAAATGAGGCAGTAAACAGTTGAGTTGGATTCACTGTGAAAACTCCAGTGGTCAGGATGGGCATGGGAGTGATGGAGATACCGGATGAAAGGCTGGTGTGGTTGGGCCTTTGTTCTGGTAGCCTGCTGGGCTCTTTGGTCAGCTGGATGGTGAAGTACTCCAGGCTGTTCATGTCAGGCAGCAGGAGGTCTGTGGGCTCAATGGTCACGCCGTCTGACCAATCTGGCACAAGGCTGGACACGCTGTCTTGGGGGGAGACTGGTGACTTTGTGGAAGAACCAGGAGGGGGCATGAACACTGTTGGCCTGATTAGAGGAGGATTTGAGATGTTGACGTTGGATGAATTGGTGAAAGGCTCTGCAAAGCCAGGAGGGAAAGTGGGCAAAGCTGTCATTTTTATGCTGGAAACTGTGGTTGTTTGACTAGGAGGGCTGGTTATATTTGGCCTACTGTAAAGTAAGGTAGGACCAGGGGAGCCAGGCAACACACTGGTGGCTCTGGAACTGGGAGAGTTGGTCACATGGGCATCATACTGGTCTGGATTGGTAAAACTGGGTGTGCTGGTCATGTGCATGACCGGCTGTACTGGGCTGGTTAAAACAGGTGATCTGGTGACGTGTAGTTCCGGAAGTACACTGGATTCCTTGGGATACCTTGTAAGAAGAGTCCCAGAAGGCACCAGAGCTGCGCGAGTTGGGAAAGAGGTGTCGTAGGCCTCTGAGTTAGAGTCCTCAAAGTCATACATGTCTGAGGGTAAACTGGAGACCAGGGAGTAGTCGTCCCCCTCAGATCCCATGAAGGACATGGTCTCCTGGTAGTCTCCAGAACCCCAGTCCGCCTCCATGGTGTTGGTTGGGTAGAAGTCTTCCATGGGACCCATGGTGGGCACTACCGAAGTGGTCATCCCTTTGTGGTTCCCCATCAGTACATGATTCTCTTCTGGAGTGCCATCATCATTCTGTATATTCAGGTTGAAGCTCGGCGACAACTGGTGATCTCTGGGGTCTTCTACACTACCGGAAGGTTCCACAGGAGGTTTGGCAGTTGTTATGGCAGCAGGCGGGACCTCTAGTCCTTGGGTGCCAGATGGGATTGAGGAGGTGGTGGAGTTGGTTGCCTGGGTTTCCACCGGAGGAGGCATTGGAGGCCTCACATGGGTGCTGTTGTGGTCAGGTATTACAACAGCAATAAAGGAAGCGGATGATGGAGAAGAGGACCACACTTGTGCTGTTGAAGAGGGCACGATTTGAGAGAGAGGCACTGACGGCTGCTGCAGTTCTCGGGGCCGTCGGGCTGGGGCCTCCAGGGGCCCTTCCACAGACTCTTCCCCAGATTCAGGGGCAGCAGGTGGGGTAGCATGAAGGGGAGCTGAGTCCCACCTGGGCATGAAGGCTTTAAGGGGAACTGGTTTACTGCCATCTGTTTCAAGACCTTTGGCTGAAGGCAGGGGGGCAACTATGGAGGAGGAATGCCCCGGTATACGGACGGCTGTCTGGGTGGAGGCCTCAGTGAATGATGCTGGTAAGGCGGCAGGTGATGGTTCTGGGAAATGGTTCTGCACTGCCAGGGGAAGCTGGTTTGGCAAGCTGGATGCCATCGCTGGCCAGTCTGGGAAAGAAATGTTAGCAAAGAGTGGTGAGTCAGTTATGTCATGTCAGAGGATCTTCTGGACAGTCACGAATTTGATCAATCAATCAGTCAATCGATCATTTTGTCTGATGGACAGGGCGTAAATAATCAACGTTTGGAATAATCAATATGAAATGAACCATGTCTCATGTCACATGCTGGTGACCTCACAAGCTCCATTACACCCTGAAGCAAATAAATGTGTCACACAGATTTTCTAGTTTCAAGGACATCAGACATTTTACTTGATTTTTACTTGATTCCTTGATGCAAGTGAAAAACAGAACACTCATATCCTGATTCATTCTGAACTCTGAAAAAAATGTCTCTAGAATGAAATGTGACATCAGCAGTCAACAGAACAGCCACAATAAAGGCAATTTCCTGACTGAACTAAAATCTCACAAAAAGGTTAAGTTCAAGAGAATGGTTACAGATAAACTAGTAGGCTACATGAACAAGGGGAAACCAAAGAGAAACCAATGAGACCTGTAGGTGTCAATTAATGTTTTTTCTGTTTCATGTCAGAGTATCAGATAAAGCCTCGGGTCATGTCATGTACAGTAAGCTTCAAATGGGCCATTAGGCAAAATGGTGATAAAATGGAAAAATCACACAACAGAAACCATCAACACTTGACTAGTGTGACTTCACGCTCTGAAACCAGATCAGAGTCACTGAAGCAGTAGAGCACCAAGGTTTTGTCTGCTAGACGAACATCTGACTACTCACTAATAATTAACATTTACTTACATAACTGCATAACAGCATGCATTTTTAGTTCATCAATAATAATTTGAAAAGACAAATGCTGTTGCACTTGATACGTCCATGTTTCCTTTGGGTCTATTATAAAGAGGGCACCAAACAAAACGTAATCTTCAAAGAAAATAATTTCTGTGAACTGGCTTATGCACAAACAGAAATGACCTATATAAAAAAGATTAATTTAGTACAAAAAGATGGTCCCTCTTGATTTCAAAAAGAGGGCTGGCAATCTGGTTGGCATATTTCGTGCTTCGCTGCTGGTTCCCCAGCATCTCACTTGTTCTTAATGAAGAGCCTGAAGCGGACAAACGTCTGTGCTGCTAATTTACTCTCACAAAGCACGGAGACGCAACAGCTACTGTAGCCACGGCTGCTGGCTGGCTCGCTAACTGAGCGTGGTTACACAAGACACGAAACACTGTGCTGCACACTGTAAACTCTCTCTCTCTCATCCACACACACACAGTCACACACACACACATTAACACACAGGAGTTTGCCCGGGAAAACAGGCAATGCCACGAAACAGGCATTTCAATAATTAAGCAGTAGCC
>NW_027468565.1:38121302-38138802 GCF_046254945.1 Alosa pseudoharengus | reverse complement strand
TATGCTTTGTAACTGATTGGATCCTGATGACCCAATCAGAATGCAGTTAGGGCCTGTAACTTGATCGATCTGAGAGCACTTCAGACATCAGACAAGACAAGCATGGCTCTGAAGCTAAATAGGAACAGGAGTAAACACATTTTCCCCCTCATAAATATGAATTTATGTTTATGATAGCCTAACCAATTTGCACTCAGTATAATTCTAACCATTGCAGGTGATGATATTTGAAGTTAGTTTGAATATATTTCATAACAGTGTAGTACAGGATTTTTTCAAAGTTTAATGTCCATCCCAATGGACATCAGGTGTTGGGAGATGTTAGCCAACACTCATTTAGGCACTCACCAGGCAATGTTTTGACATATCCTCAAAACCCAAGCTATAATTTTGAATGCATTTTTTATTTATTTCAGCTATTTTGGATGAATGTGCACTCATTTTACTAAAATGTGTCGTCATTTTTACTAAATCATGCTCTCATTTTATTAGATTGTGCACTGAATTCAGTCAAATGTGTGCTTGGTTTACTAAATAGTGTGTCCATTTTGCTAAATGGTGGCCTCATTTAGTCAAATTGTGCTATTTTTTTGTACAATGAGTGCACATTTTAGTACAATGAGTGCACTATTTACTAAAAAGAGTTATTTAGTAGACGAGCACACTATGTAGTAAAGCGAGTGCACAATTTAATGTGTCGTCATTTTTACTAAATCGTGCTCTCATTTTATTAGATTGTGCACTGAATTCAGTCAAATGTGTGCTTGGTTTACTAAATAGTGTGTCCATTTTGCTAAATGGTGGGCTCATTTAGTCAAATTGTGCTATTTTTTTGTACAATGAGTGCACATTTTAGTACAATGAGTGCACTATTTACTAAAAAGAGTGATTTAGTAGACGAGCACACTATGTAGTAAAACGAGTGCACAATTTAGGGTGCGTTTGTAAATTCAACACTGAAAATAGAATAGCTCTCTCAAAAAACTAGTTTATTACATTTTACATAACATTTTAATATATTGTGTGCACGTTTTACTAAATTGTGCGTATGTTTACTAAATTTAGTAAAACAAGTGCACTATTTAGTATAACAAGCGCATGATTTAGCAATATGTGCACACAATTTAGTCAAATGAGTATACGTTTTCTGGATATATAATATCTTGCAATGACTACTCTAGGGTTCCGTTCTAACCATATTACAATCTATTCTTGTTAGTATAAGAGTACGATCTGGATGCTCTGAGAGTGTGACACTTTGAATAAACGAACGATAATTCCACCCACATTTTACGAACGGTTAAAAGTTAAGAGTTGGCTCAGAGCGCTTGGAGTGGCAATTTACAAACGCACTCTTAGTAAAATAAGTGCATAATTCAGTAAAACGAGCGTATATTATCTTGATATACAAAAACAATCTTGCAATGACATCTCCTGGGGGGTGTCATTGCAAGATTTTCTATGTATTGAGAAAACATACACTCGTTTTACTAAATCATGTGCTTGCTTTACTAAATTGTGCACTCGTTATACTAGATTGTGCACACATTTTTGTGTATTGTGCGCTCGTTTAACTACAGTACATAGTGTTTTCATTTTACTAAATCGTGCTCTCGTTTTATTAAAAAGTACACTTATTTTACTAAATTGTGTGCTCTTTTTTCAAAAATTAAAATGAGAATGTGATGAAATAAAATGAGTGCAATTTAGCAAATGAGCCCACAATGTAGTAAAATAAACACTGTTTAGTAAAACAAACACACGATTTACAAAATTGAGCGCACAATTTAGTAAAATGAGCACACACACTTTAGTAAAGCACATTCCCTCCATATACACAAGCAAATATGTTGCAAAAATACCCCCGGTGTTCCTATTGGATCATGTAATTAAAAAAATCAATTTAACAGTTCAGTTCACAAGACTGTGTGAAAACAACAGTGCAAAATGCAAAACACAACGCAAACTGTGTGTGTATATTGAAAACTGCTAAACATTTTGTACTAGCACCACAGGTATTGTGTGGACGCAATCTGGCACATTAGTTAATGTGCATGTTTTGACCTGCTCATAGACATATAAAAACATTTGGACACATGCAAACATCCAGTTCCAAATGTTTAAGTCATATGTGATTATTACTTTCAATACTATATGTACAAAATATAGGGTTTTTTTCCCTAAGTCCTCATGTCATTTTACACCTATTTAGTCGAGGCGTCCATTGTAATGGACATTAAAAAATAGTAATAAAGACATGATTTATCAAATAATATTTTTTTCCCCTTTATTTCTACATTGGAGAGGAGTAAAAATCAGCTGAATATTTTTTTTTTTGCTCAACAGAAAAAAATCAGGTCTGAAGGGGTTAAGGAAGAACATTTAGTTATTTATGATACATTAATCATTCACAAAGAAAATTGGTGTCCTTATAGGTTTCCTATTTTTTTTACTTAAGGCATTAAGATCAATTTCCAAAAGATTTGCATTCCTCTTTTTAGTCAACTTTAGCAGAGGTGCCAATAATTCTGAGGTACTGTATGTTGGACCAACCTAATAAATACATCAAAGTAAAATGAGTGATTGCATACAGTAGGCATGGTAGGCTACATGACCGCAGGCCTGGCATCCCCTAAGGCCTAGGCTACCTCGCAAACTGCTTTTGCCACCTTAGTTCCCAGGTGGTCCCGAGTTAGTGGATGCCTAATTATGCTGGGTGCAAAATCATCAGATGCTCCTCTCAGAGTAACCTCTTTGTGAACAAAAGTTATTTAAAGTGTTTTCTGCATAAGACATGTCGTTTTTAACCATCTCTTCTATATCCCTCGCAACACTTCCCAAGGCCGCCATATCTAACAGGTATTTTTACCAAGTTAGCCTAAGATATGATGCGAGCTTCTAGGCCTCCTCAGATTAGCCTAAGAATAGGCTTCATTGAATAATGATCATCGAAATTTAAGACTAATTTCGGTATTTGTTTTTTGATGTTTTGAAACCGATTAGGAAAACGGAAAACAACTTGATTCTCGTTTTTCGATTTTGTATTTTAAAACGGAAATCAAATAATCCTTCGTTTTATGTTTTGTTAATTTTCATTTCCGAAACGGAAATCGATTGGCCAGAAGATCCACTGACCCATTTTAAAAACATATTTGGCAAAACTGTCAATGCCAGCTTGAAAAGATTTTGGATTATTTTGGGCAAAACGTTTTGCCATCGTTTTGAGGCATTTTATTCAAATGGAAAAGAAATAGCGCCCCCCGTGATTGCATTGCACTTTGGTCACGCTCTTTGTGTTGCAAAATTCAAATGGCCATTCAATATGCCAAACGCATTGCAATCTGTCAAGTCTCTCGTCAAGGCGGGAACTAGGCTACGTCACTTCCGTGTTAACGTCTTCTTACCAGAGCCCGTCTACGGGCTAATGTCTTATTAGACATTCTCTGTTCTTACCCAGTTAGCGTTTGCAATGGAGGAGTTTGCAGTCTCTGGCCGACAGACCCGGCTGTAGAGTACAGTGACAGAGGGGGCATTTGCGATTTTCAAGGGGGCACATTTTTTTTGGGGGGGGGTGGGGGGTGTTGGCGCCGCAAACATATCATGTCACAGTTGATGAATAATGTTAACCGTGACCGCGAGTAGGCCTAGTGTCCGCGAGACCCAGCTGTGTTCTTACATTATTAAGGCTCTTATGTTGCTGCTGATAACTTTGCCAACCAGCGGCAACTTTAGTAGCATCCCTCCCCCCAGCAATTAGTAGCCTACAAATAAGCATCGTATACAACAATTCAGCGAGATAGATTTGGCCAAACGTGGGCCCGGAGCGACCGCACCCCCCGGTTTGCTTATGAGGCTAGCCAGACCACGGAGGGGAGTCTCTGTTGTGTGTGTATGTGTGTGTGTGTGTGTGAGAGAGAGAGAGAGAGAGCAGGGCAAGGAAAGGCTGTGAGTTTTAGCCTAACTAACGACAATGGACGACAGAGTGGGCGATCTAGCCCTACTTGTCCTGTGAACTCCAAAGAGCTCCGCGATCTCCCTAATAGGAGAGGTAACCCTCTATTCCCTCCAGTGGTATCCACAGAAGGTCTCCCCACCGTCTAGCGCCCATTAGCTGTAAGGCCTCAGAAATCTTTGAACGGACCAGGTTGACATCAAATCGGACAAGTAGGGCTAGATAGCCCACTCTGTCGTCCATTTTCAGTAATCTGTCCGTTGAGTCAGACTCGTTGACACGGTGGTGTTCTACATAATCAGCCAGAGACCTTAGTGCAGCTGCAAACTTCTCCATTGCAAGCACTAACTGGGTTGTCAGTACACGATCCGTACCGCCTGCCAGATCCGTTCTGCGCATGTGCATAATCTCGCGCATGCGCAGAAGTTCAACGTCTTTTACGATGGTTTACGACACTACATGATCGGTTCTACGCTTGCGCGATTGTCAGTATTACCTATCCAGAGAACGAGAATGTATAATAAGTCAAGTTAACATTGTTTGTAGCAGTAATAAAGTTCTAATAGTTAAATGTACATGTTTTAAGGAACCAACGGAAATGTATGGAGGCTACCCACATAGCAAAGAAGATCGAATCAACGTTGATTGGTCAGGGTTGCGTTTCCTAGCTGCTAACTAAGTTAGCATCTTAGCTGGTTGCAATGCAATTTCCGCATTGCCAACCAACTAACAGGTTAGCAACTATTAGGGAAACGGTTTGTCAGACGACCGAAATTCAACGATGAATCAACGGCATGAAAACGTGAAGAACGTAAAAAAATATTTGTAACTTCTACAGACCAAAACCCTGGATGAGATGTACGAAACAGCTTTCTAGTTTACACTTAAGCTAGGTTACACAATTGACAGCTCTCATTAGCCTACATGCCATCTTCTCACGCTAACTGTTAAGTCTTTGTTTTCACATATAACATTGTTATACTTTAATAATGAAATAGGAACTGATCTGGGAACTGGATACTTTCATTTAGTGGCCCATAACGTTTGCATGCATGCACGCACGACACCTGCGTAAGCGTTTCAGGAGGCAACACTGCATCAAAACGAGAGCACACATTAAAATTCACACATGGAATGATCAAATCAGTCATTCCTTTACTGTGAACTTGCTAGCCTACGTATTTGCCTGTGTAAATAACTCGACTGAATCAAAGACAGAATTGCAAAGATGAGTATGGTCACCTACATTTAGATGTATGCTATTACAACCATGAATAAATGCATTGAGAGAATGAGCCCTATAGGAGGAGAGAGGGGGGGAGGGCAACAAGTAAACTAACTTGCTGTGTTGAGACAAGAACATGGACTCAATGACCGTTTATCAATATCATTTTATTGCATGCATAAATAACAAATCCTTCAAGGCCATAGAGCATGAGTGTTCATCCTTTTGAAGATGCTCTGCAACTTCTGACTTACCACACTAATAGGCTACAAGAGACTATTCACCGTTCAATATTTTTTTTTAACTACATAAGTACGATCTTATATAAATAACACTTAATTTTAATTCATGTAACATGAAAAAATACATCAGGTATTGTATGCAATTTCAAGCCCATAACATTTTCTAATGTTTTCACAACTATAACATTAAGCAAACAGCTCACGATTGCTGCCCATTGCATGAGTACACTGTACAAAGAAATAGTCTATAAAAGGTTTTTGCTGTAATACGTCATCACTGGACATTTTTGAAATAGTGTTAAAATACCGTCACACCCCTACCTGACAGTCATGAGTACTTTGGTGGTTTGGTGCAAGGCTATTAGACTAATGGCCTCCTTACACCAAACAACTTTGACAAGATTTGGGAAAGATTCTTCAAAGATTGGAGTCTTTTGAGTAAAGCTTGAATGGGGGCATTAGTTAAAATACTACAATCTTTTAAGAATCTTTCCCAAATCTTGTCAAACTTGTTTGGTGTAAGGTGGCCATTAGACGTTTCCCCTCCCACTCAAGCAATTAGGACGCCTTTCACACTGCTCCTGCTTGACCTATCCCTTCTGGCAATTTCCAATCAGAGCCATGCAAACATTTTCATCTCACAGAATAGAGTGTGCATGCCTCTCTCTACAAACCATGTGCAGTGGCAGAGTCATAAGCCTCAAAAACATGGCCAAACTTAGATGTCTAATGTCAAAACATGATTTAGATAACTTATTGATGCATTCATCTCCAGTAGGGTTGACTACTGCGATGGGCTTTTCCATTTGGTGTCACTGGGCCGAGTCATCATCTACTTCTTTGGCTTCATGTTCCGAGTCCTTGGGCTTTTCTGTGAAAGAGAATCACCTGGAGTTGACCATTTTTAATGCACTTTATTTACACCAATGTATTATACGTTTTTATGCAGTGGTTTGACACTGACTAAAATAGGAGAAATAAGTCACCCTATAAGGACTTTCCAACTTTTTCAGCTAAGGGTTACATTATACATAAAAAACATACGGTGAACTTACAACATGAACTGTGCCATCTGACAATTTGGGGTGGCATTTTGTCATTCTATGTCGTTGAGTGATTTATGTGTCCTGGGGGGGCTTGGGGGATTTACGTGTACTGGGGGGTCTTGGTGGACTTGGTTGCACTGCACCTTCTGGTGGTGTGAACTGTTAAATGAGAGTGTGTGAGAGAGAGAAATAGGACAGACAAAATAATTTATTACAATAATATTACTACAGCATTAAAACAGAGTATCATCATCATAATCACCATCATCATCATCATCATCATTCATACACTGTAATACTGATTAGAAAAACAAAAGGGCAAACGCTAAGAATCGTTAGGTCATAATCCAATAAATACTCTGATGCATCTGTGATTAAAGAGAAACTATGCAGTTTTGGCCATTTCTTTTCTGTTTTCTCACTTTTTGCTGGCAGGTTTCTCTACAGAGCTCCCCCTACAGCCTCAGAGTATATGATTTACGACACTCCGTAAATCTGTCACGACGAATGTCTGAGAAACTCCATCGCTACCTTGTTCTAGGCGGTACATTCTAATTTTCACGTTTTAGTAGAACTAAAGCACTCATTTTCAGGTGCTTGTTGACAGCCATGTCAAAGAACAGGAAACTGGTTTGCCGACTACAAGTGAGCTTTTGCTCAGAGCACATACAGCCTATTTTATCAACTCACAGCTTTTCTCTGCTTCACTGAAATCACTCCTGGCACTGTCTTGTTAGACAGGGACGTGCACTGGTGAAATAACGTTAGCATGGAAAATAGTCTCTCCAGACATATTTCTTACATTCCACCCAGATGAGAAAATTAGCTAAATGTAATACATTTTAAGACCTTAAAAAATGTATATTTTATTTAAGACGTTTTAATACTTTTTAAGGATCCGCGGAGACCCTCTATTGCTTCTAGTGGTCATACCTTATTTTTAGGATCAGTTGAATTGTTTTGAGATTTTTTTTGTAACAGTCTTTAATATGTTAGATATTCATGACATAACTTGTTTGTGGTCCCTGCAAACCATATGTTTTATTTTTCCTCTTTAGCATTATAAACAATAAATGAAACTGGAAACAATTGAACCAGGAGACTTTGTCACAAGACAAAAAAGATGTCTCAAAGCCCATTAGATTAACATGAGCCTACTGCGGTTTAGATTAGAAAGAAGGCGCAAAAGTCCGGCAGAGTTCCGTGCAAAAATTCCTTTAATGACTACATAGCGCAAAGCCTGAGTGGATCGCACGATTGCACTCCCGAACAAAGGTAGAACTCTCTTACTTATACCCCTTCAAAATACTGACACAACACTACCCCGAACGAACTTTTCACCTTAAGTTTATGGAAAGTTCAGGGGTGTACAGTATAGAGTGATCACAGGTCATACATTGTGCATGGGTTAAATATCGTTCGCCCCCCTGCACTCTCCTACTGGTTGTTATGAGTAGAGCTCGCCCTGTGTACGCGTTATCTTGCAGCTTCAAGGCCGACTTTGGTTTCTTCAAAAGGCCTAGGCTAAGGCAGCATGAGACACAGTGCAACAAAATGAGACACAGGGCAGCAAACAGAGACATAGGGATACAGAGCGCACGTAGGGGGAATTCTGGTAGAATAGCTTCAGTATGTTAATAGTATTAGTTAAACTTGTTATTTAAAATGTTATAAGAGTATTATGGTTAGGAATAACTTCAGTGTATTACTTGATTATGATTAAGGTTATATGAATACATGCTTTACAGTTTCAAACTCTCTCTCAATGATGTCTACAACCCATAGGATAATTTTATACAACACATGTTTACCCATTTTCCTTGCTGTGGTATGCCACATTATGACCATTGTGATGTTTATTCTTACTACAGGACAGTATTAAAACTTGGATTTGACATGAGGATTTATGTAAGGAGTAATATCCGCTGAGGTGTCCAGATATGCAGAAATAATGGAGGAGACGGAGACAAAGACCTCCCGGAGTGGAATTCTCTCCCAAGTTAATTCATTCCGTATATTGGGACACCTTATAGCTTGTTATTCTGTTTATCTCCCATGTTGCCAGCAGGCATGCACTTATTGCACAAGGGAAATGTAGTTCAGTTTAAAAAGAGGCCGACCTGTTCAATATGTTGTACTACTTTCATTGGTTGCATGGGGAGCTCTAGGGTTCTGATGACGTGGCTAATTGGTGGCGTAATTAGGAGCCGGATAAAACCTGGACCTCCCAGTCCGCGAAAGACCTCTTGCTGGCTTGCTTGCTCGACATCACACTTGCGGCTGCGCTCCCCACTGACACACCTTTTTGCATTACATACATTTCATTATGCTGACATACACCACAGTTTTACTTTGGCATACATTTACTGACTTCAGAGCTATCTAAATGCAAAAGTGCATAGAGGGAGTTATGACAAAACCGTGACTTAACAAACTATAAGCTATATAAGGTAGGCCCTATGCTAGGCCTATTACACAACATAAGTTGTAACTAGGCTATGCTGGCGACCCAAATAAAATCTTCTTTGGGAACCAATGGCTTACAGTATCAAGCGGACTTAAACTGCCACCTCTTGGCGAAAAGTTAATAGTTTTGCATATCAGTAGTAATACATTTCACGCAGCTGCGTGAATCACGGAAAGCGCAAATGAAGTGGACACTTCTAAAAGGGACCCACGGTACAGTAGCTGAATGTCTGTGGCTAAAGCAGCCATAATGAAAGTGTTATCATTGTTTGGATACTTCACACACACATGCTTTTTAATCGCATAGACTACAACTACCAAGCTGGAATCACAGCACATCACTCCCCTCTCACACCCTAAACACGCACTTCGAACAAACAAAAAGCGTCTCAGTCTCATGGTATAGCCATAGGCAAAACTGTATCGGACCGGTGTAATGTTGACAGGCTACTAAATCATCCATCGCAAAGAATGATTTTTGTAGCATGTGCAACAAATATGTGTAGGTACAGCCCTGCCCTGAATACATCTCTCAACGCGGGCTCTAAAACATTTGGTTGTAAATTAAATATTTCAGTCTTTTATTATTTATAAATTTACAAAACACTCCAAACACTCCACACTTTCTGTGGAGTGTTGGAGTATTGTGTGTAGATTGAGATGAGAGAATTGAATTAATTTTAAGATGAGTCTGAAACTTACAATGTGGAAAAAGTGAAGCGCTGTGAACACTTTCCTTATGCACTGTAAATATCCAAAGCCAATTTGGGAAAAGGCTCGAGATATAAAAGTGCATCTAAAATAAATAGAATATTGTGGAAAAGTGTGTTGGTTCAAGTAAAAAAAAAAGAAGAAAAAACATGTTATAAAATTAACAAATCTATCCTTCTGTGTCATTGTTGGCAAAATGATCGGAGGGCTCAGAAGCCCCTAGCATTTTGGGGTGCCCAAAATTTCTAGCGACGCCCCTGACCTCGGTATTTTAAAAATTCAGACTACGACCTTGTCTGGAACATGTGCTGAATAACAGGTCTCTTAACTAACGTTAACCAGTAAAAAAAAGTAGGCTACTTACCGCACATATTTCCATGTCCTTTGGTGAAGTTAATCGTGGCCTTTAGTGGCATCAACCTGATAAATAAATGCATATTATTTACCTTAACCTTAGCCCATAAACCTTCAGATGAAACACAGCAACCTAACTTATCCAACACTTAATAATACCATTTACCACTTAACCAATAACCACTTAACCAATAACCTTGGATAAGTTAGGTTGCGGTGTTGGCATGAATAAATACTAGCTAATGCTCAATGCGGTCCCTATTTAAATTACCGTTACTGTTAAGTTAATGATTACCCAAACGGCTAACGATAGCTAACGTTCACTGTTAACAATTGCCATATGCAAGATATAGTGACATTACGTTTAACCAACAATAGCAACATTTTTAAAGACAAAGATACATTGAACATCTGAACGCTGTACTCTTACCTGCACAATCTGTGGACATAATTCGTCGGGCGTAGACAAAATATATTTTTCTGCGAAGTTGGTCTCGTCAAATGTGCCGCTTCTTGGCCGTCAACTGTTTCAAGACATGCGTGGTACAGATATTACAGAGGAATCGTTACGTCTTCTTCTACGTAATTATGCGCATGCGCAGAACGGATCTGGCAGGCGGTACGGATCGTGTACTGACATGTGTAAGACGTAAACACGGAAGTGACGTAGCCTAGTTCCCGCCTTGACGAGAGACTTGACAGATTGCAATGCGTTTGGCATATTGAATGGCCATTTGAATTTTGCAACACAAAGAGCGTGACCAAAGTGCAATGCAATCACGGGGGGCGCTATTTCTTTTCCATTTGAATAAAATGCCTCAAAACGATGGCAAAACGTTTTGCCCAAAATAATCCAAAATCTTTTCAAGCTGGCATTGACAGTTTTGCCAAATATGTTTTAAAAATGCAATCCTACATTGCACTTTAAATATTAAATTGCAAAACGAATTGACAGTTAAATTATTAAACTGAATATTGAAAATTGAAAAGCAAAAGGAATTGCCATTTGAATTTTGAGACTGAAGTACCATGGCAAAATGGAATGCAATTCAATCCATGTTTATTCTATTTTTTAACCAAAATTATTCAAATTGATTTTAGGATTGCATTGTCACTTTGCAAATTAAAATACAATTTGTTGGAAATTATTGCAAATTGCAATATTAAATTACATAATGAATTGGCAATTGCATAATGTAATGTCATTTTGAATTGCATATTGCAGATTGCATTCTCATTTGAATAAAGCTACTCATATGCTTCCATATGAATGTGTGTCTGTGAGTGAGTGTGTGTGTGTGTGTGTGCTTGTGTGTCTTCTCACACACTTCTCTTGTGCCAAGCATTTGAAGTGCCCTGTCCTGCACTTGCAGCTGGATGCAGTGATGCCAGCGCCATACAGAGACTCCCTCATGGAGTGAAAACGGAGCCACGTGTAGATAGCCCCGCCTCCCCTCCCCGTCCAGTCTAATGACCAGATGTGAGAGAAAAGCAGCAGAACTAGCCCCTCCAGAGACAAAACGAGCAGAATGGCTACTTTTCTTCCTTTTTTCCCGCCACTGCTCGTGGCTCACCTGTCCTCTTTGATCTGCCTCTCTCTGCCCTCCCGCCATGTCTTGAGTGAGCCTTGCTGCTGACCTCACGGTGAAGGGGGAGCAGCTCTTGTCTGTTCTGTGTCCAGGTTTTATGGGCGAGCGAGTGAGCGAGCTGTGACTCAACACTGCCAGACTCCAGCTCTGGGTCTCTCCTCACCTCTCCCTCACTCTCCTCACCTCTCCCTCGCTCTCCTCACCTCTCCTCACCTCTCCTCACCTCTCCCTCGCTCTCCTCATCTCTCCTCACCTCTCCCTCGCTCTCCTCACCTCTCCCTCCTCACTCTCCTCACCTCTCCTCACCTCTCCCTCCTCACTCTCCTCACCTCTCCTCACCTCTCCCTCCTCACCTCTCCCTCGCTCTCCTCACCTCTCCCTCGCTCTCCTCACCGACCTGCCCTCTGCCTCTCTGAACGTCCCGCACACACATATTTTATATGAGTTCTCCCATGCTGGTGTAGGCTAAGCAAGCAGGAATGCATATGGGATGGGGAGGCTAAAAAGACAGGGCTGATATGCTAGCGTTGCAGTGGTTGTGCTAATGTAGTGGCTAAGGAGCTGGGTTAGCATGCAGTTGCTGGAAAATGTGTGTGTTTTGAACCTTGGCTGACACTGTCGAGCCCTTGGGCAAGGCATCTAACCCCGAGTTGCTCCAGGGAAACAAGCCCATTGACACATGTAAGTTGCTTTGGACAAAAAAATCAGCCCAATGAATTAGTGAGTGCAGTAAAAGACACACTCACACAGGCACTCAGGTCTTACACTAGGCTATATCTTGCACTATACTGGCAGTGTAGTAAGGGCAGATCCTACATCCCACCAAAGATTTTGTCACATTTCCTTGTTTCCTAATTTCTTCTATCAGCAGATTGGGCCTCACATCACCAGGACCAAGCAAGATGGACTGTAACAAAGTTCAGTCCTTTTCTAAACCCTCATTATTCAACTGAGCACTCTAATACCCCCCATCCTTTAATACCCCCTGTACCCCCCCCATCCTTTTCCTCTCTTCTCCTCTGATTCCGATACTCTTTCCAAGAATCACACAGCATGAATCTACCAAAGACCTACGTTCTTCTAGTCAACAGGATGGCTTCCCTTCACCACACCAGAGCATGGAACAAGGGTATTGTCTGGGAAAATGTGTTGTCCTATCTGCAGAGTCATTGTACTTCTGCAATGCCATCTTCAGAAAGATTGAACATTGATCCCATTATCTACGTCTGATGGACAATAGCGTCAGCGTTCAGAGCATCTTGCTCTTTTCTTGGAAGCCACTCACCATTTGCTCTGGGGCTACAATACTGTTGTAGTATCAACCCAGTGGAACTGCCTTCACTTCATCCTAAAGAGAAACTGCAAAATCCCTGGGAGCTGATTATATCAGACTAATGGGCTCCCTAAACACACTCCAATCCTCTACGCCAAGTGCTGCGGGGACGCTGATAGCTGCTCGCTCCAAAATGGATCCACTCAGATCAGAAACAGATCTGACTCCAAGGTCGGGACGAGTCCTGATTTCATACGCACTTCCCCTGATAAACAAAAACATCTTGACAGTTTTCAATTTGCCAAATATGGAGGGGCTAATAAGTCACAGACACTTTTTGCCAAGTATGCACATGCCAAGTTTGCCAAGGACATTGAACTGTGGTAGGAATTGCAGAGTCTGACAATATTATGCATGACATGATTGAGTATTCTTGGAGTCTGTGATTGGATGAAAGATGAGCTTTGTGTTGTTATTACCAATATTATCAGTATGGCATACAGGACTGGAATGTACTCTAGTGGTGTTGGGGAAATAGGATTTCTGTCAGGATTAGACTGTCTAGCTAACATGTCTGAAAGACTGGCATTTTTGTAATAGCTGTAAAAATAATGTACTGAACATAAGCAAAAACACTGCTAAATATAGTCTGACTATCAAATAGGAAATGTGAATGACATAGTGCCGAATATTCATCGTTTTTGTGGGGCAATTAATCAAACTAAGCTTTAGGCCTAAATGCTCAGTGCTCCCACACACACACACACACACACACACACACACTACGAACACGAAAGAGCGGTGGTACTCCTGATCCATTCAATAATTGATAGTGAGGCAAGGTCTTCAGCCAGCTGACGGACAGCAGGCACCAGGCTCTCCCTCCCTCTGACACACACACACACACACACACACACACACACACCCGCAACGCGTTTTCCAGCCAGAAGACAGATAGCGAGCGCAGTGTTCACCTGAGACGAGGAGCCTTAGTGACAGAGCACAGGAATGCCCAGCGCTGCCATCTGTCATACACACAAACACACACACACACTCACACACACACACACACACACACACACAACACACACACACACACACACACACACACACACACACACACACACACACACACAACATACACACACACACACACACACATCGGATTGAGAAGGTCATATCAGATAGCTGTCCAGGTGGTGATCAGAGAGTGTATGACTCAGTGTGTTCGCTTGTGCGTATTACAAATAACACAAACCGTTTCTTCAGTCCGAGCTTGTAGCTAAACAACAGTAGTGGATAAAGAAGGCGGTGTTTGTGTATATTACTAGTGTGGCCATACTTAAGGCCCCTTCAGTCCACACTGACAGCAGCACAGTACATATGGACAACAGTGGTGGTAAGGAGCTGGGCTGGCATGCAGGAGCCAGAAACGCTGTGCTTTCAATTCCCAGCGTCCACCGTTGTGCCCTTGAGCAGGGACAGTGGCCCTTGTAAAATAACGGACATAATTATGTAAGTGGCTTTGGATAAAAGTGTCTGCAAAATGAATACATGTCATTGAAACTGCAACTAACAACGATTGGAACATCCGTACCAGTGGTCCAATGGTAAAGAAAGTGTGCCAGGAGTATTCCTCATGTTCATTAATGTGTTGTCTAAAATTCATCGGATTCTGATTGGCTGTCTAGGCTTCTTGAAAATTGCTGTGAAGGGATCAATGATTCTTCATGCGGTGCGGTGTGTGGACGTTGTTAGTCTGTTATCCAAAGGGATACATAAAACAGTGTTTTTTAGTGTCCATTGTCGTTATGGTCGTCTTTGGCAGTGTGGCCACCTGCAGTACTACAGCTCTGGCAGCTCTGGACACGGACTGGAGAGGACCAGTGCACTAGATGAGGCGGTGTAACAGGGTCGTGCGTTAGTGGACCGGACCGGACTGGAGAGGATCAGTGCACTAGATGAGGCGGTGTAACAGGGTCGTGCGTTAGTGGACCGGACCGGACTGGAGAGGATCAGTGCACTAGATGAGGCGGTGTAACAGGGTCGTGCGTTAGTGGAAATGATTTGCGGTGCACTCTAGGAGGAATTCGATACGAGATCTCAAGATGTCGCCAACGAGAGAAAAAGAAGGCGGAACAGAATGCTCACCGACACCAACCAACCGAACACTCTTACAGAGAGCATTACCAACCTTCTATTGAGTCAATTATAGTGTGTGTGTGTGTGTGTGTGTGTGTGTGTGTGTGTGTGTGTGTGTGTGTGTGTGTGTGTGTGTGTGTGTGTGTGTGTGTGTGTGTGTGTGTGTGTGTGTGTGTGTGTGTGTGTTTGTGTGTGTGTGTGTGTGTGTGTCTGTCCTCTCGAGGGTTGATGAGGGAGCAACTGCCATCACCCCCCTAAACCTCATTATAACCATGAAATCCATTCAGGTGCAACACAGAGGGAGTTTCAGTTATTAATTAGTCCTTGCTTTGTAATTACACCACTGCCGTCTCATCAAAAAGACTGAAGAAACAAAACGCTCTCCCAGTGGGTCTGAGAGAGAGTGTTCACGTGTATGCCTGACAGTGTGAGTGTGACAGCATCCCCCTGTAAGGGTGTGTGTGGAAGTGCTTGTGTGTGTGTGTGTATGTGCCATTTTGTGTGTGCTTACAGTGTCTGTGTATGTGTGTGTGTGTGTGTGTGTGTGTGTATGTATTTATGTAAGGCTCTCCCAAGTGACGCATGTGAGATAGGTGACTTGCATGAGAACAGACCTAGAGAAGGGGGTTGCCACTTTAAGCAGAAGTACCACATATGCCCAGTGCAACAATACTGCAGACACACACACACACACACACACAGGGGCGTTACTGTGTCTTCAATATTGGGAGGGGGGGGTGGGACAGATACAGATTTGTGTGGATGTGATAGTGTTAAAAAAAAATTTAGGCCTATGTGACCAGATTTCCAGCTTAGTGCCGACAGTGCATGGAGACAATGGTTCTGTCTGCCATGATCACTGAATCACTGTGCTCAACTAGCTGGCTACGATTATGCATTCTCCTTCACCAACCTATGAGCCTAGCCAGTCACGTCAGTGGCACGCCGAGGCCCTTCTCATCTGCTGATACAGAGAGTGTGTATCTCTCTCTCTCTCTATCCCCCCCCCCTCTCTCTCTCCCTCTCTATCTCTCTCTCTCCCTCTCTATCTCTCTCTCCCTCCCTCTCTATCTCTCTCTCCCTCCCTCTCTATCTCTCTCTCCCTCCCTCTCTATCTCTCTCTCCCTCTCTCCCTCTCTATCTCTCTCTCCTTCCCTCTCTCCCTCTCTATCTCTCCCTCCCTCTCTATCTCTCTCTCCTTCCCTCTCTCCCTCTCTATCTCTCCCTCCCTCCCTCCTCTACTGCGCCGCTGTCCTGCTCCTCATCGCCTAGATCAATAGCGGAGTTATAATACTGTTTGAATACCTTTCACTGTGCACTGTGCGACTGCAGTTCCTTTCATTTTCAGAATGTTGATTTTATCCATAACCTTAAGACTGTTTCTTTAGTGATTAGCAAGCTACCACCAGAAACCAACAATCATGTAAGTCCTGTGAGTGCTCTCTCTCCCGTGCGTATGAAAACTGTGCGCGTGTTGTAGATTTGTTTCAGTCATTTTTATCTGCTTTCCTTTTGCAATCTCGTTTTTGTTTAGGCTATGTTGCGTGCGTAGCCTGCCACTAGAATCATCGGTCAGTAGTTAGAACTGATTTGTCGCTGGCATTTATCCATCTTTTAGATGACTGTGGAAAAGTTGCCCTCCAGTTAAACTTTTCCCCAAATGCTCCCGACGTTGTCCCTACACATAACTGACCAACATTTCCCGACACACACGCACACATCTGCACACATCTGCACACGGCAAGTTCATTACACGCGATACCGGTTTAGCGCGTTCTGAACACCTTCATATTTCACCGTCACATAGCGTCGCACATATTTCTGTACTCACCAGTTTTCATCCACAACATCTCCGCAAGCCGCGAGGTACCCGCTGGTTTTGCTCCACCAAACATTTCCACCACACGCACCAGTAGTCCCACGCCATAGCACCTACACTGACTGCATTCATGGCCCTGTTGTGTGTCCCGCCATCAATGGTCCCCCGAGAAACCCGAACTGTCAGAGTTGCAGTCTTTTTGTATTTTTTTGTTTTGATGACGTGTTTGTAATTGTGGTTAGGGGTTTGAACTGGTTTTGAGGGAAAGAGAAAATATTTTTTGATAGCGTTAAATAAGGGTAAAATTATTAGGATCATAGCATGTTTATTTTTGTTAGGATTAATGTCTTTATTTTGTTAAATGTTTTGTGCACTACTCTCCCACCATTTCTGAGTGACGTGTCTAATGGGTAGGCCCATAAAAAGGCTGAGCTTCTGTCATTCAAGGAAGAGTGGCATAGGGAGAGCAGCTTGCTGTGAGGCTGAGTCTGGTTTGGGAACATTTAACCCTTTGAATCCTTATTAGTTTTGTATTGGTTATTCTGTTTAGTTAAGTCTTTAAGTGCGAGCCACCCTCGTGTTGATTTTTGTTTGTAGCCTTTTTTTCAAAGTTTTTTTGTTCATCACTTTTTGAACACTGTAAATAAACCAGCACTCTTAGCCCAAAATTTGCACTTGTCT
>NW_027468565.1:38076302-38116302 GCF_046254945.1 Alosa pseudoharengus | reverse complement strand
TGTCAATAGAAAACATACTTACTTACATCCCATGTCTTTAGAAAAGTGGCATCATCCTCATGGAGGTAGAAAGGAAGGCCACGGAGCGCTACAGCACGTCGGATATTTACATCTGAGGATCCCTGCATGAGAAAACATGGAGTCAAGCCAGTTAATAACTACAAAATGCAATTCAGTAGGATTACTTTTCTTTGATAGTACAGCTTCTAAAACCAAAGCATTCTTTTTATCTTAAGTCCATGGAGGAGTTGTAATCTACAAGACCTCTGCTTTCAAAGGGGGGCAAGCACTTGAATATAAGTCAAAGTATGTGGAAACAGGGCCATTGTTAGTAGGCGGTGTGCAATTTCGAGCAAAAACTCAAAATAGGGGGGTAAGTGTAAAGATTTAAAACACATTTGGTCAGAACCACACATGAAATGAATCTATTCCAAGTATTTGTACAAAAGAAATGCTTACCTGGGATTCCAACATGATTGCAGGCCACCACCGAACCAATAGGCTATGTCTGCGGGGAAGGACGTCTGATATGATCTCCTTCCTTCTCAATGCCAATGTTGTTTGCATCAACTTCTGAATCTGTGAATTGAAGGACGAATACACATTTGAACATACTGACAATCTCTATTAGGACAATCCACCATCTCATGATGTCGCTTTAAATGCCACTTTAAATGCATCCTTAAATGGCCGAGAACAGTTTGCACATTAAATGGTTGTTTTCACCTACACAGCTGACATGCGAATAATACACATTCTGACTGAGCATGAACTGTGTGTGACCGTGTCAAATGAATTTAGGCTACTGACTTAAAGGAAAATTCCGGTTTTTAGCACTTTAAGGCCCTTTTCTGGTTTGTTTTGGATGAACTAGAGTGGTGGACCCCGACATTTTGACGATTGGTCCTGTCTCGACTTTTCTGACTCGTTTTGAATCGCCTTTTCACTTCTCAGGGTGGCTGGCAATGGGCATACTGTAGTAGGCTACTCAAACATGTCCTAAAACAACCCTTAACGTTCGTTTTCAAAACTGTGCAACTCACCGAGTGGTTAGTGGTGTTCGTTGATGTTCCAAAACAAGTAGCTTAGCGAAATACAGTTTCTGTCGTCTTTTATTTGGCATTTTGTAAAATCCCATTGATTTCTGTTGGAAGACTCATTGCATGCTGCGCCACTGTCTATGCTTCAGGTTCAAATACGAATCATACATTGCGCCGATATATTTGCTTTTAATAGTCAACGAACTCCACTAACCACTCGGTGAGTTGCACAGTTTTGAAAACGAACGTTAAGGGTTGTTTTAGGACATGTTTGAGTATAGCCTACTACAGTATGCCCATTGCCAGCCACCCTGAGAAGTGAAAAGGCGATTCAAAACGAGTCAGAAAAGTCGAGACAGGACCAATCGTCAAAATGTCGTGTCCACCACTCTGGTTCATCCAAAACAAACCAGAAAAGGGCCTTAAAGTGCTAAAAACCGGAATTTCCCTTTAAATGTGCAGACAGTCAGTAACATGACAGTGGACTAACGTTAATGGAGGAAACATTGCTAACATGCTGTAAACTATAATGTTGCAGGACCTGTGCCCTGTTATCAAGCAGTGCACCACAAAGCTTGCACTTCCAAGCTATTGTGTTAAATAGTGCTAACGGGGTTTAATTTCATATTCATATTAAGTTCATATTTTTAGTACTCACATTGGCAAATTGAGTTAGATCGCTGGCTGATCGATCCAGCAAGTGCTGGCATACAGCAGCCAAATTCTTAGCTGCTAGTGCTAGCTAGTTCTAACTGGATAAAGTTACGTCATGTAGCCTAAGACAATATTTTCAAACATTCGGGTTTTTAAACAATATGATAAAGGACGTGCTTTAGGGTCAGCACCTCACTTTTCCACTTACGTTTAATTGCGGGTTTTCTCTCTTCTCGTCGTCTCCTCTCTCGTGTCTATTTTCACCGCTCTTGTTCTCGTCTCTTGTCATCTGGTGGTCGACCGTTGCCGGCGTCGCTTGTCACTCGGCGTTGGCTAGTTGGTGCTGTACACAAGGTCCACGTATGGCAGAAGATCCGCCTACAAATTTGCTACAATTTGCGTGGGGAAGTTTCCCACGCTTTCTATTTTTTCAAATGACTTAAAGCGGATGAGTGCTGTCAACTTAAAAGTTCAAATTTGTTCAAGTAACACAGACGGTTAGAGTACTATTAACTTTTTTTCATTTTTGAGTGTTTACAAATCAAAAACATTGTTTTACTTGTACTGTTCGGTTTTACAGTGCAGAGCATCTACGCTAATATAATCCTCATTTGATTATTTCATTTCCACCACTATCTCAGGCATTCTTTTGCAATCCCCTATTAAAAGCACAGACTGCGATAGCAGCAAGATGTCTGTAGGGAGAGACAGATAATGATGGGCAGAGTGAACGTGAAAAAGAGAGAGGGACAGAGAAAGGAAGGAGAGAGACAGGGAGAGAGTGTGTGTGTGTGTGTGTGTGTGAGAGAGACAGACACGTCTGGGAGGGTTTCCTGTGTGACTGAGTAGAGGTCCCAGCAGAACAGCTCTTATCTTAGGGCTGGAGCAGTGTGTCAGAGAGTGAATGAGGGTAAGTGTGTGTGGGGGTGAGTATGCATGTGTGTTTGCATAAGCTAGTGTGCATGTGTGTGCTGGGGACATGTTTATGTGTGTATGAGGAGGAAGCTGTCACACTCCTTATGTTCACATACACTTTAGGTCCCCGACTGGTGAGCAGGATCTAAATAGGAATTCAAACCTATGGATGTATTACGGCTTTCATGTATTGTAGCCTGGAATTCCTTCATCCACATATTGTATGAATCACATGTGTCCCAAATGCACATATGTTGATTTTTTTCTTCATTTATTCTTTTTGTATGGAGAAAGAGCAGTGTGAATGCGTTCATGTATCTCTCTCTCTCTCTCTCTTTTTCTGTGTGTGTGTGATAGAGAGTGTGTGTATAATCTGACTCAGTCTGAGCACACAGTGAGAGACTGTCTAAGAGCTTTGCTTTGCTAATACTGAGGTCTGATGACAGGGACTTTCCTTTGGGTCACTCCAGTGTGTGTGTGTGTGTGTGTGTGTGTGTGTGTGTGTGTGTGTGTTTATGGAGAGAGCGACGGAGATAGAGAGGGTGACACTATTGGAAGTTCCTATAAACGACAAAAGCAGGACACACACACACACACACACACACACACACACACACACACACACACACACACACAGAAGTACTAATGTAAAGACAAACACTGGAGCTGGTCTGACTCACCTAAAGGAAATCACAGACTTCTGCCCCCTCCCTGATGCCTGGCCAACTGTAGAAGGTTGTGTGTGTGTGTGTGTGTATGAGTGTGTGTGTGTATGAGTGTATCTGTGTGTGTGTGTGTGTGTGTATGAGTGTGTGTGTGTGTGTGTGTGGGTGTGTGTGTGTGTGTGTCAAAGGCAAAGTCTGCTTTATTGTCAATTTCTTCACATGCCAAGATATACAAAGAGATCGAAATTACGTTTCTCACTATCCCACGGTGGAGACAAGACATATTTTACCAATTAAGTCTAAATTTTAGTTTACAATTACTAAAAAAACACAAAAAAACACACCTTCCACATGAAACCCTACTTTAAATTAATTAAAAAGTAAATAAGAAGGCACATACAATGAAGAAATAAGAGCAGCAAAATTGGGTTGAAATTGTGCAATTGTGCATAGACAGTCATTATAATACTGTAGTGCAAAGTCAGGCCAATAAATGGCTGAGGTAGTTCTGTTTGACCTAAGTAAGCAAGTGGCATAGTGGTGCAAGTTATGTAAGAGCAGAAGAAGTGTGTTGTGTTTTCAGGACAAACAGGACAACAACAGGACAACAACAACAAGTTGCAAAGTGTGCAAGTGTACAAGTGGAGTAGTGCAAGTGGAGTAGTGCAAGGCTGCCATTGTGGGTCCAAAGTCCAGGATGTTATGTAGCATAGTAGTGTGTGTGTGTATGAGTGTGAGTGTGTGTGTGTGTGTGTGTGTGTGTGTGTGTGTGTGTGTGTGTGCGGGTGTGTGTGTGTGTGTGTGTATACGTGCCCAAGAGCGTGTGTTAATTTGCACTGGACACACTCTGTTGATCTGTCTGAGGTCATGTCTGCCATCGATCAAATATTGATAAACTCAACTGCAACAGTGTCTCCTTCGCTGGGAATCGGTTTAAAGTTGAAGATGGATAGAGGAGAAAGACAGAGAGAGAGAGAGAGAGAAAGAATGAAAAAGAGAGAGGGATGGAGAGATGGCTGCTCGGTGGCTGGCCAGTTGTGTTGTTTTCTGGAGATCACTCAGGTTCCCCTGCTTCTCTTATTTCTCTTATTCTACCTCTCCTCTCCTTCCCTCTGATCCTCTTATTCTACCTCTCCTCTCCTTCCCTCTGATCCTCTTATTCTACCTCTCCTCTCCTTCCCTCTGATCCTCTTATTCTACCTCTCCTCTCCTTCCCTCTGATCCTCTTATTCTACCTCTCCTCTCCTTCCCTCTGATCCTCTTATTCTACCTCTCCTCTCCTTCCCTCTGATCCTCTTATTCTACCTCTCCTCTCCTTCCCTCTGATCCTCTTATTCTACCTCTCCTCTCCTTCCCTCTGATCCTCTCCCTTTTCTTCACTGACGTTCTGTGAAAGGCAGAAGGGAGGGGGCTGTAATCTGAGCGCTACCTCAGGCCAGGCCAGCAGTGAGCTGGGCCACCTCCTACCTGTCTAGCTCTTCTACCGTATCTCTCTCTCTCTCTCTCTCTCTCTCTCTCTCTGCACCATCTCTCTCTCTCTCTCTCTCTCTCTCTGCCCCATCTATCTCTCTCTCTCTTACTCTCTCTGCCCCACCTCTCTCTCTCTCTCTCTTACTCTCTCTGTCCCATCTCTCTCTCCCTCTCTCTTACTCTCTCTGCCCCATCTCTCTCTCCCTCTCTCTCTCTCTCTCTCACTCTCTCTGCCACATCTCTCTCTCTCTCTCTCTCACTCTCTGCCCCATCTCTCTCTCTCACTCTCTCTGCCCCATCTCTCTCTCTCTTACTCTCTCAGCCCCATCTCTCTCTCTCTCACTCTCTCTGCCCCATCTCTCTCTCTCTCTCACTCTCTCTGCCCCATCTCTCTCTCTCTCACTCTCTCTGCCCCATCTCTCTCTCTCTCACTCTCTCTCTCACTCTCTCTGCCCCATCTCTCTCTCTCTCTCACTCTCTGCCCCATCTCTCTCTCTCTCACTCTCTCTGCCCCATCTCTCTCTCTCTCTCACTCTCTCTGCCCCATCTCTCTCTCTCTCACTCTCTCTGCCCCATCTCTCTCTCTCTCTCTCACTCTCTCTGCCCCATCTCTCTCTCTCTCACTCTCTCTGCCCCATCTCTCTCTCTCTCTTACTCTCTCAGCCCCATCTCTCTCTCTCACTCTCTCTGCCCCATCTCTCTCTCTCTCTCACTCTCTCTGCCCCATCTCTCTCTCTCTCTCTCTTACTCTCCTCTTCCCAACTGTTGGAGGGAGTAGGCCTATTCCACAGACTGGGGTTCACCATTTTCAAAATAACTGCTTATGAACTTTTATGAACTTTTCGATTGGTCAAGCCAAAACTGACCATATGGAAGGGTAACAGACTGGAGGAGAAGGGGTAAATTGATAATCTAGTGGACATGTTTAAAGATTTAGTGGAATACAGTATGACTGGGTCAGAGTTGAACATGTTTTCTTTAAAGTTTTGGACAATATCACCCTTTTCTCACGGGAATGGTGCATAAACAAAGGTCTGTACATATTTTATATATTAAAAACGTATTTGTGTCAGTTCTAAGCTGGGTATCCTCCTGCACTCCCTACACACACACACACACACACACACATACACACACACACACACACACACACACACACACACACACACACACACACACACACACACACACACACACACTCACATACCAGGTCGGAAAACATGACATAGCCACCTCCACCCAGATCAATGAATCTGAGTAAAGCACTGTCTGACAACTAATGCTCTAATGAGTTCCCTGAAACGAGACTGGGCACAAATAGCACCATCTGGTCTCTGAAATATATAAATTATCATCCAAGAGTTAACTGAAGCATGTGGGGATCCGTGTCTGTGTGTATCTGTATGTGCGATAGTGCAGGCATATGGCTCTTATGTGAGTGTGTCTGCATGTGTGTGTGTGTGTGTGCTTTTTTTGGCCATGCATCTGTGTGTGTGTGTGTGTGAGTGTGTCTTTTTTGGCCATGCACCACTGTACTCTGCCTCCTGCCAAGATCCTGCCAGCCTCACCTTACGCTGAGTTCACCCAACCGCCCTTGCTGCTGCACAGTTCACGGACGTGGCTTGTTGTTTCAGAGTTCACGCTTCACTCAATGCCCACAATCCCCACAGTTTACCTCCTCTCTCTCTCTCTCTCTCTCTCTCTCTCTAACTACCCATGGCACCACATTTGTGACAGATAGAAAGATGGGAAGAAAGCAACAGCAGACCCCCCACACTCCAGGATGAATGGGGTTTTACTGAGATTGCAGATGTGTTGATTGAGTCAGGCGCTAGCCGTGGCGCTAGCACGCAGAGTTGCTGTTGGCACAATACTCCACAGCACAGCACGTGGCCCTCCGTCTTAACCAAAGCTATTGGAAAGGAAGCCTGGCACAGTGACACTGCACTGCAGAGTCATTGAGAAACTCTATAAAGCGCACAGAAACACATAAATAGTCACACACACACACACACTCAACCAGAAACACACACAAGTCAAACACAAACAGGGACACACAGACTCACACAAGACCTTCACAAACACAGCAACACAAACACACACAAACAAACACAGATATGTGCCACAGGAAATTCAACCTTTCAGTGCGACTCCCTGATAAAGACCTGGAGCCATGGATCTCAATACGGAGTCACAAGTCTGTCACACTCCACACGAGCCGTGCCACTCAGTCCCGAGCCCCCTGCACCCACCATCAATGGGCTCCTTTCAGTCACAAGTTAAAAATATCACCGGCGAGATAAGCCAGCCATTACAGCCCCTCTATCAGAGACGAGGGAGGAAACACAGGAAGCA
This sequence comes from Alosa pseudoharengus, assembly GCF_046254945.1. Classification (NCBI taxonomy): domain Eukaryota; kingdom Metazoa; phylum Chordata; class Actinopteri; order Clupeiformes; family Clupeidae; genus Alosa; species Alosa pseudoharengus. Next base: position 38,109,203 of record NW_027468565.1, on the reverse strand, counting down.
AGGTCTCGATGGCTCCGTCGCCACCGCTGCTGCCTTCACAGCCCTGAAGGTCTTGGCCTGGCTGGAATCTGATAAAAACAAGAGATTCGTTCAAGCCAAAGATCACAAACACGAAAGATGGCGGATGATCCTATAAAAACAAACACAGTGGCAGAGGGGTAGGGGTGCGTTTGACATGATTTCAGAGGACAGGCACCTACTGCTTGTAATAAAATGTGCTATCCTCTTAAAATATTCATTTGTCTCTTCAAAGCAACCTCAACTACAACGTAGCTTACAGGTACTACAGGCATTTAAGATTTGTGTGTGTGGTGTCTGAAAGGTCACGCTGTGTCCTCTTCTTCAGCATTTAAAGCCACACTACTAAATCATGGCACAACACACTCACACAAACCTGCACACACACACATACTGTACCCACATGGCTTCTCATGGAAGTCAGCCTAGCAGACAACATGACCGCTCTGCTGAGATACAACAGAGAGGATGAGTATGAGAGACTGAGAGAGAGAGAGAGAGAGACAGAGAGAGAGAGAGAGAGAGAGAGAGAGAGAGACAGAGAGAGACAGAGAGAGAGAGAGAGAGACTGAGAGAGAGAGAGAGAGAGACGGAGAGAGAGAGAGAGAGAGACAGAGAGAGAGAGACGGAGACAGAGAGAGAGAGAGAGAGAGACGGAGAGAAACCCCAGGAGAAAAAGAAAACAACACGAGCGTATTAAGAGGAAAGAGGAGCAGCTCGGAGTGATAATTAGTAAATCACTCTTTTCTCCATACTCCTCCTTCTGAGCTTTCATCCCTTTGTCCTCTGAGACAGATCAAACAAGATGGCCAGCGCTCCAATGACAGCAGCAAACACCATAGGGGGGGGTGGGGGGCAGAAATGAACCTTTTTAGGAGGTGAACTATACATCATTAGGCTTCTAAACCAGGCCTGTTTCTGTAATGAGCTCTATAGAGTGTGGTCAGACAATGAATGGATGAATAAATGAACAAATGAAGGACGAAAGAAAAACAAACAAGTTAGTGAGTAGTGAGCAAAGGACCATTCTCTTCAATGAAAAACACAAACTTATCTTCCAAATAGATACTGTAACTAAGGTGTTCAAAATGACCAAATAAACCTCTAAACACAAAGCTATGGTTTTCCTTGAAGTCACACTGCAGTTTGTGGGTCAACAGCCTGGCTGGGACAGCAGAGGTGTAGTGGCTCGTCCAGCCCAGAGACGCGGCATCAATGACGTCTTAGCCTGATGAGAGATGACTGCAACGTGTAGCTGACCATCAGTTGATGCTTCTAGCTCTGGGGTTTTTGAGTGGCAGGCGGTCAATTTGGAAAAGAGGACTGGCTCTCTCTCTCTCTCTCACACACACACACAGACACACACGCACGCACCTCACAGGCTCTGTGAAACAGTACTGGAATACAAATTCGCCCTGGGAAAAAAGACGCAGAGCTCCAAATGGCTCCCAGATGGGCCTGAGACATCTGTAGGCTACCCTGAGGTGCTTCCTTTTCCTCGGACTAGCGTCACAGCTCACTGCTGCACCTACCTCACGTAGACTACCACTAATTCGTCCTGAAATAATGGATTGCAGGCTAATAGTTGTGCATGCTAATACCTATCTCGCATCCACCGCCTGATCGATGAATTCAACAAGTCTTCGATTAACTGAGGAAAATGATGCACACAGTCACACTCCTTCTTTCTCCCATACAAAAAGCACACCCAACATTTTGGTGACTTTTTCCCCCCCTTTTTTTTACTTTAATCCAGGGCTTTGAACCGGTTCAAGGAACGAAAACGAAAACCGGGAACTTTTTGTATTTTACAGGGAACAGAAACGAAACCGGAAACGTTATTATTTTTTATGTTCTGGAACAGGAACACTTATTTAAAAATAATGGTAACGGTTAATACCGGTTTTATTTCGTTCCTCAAAGTTTTCGTTGCCTAATTAGGCCTAACTAAAAAAAAAAAAGTAATTATTTTCCTGCGCACGTTACCATGACGGCTGAGGTTCACTTCCTGTGTGACATCACATCAGACATCCGCTGACTGAATGGAGAGAGAGCGGTGGATTACAAAGTCTCCACTCCACATCTTAAATAAGAGGTAAATTACGATCCATCGTTAATTAAAACGCTCATTCCAAACACAATAACAATAGCTATATTTGTCGACTCCACGCTATATTTGTCGACTCCACCATGATGGACTAGCGAACATTTGGATAAATGGCGCCAACACCTCTGTTTGCCTAATGCACAGATGCAGTGTTTCCTCTAGGATTTTTTTAAGCAGTGGGGGCAGGCCCCACAACAACCCCCCCCCCCCCCCACGACACATACATAAAAAAATATTTTATAGCCTATAATTTAGTATGAATTTTATAGCCTATAATTTAGTATGAAAAGTATTTCTTTTAAAATATTAATTGCTTAAAAATACTGCTAATTTTATGCTGTTTAACAAATGTATAAATTGTGCACTGTCGCTTTAATTCACGTTTATTTCTCAATGATCTTCTGCCTGCTCCGCTATGGCTAGTGCTGTACCTACGGCTGGGCCCTCTCACAGTTTTTAAATGGTCAGTAGTGGGAACTATACTGTTGCCTTCATGATTTCCTTTTAAAAGTTTCTTATAAGAAGGATATATCAATTATCAACAATGACAAGCCAGCTGGAACCTGCGGCTCTCTCTCCCTCTCGTGAGAGCAGACGCTTTCCCAATTAAATGGATCACATAATGTTCACGTTAGATCTGCTGCAAAGGAGTTTACTTAGTTTAACATGATGTTATCTCGATGTAACATGATGTTTTGACATTGACATTGCAAACGTTCTCTAAGGAGAGTGAAAAGCAGTTTGCAGTAGTCGTCTCTATCGCAGGAAAAAAAATAGCGAGCAGCCTGATAACCAAATGAAATGCTTGGCGGGCCGGATGAAAATGTTCGGCGGGCCGCAGTTTGCCCACCCCTGGCCTAGGCTAAGCATTCTGTAGCCTAATTCGTTAGACATTTTAAAAAATGGTTGCACTTCTTTTTGCTAATTTTCACATTTAGCAACAAGGGTAACAAACGTTTAGGTCGTGCGGCCTTTGTGCGTCTGTGTAGCCCAAATTATTAAAAAATAAACTTTTCCGTGTCATACAACACAACTATTTATTTTAACATCATTACATCTACTACTACATCTATAGACTATTTCCAATTTGTATTATATTAGTGGCTCACTTATCGTTTTAATGTTTCCAGATGTTTGATATCAGGACGTGAGCTGTCAGAACTGACAAGTTGAACGTTGTCTTATTAAAACGGACCCACCGCGGTGACGTTTTTGGTGGAGGTGTTGTTTAATAGTGACTCAGAAGAAAGCAAACGTTTGGACAATAAGCACATCCACACACTATGTGGAGGTAAACTGGACAGCCCCAAACCTCTGAATAGTTCTGCTTGTTGTTAAATTGTAATGTTAGCGGCTGCCAACGGGGGGTGCATAATGTCGGCAGGATCATTTAAAAGGCAACTGCGACTATTGTGCGTCTGTCCCATTTCTGATACCGTGCGGGAAGAAAATTAAACCGTGGCGGGCCGCCACTACCAAATCAACATAGAGGAAACACTGAGATGGCTTGTTACGGTATGAGTAGAACTACTGGATGGCTTTTCCCCCCGACAGTTGGAATTTGTTGTTGCCCGAGTGGCATAACCACGTGTCTTAATAATGTCGTTACATTTGTGTGGAAATTTTCTCTTTTAACAATAAACTACACATTTGAAATAATTGTAGGCCTATTTAATTATTATTAATAATAATAATATAATTATTATTATTTAATAATGGTTGTCATATTATTACATTTGGTTTAAGCTGGATGAGAAAGATGTGACATACAGTAATTCTATAGCATTAAACAGCTGACAGGAACGAAATTAACCGTTCAGGGAACAGTATTTTTTTGTTCTAACCGGTTCGGGAACGTCAATTTATTGGTGGAACTCATAACCGGAAACGTTATAATTCCGTTTCTGTTCGGAACGAACCGATTGGAAAAAAAAATTGGTTCAAAGCCCTGCTTTAATCACACAGTGCATGCCAAACCACACTCCATAAACCCCACCCCATGCCCATAAAAATGCATTTCTCATATGAAAGTGGCCAGACCCTAGCAGGACTGGCCACACAGCAGGACTGGACAGCCCAGCGAAAGCCCAAATCCCCCACCCCCACCTCTCCATTCACTTTATTCCACTCTCTTTGTCCACTGTCCATCTCCACCTTAAACGTTCTACATACTCGACACACACGACCGGTAGCGCGACAACGTGACGTCAAAATTACGTAGATCTTGCTGGCGCGCCAGGATTTAAGCCAGGTAGCGCGAGGTAGCTCACCACTCATTTTCTTTCAGACGAGCGCGACAAAGCGGAAACAGGAAGATGGACTAGTTCGAGGGCAAGCGAGAGTTGCAGTGTTTTGTTACAGTCGTGAATTTTAAATAGTTTGCTGGATAAGTTAACAGCGAGAGTTGCAACACATGGAATTAAGAGGAAAGAATAGAAACGATTTATTTTCAAACAAAGGATATCTATTAAGGCCTGAACAAAATCTCTTTCCACTTCAGGAAATTACACAAACTCAGCCAGCTGTTAGCTGAGCTAGCAACTAAACTGTTTACATTATTAAAATTTCCCTCGGGATGACTAAAGTATCTATCTATATATCCATCTATCTATCTATCTATCTATCTATCTACCTGTACACACACCTTGTGACACCTCTGTTCAGGAGAATATTGCAACTTGAGTCGCGACCACCGCGCGCGAGTATAAATGGTTACGGTGCTTCTGTGACGTCACATTGTGGCGCTACCGGTCGGGAGTGGCGAGTATGCTGGACGCTTTATTCCTCACTCGTCTTCTACAATCTCTCTCTCTCTCTTTTCTTCCCTCCATCACTCTCTCTCCTTCCATCTCTTGATGGTTGAGATCCAATCCCACATCCCTCCTTCTTCCATGCATAATGAATGCCCTCATTGTCGCCCCAAACAGATCAGGTTTCACACAGAAATGGGCAACCCTGGTTATTAGCCAGAAGTTGGAGGCTCAACAGGGATCGACTGGGAGACAGAGAGAGAGAGAGAGAGAGAGAGAGAGTCTGAATCTCTCTTTCACAGCATAAAGATGGAGAACAAAAACACTGATAACTCTCTGGTCAGTTTCAGAGGGCTAGGTCCTGCCCCCTGGGGTTATTCTGAATGTGCCTTAGATTGCACTATCCACTTAGCCTAAATATCAGCTTTATCTGAGGTTTGCAAATTATGGGGGCCAAAAGAGAGAAACCAAGTTTGTCTTGGACGTCTTCAAAACTAATGTTCCCATCAGTTAATAGCCTCCTTCAGTTTTGTTTTCAGATGTCCAACGCACTGGTCACTGGTGGGGCCTTTCTGGATCAACCTCAAGATGTTCCAGAATTTTCATAAAGCTTTCCAAAAGCCTCACAGAAACTTTCATTTTTTAACAAATCATGTTATGGACTGTCCAGACCCATTACATTTAGCCTTGTGCAGCTGAGCTTTTGTTCAAGCCAGCATCAAGAAAGAGTAAATGCACTCTCACTGCTGTCCTGTCAGACTGTAGAGCGGCAATCTCTGGAGAATCCATCTCAGACAGCTCATGATTAGTTAATCCAGAGTAGTACGTCTGTTTAATTTCACATCAGCGTGTGTGTGTGTGTGTGGGTCTGGGTGTGTGTGTGTGTGTGTGTCTGTGTATGTGTGGGTCTGGGTGTGTGTGTGTGTGGGTCTGTGTGTGTGTGTGTGTGTGTGTGGGGGGGGGGGGGGTCTGGGTACTTATATCACTGTGACAGTTCACTCGGCGAACATCTGTCATCTCGATCACTGACTTACTTCAGCCCTTTTGCCTGCTCCTGTTTCTAGGAGGACAGTGTTGTGCGCACCATCACGCCTGTGTGTGTGTGATGTGTGTGTGTGTGTGTGTGTGTGTGTGTGTGTGTCTGGGTGTGTGTGTGTGGGTGTGTGTGTGGGGACAGTCTTGTGCGCACCATCACGCCTGTGTGATGTGTGAGTGTGTGTGTGTGTGTGTGTGTGTGTGTCTGGGTGTGTGTGTGTGGGTCTGGGTGTGTGTGTGTGTGTGTGTGTGTGTGTGGGTGTGTGTGTGGGGACAGTCTTGTGCGCACCATCACGCCTGTGTGATGTGTGAGTGTGTGTGTGTGTGTGGGGACAGTCTTGTGCGCACCATCACGCCTGTGTGATGTGTGTGTGTGTGTGTGTGTGTGTGTGTCTGGGTGTGTGTGTGTGTGTCTGGGTGTGTGTGTGTGTGTGTGTGTGTGTGTGTGTGTGGGGACAGTCTTGTGCGCACCATCACACCTGTGTGATGTGAGTGTACCGGCTACTCTTTCTGTTTTGGTGATGACTACTCTCTCTCTCCCTCTCCCTCTCCCTCTCTCTCTCCGTCTCTCTATGTGGACGTATGACACAGTGAGAGAGCAAGAGATAGCGAGTGTACATGTGTGTGTACCAGGGCTTGAAAACGAAATTATTTTTCAAACGTTCCGTTCCGAACGGTTCAGGTAGGCCTATGTTTAACGTTTTCGTTCTTGCATGCGTTCCGCCACCAACATATCGGTCCTGAACCGGTTCAGAACGCAAAATATCGTTCGTTCTTAAAGTTCCGGCAGTGTTTGGCGGGCCTATCACGTCTATATCTGTGGACTTTACCTTAGAATAGACCAGTGGCGTAACAAACCAATGGAGGGCCCAGGTGCGAGAGCGTTACTCGGGCCCCATACCGACTTAGTTTGGCCCAGGATGAGTTAGCTCTGATACATGCAATACACATTAAGGGTGACTTCAATTGTTTACGCAAAGGGCCTGAGGCACCGAAGTAGTTTAGTAGTTACAGATTACAATTTCAAATAAAAAACACACGACTACATAGGATCCATTACATGTGAAAACATTAAAAATAATTGTATTAACAGCCTGCAGGCCAGGGTAATCTACTATTACTGCATTAACATCAACTCGCATGGAATTATGGGAACACTCAATGCGCCTCTTCAACCCTCTGCTGAAACTGCAAGCGTAGATTGCTTGCTTATAAACTCGCACTGCGCAGAAACAAAACTTAATGTAGCCTAACTTATTTAACCGTGCAGAAACCAAATAAAATCCTTCATATGCATACAAACCCCAATATGCGTGAATTAGGCCATTAGAAGAAGGCCATCTTACGAGCCTTTCGTTGTGCAAAATCGTCAACGATATTCCCAATATTCAATGCTCTGGCTCTCGTATTTTCAATGGACAGGATAGCTAACCCACTGAGCCTCTCCTGCCCCATGCTGCTCCTTAGGTAGGTCTTAATAAGTTTGAGTTTGGAAAAAGATCGCTCAGCTGTTGCCACAGTCACAGGCAATGTCAGAAACAACATGAGAGCAGTACACACTTACCCAAATGTGGATGTTACACTGTCATAATCTACCGCAGCATTTTGGCAAATTGAAAAATAGATGACTTCTGTGAAATCTCTGCTTTAAAGCAAGACCTGAATGAGAGGAGTTGTGTTGGGAATGTCGGTGCAATGTCCCTGCTATAATGGTCTGACAAACGTCTTGCCTTAGTTCATCATCACCTGCGAGTTGAAGGGTCATAGGACGTAAAGAATCAAACACATGACAAGTTTCCCGCATTCTTGCAAATCTTTGGGAGAGCCGACTGATTATGATGTCCAGAGTTGTGTTAAATACCTGCACTTTGAAGTATCTCTCTGCATCGGTTAAGCGCTCATCTTCCGATAGTTCGTCAAAGTGACGCTTCACTCTCCGTGCTCTAACATTTTCAAATGTACTCTGAACCCCCCATTTATTGGCGAGCGTCTGCGATGTAGCCTTGGCCTGATCAAAGGCACGCCGGTAGTCAGAAAGGACCTGTATAAAAATATTTCTGGATACGTGCTAAACTCCTTACCTGGTTGTAGCCTAAGTTTTATGGAGATCTTCATAGGCTTGCGCTATAATTCCAACCCTGTTTATAAACGAACCTGTCTGTTGCTGACAAGGCCTATCTCAAATTTCCAGTTTAACTCTTCTACATAGAATAGGCTATAATTGCGCAAACATTCAAAATCCCGACTTTAAAACGACAAGGCGTGGACAGGCAAAATAGGCTATTACGCATAGGCTACAAACAATTTCCAAATCAGTTTCAGTAGCCTAGGCCTACGCTACGAGCTGGCCTAAGATCCGAAGTGGCAGACGGATAGGTTACATTACAACAGTAAGACAAAAAATATACACATTTGGACCAAAGGTTCAATTTATTAACAGTGTAGATGCGGGCATGTTTTTCGCACAACCGGAAATAGTCTCCCTGACATAGGATATGCTTTTGTGAAATTTTATAATAGAGAACGAAAAAAAAAACGTTATTAACCGGTTTTGTGGATTTCAGAATAACGTTTCTGTTCCGGAACAGTTGAAGACCATTTTGTTTTCGTTTCCGTTTCCGCTCCTCGTAAAATTCCGTAAAATTCCGTTCGTTTTCGGTTTTCGTTCCTTGAACCGGTTCGGAGCCCTGGTGTGTACGTGTGTGTGTGTGTGTGTGTGTGTGTGCATAATCTAGTGAAAAGAGGACTGTTTTGAACACTCAGGAACCATGGGAGAAGACTACATTCATAGCCAAACCTCCTCTAATGCTAACATCAAAGTCGCATCAACAGTCGCAGCCATACAAACACAATCTCTCTTTCTCTCTGTCTCACACACACACACACAGCAGAACACACACACACACACACAGAAATAGGTTATACACAGAGACATGTACACACACATACTTTAACAAACACACTGAAACACATTGTCACAGATAGATTTCTGTCTCTTCACTTGGCCTGATTAAAAGAGCAGTGCACTTTTATATCGACTGGATTCCAGGTAAGAGGAAAATGCGCTTTGATGAAAGTGAACACCTTCCCACTCACTTCTCTCCTCTCCCCCATCCCATGAACACTCCTCTCCTCTCCTCTCCTCCTTTCCTCATACTAACGACCTCATTAACATTGGCAAAAGAAACCATCTTTGGGCCTGAGAATCGTCTGCACACGCCAAAAGTTACAAAGATAAACTACAGAGCGATTCTTCACGGAGCAGAGGGTTCTAGCAGGCACAGAAATGAGAACGAATGGCGCTACCCAGAAACGTTTCTTGCAGAAAGCGAGATAGTAACTAAGACAAGGGACTGGGAACGGCTTTAAAAAAAAACCAGCACCAGAATTAATTCCTTTAATCTGTCCATTCATCGAGAGCAGTATTAGGACAGCCTTTATCCAGAGAATGCATGAGCAAATACGCAGCCCATAATAACCACAGCTGGGCTTTTGAATGCAAAACTGTCACATACGCAAAACTGAAAATCTGCAGACTTTTTTTTCCTTACAAAGAGTGTGTGTCTGCTCACATGAATGGCCTAGCTGGACAAAAGCTATTATTAAAGCTATTATAAAACTATTATTTTTGTTTCTGTTTTTTTTTTTTTGTTGCTATCTGTGAAGGAATATTCTTCTACCCGTGAATGAGCACAATCAGAATGGAGCGTTTGTCAATTGTGTTGAGGATTAGAAAAAATAAGCACGTGGGTAATCTGACTGATATCACCACAAACGTTCCAGATAGCCATGGAGTGTGGCCCAGGTCTGGCCCACCTCTGGTCCTGATAAGGGCTGTGGGTGGGTCTCAGAGCCATCGACAGGACGGGAAATAAAACAGACAAACCCTGGTCTTGACCCTTGACCCCTTTTCACGTTAAAGCGATGGTTCGGAGTAATTTCACCCTAGGGTCCTTTGCACCATGACCCCGAGCCAAACACCCTCCCAGAACCTTTTTTCCCTTGGTCGAACCCTGGTCGAGTAGCGCTATCAAAAACTAATGACGTTCTGCAGTCGTGATGGAACCAACTTTTATCTCGTAAATTACCCCACTAATAATGCCCTGAATGGTACAAAACTTCTGCAGTAGTACAACTACGACCTTTAGTCCAATAACGAGGCATTAGAAAGTTTGTAAGTGCACCAGGAGTTTATTTAAATAAGACTTGCCTGATTATCTGCTACTATACCGCTGCATCGACGTTTCTTCCGTGATTTGGGAAAAGCCTGTAAAAGTCCTGGCAGGAAGCATGCATAAGGATGTAGATCCAGGAATGCACTAATATTTTGTTCGTAGTCCAGTTTGCAACAATTATTAGTTATTACTAAGTTGTAAACACTTCGAAAAAAAATATTTAAAACTGGATATACCAAAAAACGTTGATGTAATCGCTTCCTGCAAGGACTTTTACAGGCTTTTCCCAAATCACGGAAGAAACGTTGACGCAGCCGTATAGTAGCAGATAATCAGGCAAGTCTTATTTAAATAAACTCCTGGTGCACTTACAAACTTTCTAATGCCTCGTTGTTGGACTAAATGTCGTAGTTGTACTACTGCAGAAGTTTCGTACCATTCAGGGCATTATTAGTGGGGTAATTTACGAGATAAAAGTTGGTTCCATCATGACTGCAGAACGTCGTTCGTTTCTGACGGCGCTACTGACCAATTTAGTCATGGAATGTAACACTCCACAAATCAATAAGAATGTGTTTTCTTACGTCGAACCCAGAACCCTGGCTAACATGATAATAAGCACCGCAGAGATGACACCCACGTCATCATCCCAAACGTTCCTGTGAGAGACAGAGCCTGGCGCACGACTGCCCGCCATCAGGGCCATGGAGTCCCTGAGTCCACTCCCTGAGTCCACTTCCTGAGTCCACTCCCTGAGTCCCACTCCCTGAGTCCACTCCCTGAGTCCAGGGCTTAAAGCAATAGAAATGTCTGTGCCTGAAGTTATCAGACATTTATGAAGACGTCTGTAGTCTCATTGCCTATTTTCAAATCTTACGTAAGTATACCAGCTCACGCCTGAATTCAGGCATGGTGCCTGAACACTTTAAGCCCTGTGAGTCGGTGACTAGCTGGGAGTGTGTGGCAGTGTGTTCTGTGTGGCTGTGGAGATCCCACGCGCCATCTCTTTTCTCAGTGCACATTCAATCATCACACACACGTTCAAATCACACACACCCTTCACCAGAGAAAATGGAACGACAACCTGACAGGGCAGGAAATACTACTTTAACCCTTGACCATTGAGAGACAGGCAAACAGACAGACAGACAGACAGAGAGAGAGAGAGAGTGCAAATCTAGGAATGAGAAAGTAGAAAGAGAATTATGGAGAAATCAAAGAACGTCCAACAGAGAGACAGGGAAATAAAAGAGAGTGTGAAAAATAGTATGTCAAATGCAGGAAGGAAGGAAGGAAGATATAAAAGCCGAGTCAGGACAGAGAGGCAGCGTTAGCTTAGCACTGCACAGGCAGCCAGCCGACGCTCGGACGAGGCTCTCTCCTGAGATCTCCCGATAAAGACAAGCACCGATCCACAAACCAGGCCAAAGAGCAGCACCATACTGTATACCATACAACTACCGATCCAGAAACCAGGCCAAAGAGCAGCACCATACTGTATACCATACAACTACCGATCCAGAAACCAGGCCAAAGAGCAGCACCACCGGCTAACAGCGGTGCATGTAAACACTCACAAGGAAGACTAAGCAGAAAACACTATACACAGACACATACTCAAACACACAGTCTGTCATGACAAATGCTTTCCTCCTCTGCCCCAGGGGAAACCAGCGCTGCTGTACTGTTGTTCTGTGATGTGTGTATGTGTGTGTGTGTGTGTGTGTGTGTGTGTGTGTGTGGTGTGTGTGTGTGTGGTGTGTGTGTGAGTGTGTGTGTGTGTGTGTGGCATGCACACATGTTCATGTACACGTGTGTGTGTGTGTGTGACTATGCTGTATGTGTGTACTGTGCATTTCCAGCTCTGCTCAGCTTGAGAGAGCCGCCAGTTGAAGCATGCAAACGGGACCTTTGGGCAGCAGCGTTGCATCTGATGCAGCAAACAGGACCTTTGGGCAGCAGCGTTGGGGCTACTGCGGGCTTATCCATAATGACACAATCCTGACTTCTCTCACTTCAGATTTGCCCCTCTGAGCCAGGGCCTTAATCAGGGCCTTAATCCCCCATGTTCCCCTCGCCTCACCCCCCACACTCTCATTAGGCCTGTTTCACTGGAGTTTTTAGGCTTTATTCTCTGCCCCCATGCATGAAGTATATGTGTGTGTGTGTGTGTGTGTGTGTGTGTGCGTGTGTGTGTGTGTGTGTGTGTGTGTGTGTGTGTGTGTGTGGGTGTGTGTGTGTGTGTGTGTGTGTGTGTGTGTGGGTTTGTGTGTGTGTGTGTGTGTGTGTGTGTGGGTGTGTGTGTGTGTGTGTGTGGGTGTGGGTGTGTGTGTGTGTGTGTGTGTGTGTGTGTGTGTGTGTGTATGTGTGTGTGTGTGTGTGTGTGTGTGTGTGTGTGTGTGTGTGTGTGTGTGTGTGTGTGTGCATTGACTTTGGGGAACTCAGTGGCATCCTAGTGTCTCAGCCACCACCACACAGAAATGTTGCACAGAAATGTTGAACACATCATTTCTTGTCAGTTTGAATCTGGTTTTCGATAGCTGTGGAAATGACATAATAAAAACCTCTTCCCCTCCTCATTAAATACTGCACTAATCAGTACAGTGGCACCAAAGGGTACAGTGGCTTGGCTTGTAAATGAGGAGTCTCAAATGCATCTGAGGTCTTTTAAACTTCCTGTAGCTCGTGAGCATAACATAGGATGCTGAGCCGGTGTAACAGCCCTCAGCCAAGAATGTACTGTACAGCTGTACACCTCCCTGTGATACTGTACACACCATTGTGTATTATGCTGTCCATCTGATGTCCTTCTGAACATCTGAGGGGGTCTTAATTCAAAGTTCAAATGATAAATGAAATCAAATCAAATCAAATGAAACAGTCTGTGCTACACCTACGACTTATGACACTGCAGCAAACAACATAGGCTAACTCATGATCAATATTACTCATTAACAATAAACAGCCTACAGCCCAAAAGCCTTACCAAAGGTCAAGCTGCCTTAACTGTAGCTAATGGACCAGTAAGCATGGTCAAAGCTGTAGGAGGCCAGAGAGCCGAGTCGAGGCTCAAGTGTAGCCTAGTTGGTGAGCGGCCTGAGAGATCTCAGCTAGGGTCTGTCACAGGACATTTCTCTTCACACAGATCCTGTTTAAAATATGCATGAGCAACGCAAAAAGGGCATCTTACCACAGGGGATAAGATGAAGGTCAAGAGCAGCCTGAACATAAACAAGAGAGTTCTAGAGAACTCTATTCCCACCAAAGTCTCTACACACTTTATAAACAAGAGAGTTCTAGAGAACTCTATTTCCACCAAAGTCTCTACTTTGAGAGTTGGGGTTTGGGTCAAGATTCTCTCTTCCAACAAGGGAACAAAATTAGGCATCTGAAGACAGGATGAATTTTGCACAATCATAATAATAGCATTTTTGTACCTCTTATCAAATAGAGTCTAGACTGTGGCGTGTCCAAGAGCCAGCCCTGCGACCGAAACAGCATCTGCTACAGCGTGCTGACTGACGGTGATGTAAGATGGTGTAAACGACCTGGCGGGCGTTTCGTCCCGCGCATCTCTCTTTAATGTGTCTACTGAGACACAGAGAGAGAGTCAGCAGAGAGGTCTGTCCAGGAGTCTCATTGTCTCGTGACAAAGCGCGCTGTAGAGAGCACATGTCTGGTCGTCTGACCGGTCTCTGTGAGTTTGGCTGATGTGTGTAGAACAGATGGATGGGTGGTTTGAGACAGCGATGAGGAGAACAGGGTCTGGGCTGGCCTGGGCTGACTTCAGGATGTTGTGTGATGAAGGTGACGGATGACCACACATACTGTACCCACACAAAACATACACTCAAACTAACTTATCAATAGCCTACACATATTAATTATCCAGACAAATAATGCACAATGAGCACACACACACAGACACACACATTCACAATGTATTTCCTCACAAAGGATTTCTTCAAAGTTTCCATCAGATTTCTGATTTCTGTCTGATCAATTCATCAACCTTGCTGTTTTCTTGTTTTCTTGCATTTTATTAATGGGCTCGAGGTCTTTGCATGTGAAGCTGTTTGATGTAGTGAAGAATACTACTCTGGGTATTAGGCTAAATGGCAGTGGATGAGGGGTCCTCGGACTGCGATGGGATGGAGTGCTATGGATTTCCTGTCCTCTTTCAACGGGACCTCCTGCGATCCCCCACCAACGGAGTCAAATGCTAATCAATGGCCTTAGCACAGGCTATATCACATAACCTTTCAACGGACTGCAGAGAAAGTGAATTGAACATAAGCCCAAGTGTCTAGGCTGATATAATCATAAATTGTGGCATAAAACAAAAAACAAAAAAATACCTTTGAGGTATTCACCTTGCCAGTAGCTGACTAGCCTATTTCAATTACCATAATTTTAGATTAAGATTAGCTGATTGACAGCAATGTGGCCTTTTTTGCTACTGTAAACTGTTGAGACTGAGACAGCAGTAGCTTTCACATTTAATCACAGAATCAAGACATCCAGACACACTTTGACTCTTGAGCCTACAGCCTACAAAACAAACTAGGTCCTCATAGATTTAAATTCAAAACACATCTTTATTTAACTAACCAAACCATGAAGAGATATCTAATGATATCTTAGAAATCTAAAATGATAGGCTAGTGTATTATTGAAGCACCAGAAAGTTCACTGTTTAAGAGAGTCTGGAAGCTGTCTGTTACCACAGCAGAAATGGAAAGAGGAAAAGAAAAGTGTTCATGAACCTAATTAAAATCAGAAAATATGCTGAGGTTGTGCTAGCTGTGAATGCCTGGCTTTCTGCCTACAAACTCTTAAGTACACCCACTCCGCATCAACTAAAAAGGCCTACAATAAGCTTACGATAAAACAAGTTTGTGGAAAACAGCCTTTTGCTATAGTCAGTGGTCACACTAACGGCAAATAACCAATTGAGATAGCACACTGGCTAGTAAGAGTTATGAGTTCTTAACAAGACGTTCCAGCTTCTTGGGAGATATTGATGTCTGTTTCTTTCAGTTGCTTGTGGGCAATGCACACCATAGAGTCAGGTTTATGTGGTAGGCTACAGCTGCTACAATAGTTTGAAGTAGTTGTTTGACTTTGACCTGCTATTATTGCCCCCCCCCCCCCCACCACCACCACCAAAATAATAATGTGAATAAAACCCACACCCATTCAGTTTGAGAGGACGAACACCAAGTTTGGCAGGCCTAGCCAAGAGAGCTTGCAGCCCATAAACTCGGGTTAGTGTGTTCTTGCCTGACCACACACAAAGCTATGGTAGGCCAGATTGCACAGGGTCAGACTGTCAGCATCAGACATTACTTTCTCATCTACGTTCACGAGGCAGAGAGGCCTATTTAAATTCTGATACCACACATGCAAGCAGCAGTAGCCGCCAGTCCCCTTTTCGCCTTTTACTCCAACACCACGACAAACAAACAAAGGGCGACTAGGTTACGTCTTCTTCCAGTAAGTCCCTGGCACAAGGACCTGTTGTGTTTGTTTGACCAGGAAACTGAGTCATTCTCCAACCCTCCCCCTTTACCGTGTCCTCTTACCTCAACCTCATTGGCCTCTCAATCGACTACCCCTAACGGACGCTCCTCACAACAAACCACCTGTCAAACTACACAACGAAGCTCCAAGAGGGACATCAACCTCTCAATAATGGTCCACACAAAGGCCTACTGTACTGCTATTGTTGTCTATCTGTACAACATGCAGGGACATTGCAGTAGACAGGGAATTAAGATAAAAATGGTGGTGGTACACCAAACAAACAACCCATGAAACACTTTTATTTGCACTAAATTCAAACTGTGCAACCTGTCATGCCAACCCAAATTTATTGGAGTGTCTGTTTTCATATTATGTAAGAGGGACCATAGGGCTACGCAAACTCAATTACATTATACTGTTTTTTTACCTTTAGCAGGTGCGTCTGCCGTCGTCATGGGAACCAACATCATTATTCCAAGGATGAACGTGCAGCATCCTGAAAGGCGCAAGATGCATGTGGGCATCCCCACCGGGCTCGTGCCGAACATTAGGCCTTCCATGGGGCGACTCTCATGCCATCTTATCAGTTCTTACTCCAGAAGAGAATGGTCCTGGCGTCAACTCCAGCCAAGAGAGACCGGCTTCACCTCAGAATAACCCTAGTTTCATCCCGACTGTACAGAATCCGAAGTTACTGCTGCAAACATAAACCAGAATGCGGTTGCATTAGGTCATATTCATTGTGGTCCATAGTATCTTACAAATGGGTGAATCTTTTGTCTAATAACTGAAAACCATCTCAGTCTACTTTTGCAAGCCCCATCACTACAGTACAGTAGCCTACAGCACATGGCTAGTGAGAGTCAATATCTTATGACTTCATGATATAACCTTACCACAACTATCACTGACTAATAGAGAAAGCCACGGACACCGTGGTCCAACAGTGAGATCTGAGGAGTTTGGGTTCCTTTGTTCCATTTGCATACGAGTTTCAAATCGGAGGCGCACGCACAATGGTTTGATATTTAATAAAGGATTCTTCTATTCTTTTTTGAATGCACTCATATAGGTAAATCGGCAGCAATACGTCATCGAGCTAACATTAACTTGCAGCTAATCTAACTCTAGCAAGCTATCAGAGGGCTAATGCGTAAAGGTGCTGCTAAACGGGGATTAGATGATTTTCAGTGCCCACAAACTACAGAGAAAAGAAGTTACCAGTACATCAACAAAGCTATGGTTTGGATCCGTTAGACATCTGCGATACTTTTTTGTTTCCTAGACGCCAACTCGTAGCCCCACATTGCTCCAAAGTAACAGAGGCATACATCGTTATTTCCAGGAGACGATGAGCATGGTGATAACATGGGATCTCTTATCCAACCCTTGCTTGCTTTCCGTATCATCCATGACCTCTAAGTTGCTAAACTGCAATCAAGTATGGTTCATGACACAGCAACAAAACATTTTACAAGCGAGGCGGAGCAACTGACTACTTAAGACATTATATGTAGCTAGCTAGCTGTTCCAATATGTTCCACGCACAAATATTAATTCATCTTACAAAACGAAGCTCACCTTACAAATGTCTCTGATTATATTTGACCAGGGACTTCCATATCCGATAAACGAGATTATTACACCAGCTGAGTGTCTATTCTTAACTTTTTCTAAGTTCTTCTAACATAACGGTAAATTGTCCAGGAGATAACTGTCCTTTTCCTCCTCGTTTTCATGGAGCATCTCTCACTCGCCGAGCGGTGGCCACAAGTCCTCGGGATCTGAGACTCCTCCCCTGATCTCTCTGAATTCGACCTACGTATCGATACACGGCAGCGTGATTGGACGTGGACATTGTCCTTTATGGAATGGGTTAGATTGTCACAGCAAGTTGGTTGGACTTCACTGCCCTTTCGGCGTCTGTGGTTACACAGCAACGAAAGACTTTTCGCAGTTGCAGTTGCGTTAGCTGACATGAGGTTACCAGCCTCGATCGGCTGTCAACCTTATAGATGCGTGGGCTCTGATGCATGCTGATTGTTGGTGGATTCGACCAGGGTGCAAATGATTGATGTTTTGTCCCCCTTCTTTTGCAAAGTTCTATGCCAGAAATAGCCTAGTAGTCTGGATTAAATTCCCCTTGTGCGAGCATGGTGGCCCATAATTACGCGTTTTTGCAAATGCGCGCAAGGAACTGGATTGCATCTTGATCTGGAATCATAATCCTTATTAGTCTCTTCAGGCTAATATGCACGGGTGTGGATCTTAACCTTGGTGAGGTCTACGCATGAAAATAAGGAGGCGTATGCGTCTTCTAGGCCTACAGTTAGCCGCTGTGTCAGTTTTTGTATTTCACACTGAAAAATAGGAAGATATCCTAGCCAACTTATTGTCATGTTTGTTGGCATGCATTTCCAAAATGCCTGTACTGTAACGTGCGCAAACGGATAACAGACAACATCCACTGACCCATATCCCATCCTCTATGAATTCAAAAGTGCCCCTACTATTTTTATTTTTTGTGAACAGCACCATCTACTGGCGAAGTTCCCAACAGTGCAGGATTTTGCATGCGGTGGTGACCATTATTTTCAGTCATCCATGGATTCACTGTGTGGGCTAACTAACTAGTCAGAAGAAATGTCATATTATCTGTTAGGATAACTGCAATCTATGTTCTCATCTGTGACAGAAGAGGAACTACCATAGATTAAGAGATCATACTAGTGACAGAGCAACTCCTCTTTCAAGTAGGCCTATTCAAACACTGGGGATCTGAAGATAGAGGAAGAGACAAATGTAATAATAAACAAAACAGATATCTGTGACTTAACAGTTTAATGTAAATGCAAGACAAAGTGTGATTACATCCCTACACATATACAATATGCATATGTGAGCATACCAATTTTCATTATCAACTCGATTCACCTCGGAGACCGAAAAATGATCAAAAGTAACAGTGAATAACAAGCTATAAAATAGATCACCATGTCACCAGCACCCTCTCACCCTACGGTTAGTAATAGAACAATTAAAATAACTATTTTCTTCTTCTAGATCCCATCTGTTGATCCCCATCCACTGCTAACATTAGATGTAGAAGCCTAATGTGAATTCACCCATTTTTCTACAACGAAAATGATAAAGAGAAGCACAACATTGTAATGGTTAACACAAGCGCTTTAGTAGCAAGTATTCAACTTGTTGGAGTTAAATCATTCTTATTATTATTGTTATTTTATTTATTTTAAACATTCTATAAAGCCAGTAAAATATCCATTCTTGTAACATATTTGATAAGATTAGTCTAAAGAATTGGGTGGCCTACACTTAATGCTACGTCAACAGATTGAAATCAGAAGATGCCACACATTTTTTTAAATCCCCAATAAACAAACCAACAAACAAAAAATAAAACCTAAATAAAAAAAAACAATTAACACAAGGAGTTAAATAGACTACATGAAGATACTTGCAGCACACACTAGTAACAACCAATGAGAGTACGACATAGAGGAACTTATACAGCAATGCACACAGGAATAAAAAAGGACTCAGGAGTTCGTTTTTTTTTCTTTAGGTCTATTTGAGAAGTCATAGAAAAATATCATTTTTTGTTGTCATTTGCATTTTTTTTATAATACATTTTGTGAATGCTTGTCTGTGCGATTAGAAAAAAGGACAATGTGTGAACAGATAGCTGGGTGATGACTGCAGTAGCCTTTAGCATCAGTCGCTGCTACATTACCCCAGATGAGTCTGGAACAGGGTGGATTGGTGTGTTGGGGGGACATTGGCGATTCACAGCATCAATAGCCTAGACTTCCCATTTCCCATGCTACGGCTCCAGGTAACACCTCACCTAAGCTGAGGTGGACACTGCTTGTCAGTGCATGACTAATAAAGTCTGCCAGCCAAAAGGGACATCAAACATAACTCAGGGGCTACTGGAGGTGACGTCCTGTGTACACTCAATTGATTGTACCACAATAGTAGATACTAACCCCTACTAATCCTTTTTGTTTGTCATAAACAGAAACTGAGAACTACAAAACACTACTGAGGAAGAGTCTATATATAAAAACTAGATGAATCTGCTTTTAGCCGGTGCAGTTTGGTTCTTGGTCAAATGTAGCCGAATTGGAACGTTTGGCCTGTTTGCACTAGCAGGGCTCTGTGGGGGGGATTTGCATACACAACATCCTCTGGCTCTGACAGGCAGCTGGGGTGCTGTTGTCCGTCGGGAAACACTGGGGACTGATGCGTCACAGAACCGCCTGTTGCATGGGCCGTGTATCTGCAAATCTGGATCCTGAGGTGGAAACTCTGATCAGCGTTTAGGCACTGTCATACATACAGTACACACACACACACACTCTCTCTCACACACACACACACAGGGAAACATGTATCACACACACGCACACGAGCACATTCGCATACACACACTTGTGGAACCAAACGGGCAATGATAATATACTCTTTTCATGCTTTTCTCACAGCTGTGTGACTGTTAGCTTGTGCTTTCCAAAGCTCTCTTTTAATCAATCGGCCTACATGCGTTTCCCAATGTGGGGTTGGTTTGGGTTGGTGGGTGGGGTTGGTTGGGGTTGTTGGGTGGGGTTGGGGAGTGGGGTTGGGTGGGGTTGATGGGTGGGGTTGTTGGGTTGGTTGGTTGGGGTTGGTGGGTGGGGTTGTTGGGTGGGGTTGGTTGGGGTTGGTGGGTGGGGTTGTTGGGTGAGGGACCTGGGTGAGCACTTCTACATCTCTCTCCTTTTAAAAAGATATATAAAAAATCTTCAAGTAGTTCTCCTCAGAGGGTGAGAACCTCTGTGAGCAAAGTAATTCTAAACCATGCCTTCTGGAATGTTCCTCTCTGTTTAGGGGGTGCTGAAGTATTTTAGGAGCCAAGCGCACAGCGGGAAAGACTCCTTGATCACAGCTAACAGAGGAACCCATCCGACCATGGTCTGGCCCACAGCTAGGGCAGAGTGAGGGCCAGACGTCCAAAGAAGAGCTATGGCAGGACACAGGCTGCGTTCAGTGGAGCTGGACCAGCACTGGACTAACTGCCGGATCAGATCTGGCCCTGATCTGATGCTTAAGTCTCTCTGTAGTGCCTCGGCTAGATCTGCGTGTCTTGAGAGTGATACCACCCTGTACCACCCATCACTATGTGGAAGGCAATAGTTCAACAGAAACACAGTTTTTTTAAATCAAAGATCACCACAATACACAAAATTAGATGATACAAGATAGACTCTCAATACTCCAGAGCATAAAGGAAAAAAAAAACAGCTAGTCACTTCAACATACGGTAGCACATTTTGGTAGTTATAAGGTCACTGGATCTACTGCTGCTCATACATCTGATACAAAACCAACAAAAATAAACAAACAAACAAACAAAAAAAATAATAGACAAAAGACATTTATCAACACAGCGTAATGCTGTCATGTACATCACCTTTCAGAGTGGATTGACATAACTAAGGCTTGGAGGGCTAAAAAGGGCCTTTCACTAAATGCATTCACATGGGGCATGATAAAGTCAATTGCTGTATATCTGTGTAATGGAAACTAGTAGAAGGGTTTTACTTCTGGAAGAACAATAGTCAGCTATTAGAAGAATGTTGACCGGATACTGTGTCGGTAAGTAACAGGCTTATTGCATCTTTTGTGTTCGGATGGAGATTATGCCAGTGTTCGGATGGAGATTATGCCAGTGTTCGGATGGAGATTATGCCAGTGTTCGGATTATGGATGGCTGGATCTTTTCCAAAAATAGTCACTTTGTAGGCTGTCAATCAAAGATCATGTCAACTGTATCAACCACCTTCAGTACATTCGTGTTATGTTAGAGACCATTTTTCAAAGTTATAAACTGACATTTCTGGTTTTCGGCTCACTTCACCTACAGACCAAGGTGTAGCACACCAACAATCATTTTTAATAATTTCATATTTTGTCTTTACAAATTCATTTGTTTACAACATTAATAAAGCTTAATTACATCTTGAATGAAAACAAAGCAAACAAAAAACATTTAATTTACATATAAAACATCGGTCAATAAACAGATTTGGATTAGAGGATCTCAATCCAAGTTGGGTATTAGTTCAGACCAAGAGTGAATTATTCCAAGTGCACAAAATCAAATGAGTCATTACTTTGTTAAATGATGGCTACTGCCTTATTTTGTACTGTATGTTTGACATAGTTGTGAGCCTGTATGTATGTATGTATGTATGTATGACTGCATGTATGTATGCCTGTGTAAATCAGGTTCAGGATGGCCTGATGGCATAAAGCATGTTTTGTATGTTGGCTTTATGCAGATGCACAGTCAGTTGAAGAGGCAGAGAGCAGGGGTCAGTGCTGCTCTGTTACCATGGCAACTTTCTTTGGTGGGATGGGAGGGATGTGGGACAATTTAGCAACCCCTGTTTTGGTCAGTGGGGGGCGCAACAGAGTGATAATGAGAGAGGGAGAGAGAGAGATAGAGAGAGAAGCAGTTAATCTCTTAGCTCCTCTGTCCTCAGTGGAATGTCTCTGGGAGCCTTGATAGCTATTCACCCCAGGACGGATCAAAACCATTCTGGGGTCAGCCACTATCAGAGCAGGACAACATAGTGCGGTCCAAATACTTCATAGAGCAAGTGTTTTTAATGGTTGGGGGGAGGGAGGAGAAGCCTCAAATGTCTGACTGTCAAAGTGATGAACACAAGCCATATTCTGTCTTACATATTTGGGTGTTTTCCTTTAAGCATGGCCTGAAGTCAAACTCAGCTCCCGGTCAAGCCCCCGAATATGTCCCTGACCTGCACGGATTAGTACATCAGCACTTTAGATAAAACACGTCACACTGTTGTCTTTCAGTAATACTGAACAACACTTGCCTACACATGAAACCCCTCCCAGATAGCGATGTGTTTAACAAATCACAATACCACTTAACTAATAAAATATCTACAAGAATTATTGCAACAATCTCTAATAACAATAATAATAATAATAATAATAATAATAATAATAATAATAACAATAAAACAGCAAATCTATATAGCCAGGTAAAAATCTCAATGTAAAAAAACCCTCAAATGCAAGTACTATGGGATGAGACTGGAGGGGCTATGTTTACTAAACCAGCAAGTGGTTTTGATGTGCCCACGTTCACGAGGACAAGAAACTCAAACTCAAAACGCATTAAAGAAATTCATTGGCTAGTAGACAGGTCAACGTTAAATTAAGCAGCAATCACAAATCAAAACACGTAAGCATTGGCCCAAAGGTGTCCTACATACCGCTTGTCCCTTTTCACACAACATGATGTGGTTGGAGTCTGCAGTGCCCGCATTCAGATGTCGGGGCAAGTGCTGTGTCAGTAACTCTTCTCCGACTGGTCGGAGAGCATGTGGTGTGTTATGTTGTGCCCACGGGTTTCATGCGCCTATCCAAAGCTGGACAACCAGTTCTAAGCTTTTCCGTGAATCTCCACAGGAACAGACCAAAACAGACAATGACAAGAGAAAAAGAAACCTGACAAACCTGACTCAGAAAAGAAAAAAAAAAGTGTGCGTTCTTGCGCAACTCTCAATGACCACCAGGCGCTTCTCAGTAACCTGTTCTGACCTGCTCAATGCCATCAAACTCCGCTCTCGGAAGACGTGGAATCTCCTCTGCTCTCCTCCTCTCCACCTATTCCTTGTCCATCATCTTCTCATTCATGAATGCTCTCACTTATAGCCATCTCTTACCCTCCTCTTCCTCTTCCCCTGCTTCTGTTGAACCTGGCCTCTCGCCCTGCTTTGTCATCTGGTCTCTCTTTTTCTAGTGACCACCTCCCAAGAGAATGCAGAACTCTCCGTAACTCTTCGGCCACAGCCACTCTCTGGGTCTACTCATCTGATCTGACCACTATGGTTGATGTCCTCCAACAGCGTCTCAGCGACCGATCACCAAAACAACACAAAGCTCCCCTTGACCTTGAACCTGTTTGACCTGAACTACAGCCTCTCTTTCCTGTGGTGATCTCACTGAAAATCCGCAGTTTTGTCTGTCGATGCCTCGGATGTCCCTTTATGATTTAGAAACATGTAGCTTTGAGGCCGAGCTACACAGCATATATATATATATTTGTATATAGGGAGTGACTGACAGGTTTCAGCTGACTGCAAATTCAGCTCCACTCCAAACAGTTATCACAAAGGTTTGTCTTGAATAAACTTTGGTTTGTTACTCCAGGAAAGCCTGTCTCTTCACAGAAGCTAATTCCTAACAACAAGGCAGAAAACAAAGCAAAACTGCATGCTCGTGGGTTATAGTAAGGGCCAACGTCTATGAGCTACAAGTAGAAAGATCTACTAAGACAAAGATGTTTGACTTAAGACCATCTGTCACAACTAGTCTCGGATTCTTCTAGAAAGTTGCAGTGAAGTAAACGGTGTTGGTATATCTGTAAGGCACTACGAAGGAACAATGAGGAACCTACTGTAAGACCATGAAGGAGATATTCGCACAGGTGCTGAGTTAGGTGGACTACACACACATGGCAGACAACAGCACACACATTGTGTCCACACACACACACACACACACACACACAGACAATCACGTTGTACATGCCTATGTTATTATAACCACTTGTGCAATCACATTTAAAGAAGAAAAAAGTTCTATTGGTATCAGAAAGGTTGTTCATTAAATCAAATCTGGTTCAGGCTGCTACATTCTACAAATGGGGCCTGGTTCCAAATCCTAGCTTTAACGGGTTGTTTTATTTTTCTTCTAAATGTGAACGTAAAATGGAAAAAGTCTATAAATACATTAAAAAGTAGTATATATAGTCTTTTGTCTATTTTTTTAAATTTATTTCCAGAAGACTTCTCCAGTTGCCATGTTGGAGAGAAGAGCAGGCGTTGGTTCACCCCACGCATGCCACAAATGATTTGAAAACGTCCTAAGACAGTTCAAGGCCATCATCATTATTATTTTTTTTATCTTTGAAGAGCAGCAGGTATCCGTGTTTCCTCCATTTCCAAGTTCTTGCAGGAATACAAACGGCCACAAAAGTGACCTCGGTTGGAAAAAAAGTCAAGTTTCTTTTTTCTCTGATTGAAAATTAGAAAGGAGAACAAAAAAGATTTGATTGAAGTACTCAATAGAAGAAAGACTGAAAATCCCATGTCTTGTGGGGGCTTTCAGATGCAGCAACTCTCAGTAAAACACAGGGAAAAGTATGGCAAAAATAACAAATGTCTGTTTCCCAAAGCCAGACAATTTTAAACCCCAAATTAAAAATAAGAAACAAAGAAAAGAAAACAAACAAAAACTGGCCCTTTTAAAAACAAAACAAATCAAAATAATTCAACACTGAATAATAATCCTTTTCTATAGAATTGTACCCTTCCGTAATCCTCCCAGTTGGTCCTGACATCCCAGAGGGACAGCCTGGTCTGGCACGATCCCAGATCTGGGGGAGCCGAATCCAGCTGCCCTTTGGGTACCTGTCCATCCATCCGTCAACCTCCACCGCCAGTCCTCTTCTTCAAGTTTCAGGTGTGGGTATCTTTAGCAGGCTTGGCTCTGGGTCTCTGGGGGAAAGCAGCGTTGGGTGGGGGGGGCTTGTGGTGGTAGGGGGGAAGGAGGCATGAAGGCGCTAGGAAGAACTGGAGTTTTGGGGTGGTGCGGGTGTGGGTGTTGGTGCGGGTGTGGGTGCGGGTGTGGGTGCGGGTGGGGAGGCTCCAGTGTTTGGGTGCGGGCGGTGGTGGTGGTGGTGGCGGGCGTCTCTAGAGGTACGGGTACTGGTTGACCTTGGCAGGGCTCAGTGGGTATCCAGTGTAGACGGAGGAGACGGGCGATGCGCTGATGTAGGTGTGGTGCGTGAACTGGGCCTGGTACTGCGCGGCGTGCAGCGTGGGCGACGGCAGAACCGGGTGCGCCATGCTGACGGGCACCTGGTGGTGGTGGTGGTGGTGGTGCACCAGGCCCGGGGGCGCGTAGCCCGCCGTGGCATGCTGGTGGACGGCGTGCCGAGCCGCCGCCGCTGCAGCCGCCGCCGCAGTTCCCTGCGACGCCACTAGGTGCGCCATGGCGCCACTGGAGCCCAGCGCTGCCTGCGCCGTGTAGGTGTACAGGTGCGGCTGGCTCGCCAGGTGAGGCGCTACGCCGGCCGTGTGCGACGGGCTGCTGTGGTGGAAGGAGTAGGGCGCCTGGGCCGCCAGGGTCGGCGCGATGTAGGCCTGCTGCCGCTGGTGACCGCTGCCACCGCGCTCCATTGCCATGTGCTGCTGAGCCTGAGAACATGATGAGGTGAGAAGAAATAGGAGAGGAGAGGAGGAGGAGGAGAGAGGAGGAGAGGAGGAGGAGGAGGAGGAGAGGAGAGGAGAGGAGGAGGAGGAGAGGAGGAGGAGAGGAGAGGAGGAGGAGGAGGAGAGGAGGAGGAGAGGAGAGGAGGGGGAGGAGGAGGAGAAGGAGAGGAGGAGGAGGAGGAGAAGGAGAGGAGAGGAGGAGGAGGAGAGGAGAGGAGGAGGAGAGGAGAGGAGGAGGAGGAGAGGAGAGGAGGAGGAGAAGGAGAGGAGAGGAGGAGGAGGAGGAGGAGAGGAGGAGGAGAGGAAAAGGAGAGGAAGTGGAGGAGGAGGAGGAGGAGAAGAGAGGAGGAGGAGGAGGAGGAGGAAAGGAGAGGAGGAGGAGGAAAGGAGGAGGAGGAGGAGAGGAGAGGAGGAGAGGAGGAGGAGAGGAGGAGGGGGAGGAGGAGGGGGAGGAGGAGAGGAGAGGAGAGGAGGAGGAGAGGAGGAGGAGGAGGAAAGAAGGAGGGGGAGGAGGAGGAGGAGGAGAGGAGAGGAGGAGGAGGAGAGGAGAGGAGGAGAGGAGGAGGAGGAGGAGGAGAGGAGAGGAGGAGGGGGAGGAGGAGGGGGAGGAGGAGAGGAGAGGAGAGGAGGAGGAGAGGAGAGGAGGAGGGGGAGGAGGAGGAGAGGAAAGGAGAGGAGATGAAAAGAAGAGAGGAAAATATGATGAGATGAGAATAAAAAAGAAGAGCAGGAGAGGAGAGGAGGAGAAGGAGAAGAGGAGAAGGAGGAGAAGAGGAGAGGAATGGAGAGGAGGACGAAGAGAGGACAGGGGGTGAAAAGAAGAGAGGATAATATGATGAGATGTAGAGAAGGAGAGGAGAGGAAATGAAAGGAGGAGGAGAGGGAAGAGAGGAGGAGGAAAGGAGAAGAAAGGAGAGGAGGAGGAAAGGAGAAGAAAGGAGAGGAGGAGAGGAGGAGAGAAGTAAGAGAGGAGAGGAGAAGGAGGGGAAGGTGAGGAGAATATGATAAGATGTAGAGAAGGAGAGGACAGGAGACAAGAGGAAGAAGAGGAGGAGGAGAGGAGAGAAAAGGAGAAGAAAGGAGGGGAGAGAGAAAGAGAGAAGAATATGATGGAAGAAAATAAAAGAGCAAGAGACGAGAACAACAAAAACGTCAGATGAAGTCATACACACTCTCTATCATGCACACACACTCTCTATCCTTCACACACACACTCTATCATGCACACACACTCTCTATCATGCACACACACTCTCTATCATGCACACACACTCACCTTCACACACACACTCTCTATCATGCACACACACTCTCTATCATGCACACACACTCTCTATCATGCACACACACTCACCTTCACACACACACTCTCTATCATGCACACACACTCTCTATCATGCACACACACTCACCTTCACACACACACTCTCTATCATGCACACACACTCTCTATCCTTCACACACACACTCTATCATGCACACACACTCTCTATCATGCACACACACTCTCTATCATGCACACACACTCACCTTCACACACACACTCTCTATCATGCACACACACTCTCTATCCTTCACACACACACTCTATCATGCACACACACTCTCTATCATGCACACACACTCTCTATCATGCACACACACTCACCTTCACACACACACTCTCTATCATGCACACACACTCTCTATCATGCACACACACTCACCTTCACACACACACTCCCCCTGAAGTACTCTCACACACACTCTCTATCATGCACACACACTCCCCCTGAAGTACTCTCACACACACTCTCTATCATGCACACACACTCTCTATCATGCACACACACTCACCTTCACACACACACACTCACAAACAAACACATACGCGCGCTCACACAAACACATTCGCTCCTAACCTGACTGAGATTCAGAGGCTGCTGTTGGAAGCGTTGCTGACGGTAAGAGCTGCCCCCTGTCATCCCGGAGGTGTGCTTGTTTCCCATCATGCTTCCGTTAGATGACTTGTATTTGTACACCGAATTCTGGTGGCTCATGGTGTCTATAAAATATCATCAAGACAGATTCATATGAGTTTCAAATGAAAAAGACACACATTCAAAAGAGGTTACAATGAAAGATAGAGATAGATAGATAGATAGATAGATAGATAGATAGATACGTTATTAAATTCAAGAAAGAGCACAGTTCCTCAAGACTATGGCGACAATAACATGTTTCTTAACATGTTAGTAACACAAGTAAAACCTTGGTGATATTACAAAAGCAGGTCAAGAAATCTGGCCTGTCCCTGTCCCTCTCCACCTGTTCTTACCTGTCTTACAGCTTTACCTGTCCTTGTCTCTCCTCAGCTGTTCTCAGTCATCCCCATCCCCATCAGGTGACGCACCTACCCTCACCTGTCCATGTCCCTCTTCACCTGACCTTACCTGTCCATGTCCCTCTTCACCTGTCCATGTCCCTCTTCACCTGACCTTACCTGTCCATGTCCCTCTTCACCTGACCTCACCTGTCCATGTCCCTCTTCACCTGTCCATGTCCCTCTTCACCTGACCTCACCTGTCCATGTCCCTCTTCACCTGACCTCACCTGTCCATGTCCCTCTTCACCTGTCCATGTCCCTCTTCACCTGACCTCACCTGACCATGTCCCTTTTCACCTGACCTCACCTGTCCATGTCCCTCTTCACCTGACCTCTGACCTTACCTGTCCATGTCCCTCTTCACCTGTCCATGTCCCTCTTCATCTGACCTTACCTGTCCATGTCCCTCTCTTAACCTGACCTCACCTGTCCATGTCCCTCTTCACCTGCCCTCACCTGTCTTACTCTCATTCATCCTCAGCAGGTCAAACAGCTTCACCTGTCCTCGTCTCCCCTCGGCTGTTGTCAGTTGTGCTCATCCCCGGCAGGTGAAACACCTGTGCTCACCTGTCCCTCTCCCGTGCAGCTCACCTGTCAGCATGCGCTCGCACTCTCCCAGGCCATCGCTGCCGTTGCTCTTCAGCGGGGGGATGATGATGGTGCGGGGGTTGCCGTTGTTGTTGTTGTTGCCACCGCCTCTGCCATAGTTGTCCAGCTGCCCGTTGAGCTTGGGGTCGTATCCGTTGGCGACGGCGACGTTGGCTGTCCGCGACTCCATGGCGTAGGGGCTGCCAGCACTGCAGTCAGACTCGGGCGAGTCGTGCACCGTCACACAGCTGATGACGTTCTTGCGCTGCTTGGAGGAACTGGGAGAGGGATGGGGGAATCAACGGCACAATGTCATCATGTGTACATACAGTATTCCCACATATGTTATCACTTCATACAAGCTATATATTTTTTTTATTTTTTTTATAATTATATTTATTTGATTTCATACATGTAACAGAAATTGCTTATACCAGTACAGACATATTAACTATTATCAATTTACAATCCTACTCAGGCATGGTATTCACATTCTGTTACTCATACACCCATGCACCTATACCTAGGACACCCATACCCATTCATACTCCATACATACCTGCTGGATGCCCTAGCACACACACACACACACACACACACACACACACACACACACACACACACACACACACACACACACACACACACACACACACACACACACACACACACACACGACATGATCGCACTAACACCCCTACACTCACACATTGTTCTCCATGAGGTTCTCCCGTGTGGTCTTTATAACTTGCCCAACATTTGATTATAAAGATTCATAAATGTCCTGCCATACTCTATTAAATTGTTCTATTTTATTTCTGTCCTATCAATTCATACAAGCTATAAACACACACACACACACACACACACACACACACACACACATATAACTAGGTCTCACATACACGTACTGTACATGACTCACACAGAGACAGATGACAAATACAGTACGCATCCATAATGACACTGCTCAGATTCATATGCCTAATTCTTGCACACACACACACATACACACACATACCACACACAGAAATACACACCAAACACACACACACACACACACACACACACACACACACACACACACACACACACACAATGTGCATGTATATGCATACATTCTGCGTCCTAAGGGGCTCATGAATAGGACTCCAAACACAGCCGTGCAAATACACCGTTCCAGGTGCCATTTACTCAGAGCTAGGTGAATATTTGAGTATAAACACAAGCTGGCATTTACAGTGCACTCTACACGGCCAGGAAGATCTGTCTAAAAAGACAGAAAATGTAAAAAGGATTGGGAAGATGCACTTCAACACTCTTATGGGGGGGGGGGGGGGCTTACTGCAGTCATGGTGCAGTGTGTCACCACAAATTTTGCGTTTTATCTTGTTTTATGTATGTATATCTATAACTATTATATTTTGTTTTATTTATGATTATAATCAACATCATTGGAAATGAGGGCTATCCTCAATGAATTACCGAGAAGGTTGAATGAGTGAATATATGAATGAATGTGAGTGTTTGTGTGTGTCTATACTCAGCGTAGGCATACTGTCCATTGTTTTGATTCTATTTTATTGGGTATCTGTGGGTAGGGCCTGTCTTCTGATTGGCTGCTGACCTGCTGTGGGCGTGGCTCGGCTGGTCCTCGTCGTCCGTGTCGCTGCTGATGGTGATGACGCTGACGGTGGGGCTAGGCGTGTCGGGGATGACGATGGTCTGGCGCGGGTGGCCGTGGTGCTGAGGGGGGTCCCGCGTGGTGCTGGACGCTTGCTCTCCCATGCCCCCACCCCCCGTCCTCCACCCACCCCCACCCCCGCCGCCACCTCCGTAGCTCTGGGCGGGGACGCAGGCTGAGGAGGCGGTGGAGGAGGAAGAGGAAGAGGAAGGGCCGTTGGTGACCACGGTACCGCGAGGAGGAGTGTTCTCCTTGACCCGCTTGGAACGCTGTGGAGACAGGACCGTCTGGGAGGAGGACGACACTTCATACGCCGAGACGTTCCTGAAGGGGAGATAGAGAGAAATATGGAGAGATGGAAGGAAAGAGAGAGAGAGAGAGAGAGAGAGAGAAAGAGAGAGAGAGGGAGATGAAGAAAGATGGAGAGAAATGTAGAAAGACAGACAGAGAAAGAGAGAGAGAGAGAGAGATGGAGAAAAAGAAAGAGAGAGAGAGATGGAGACATGGTTAGACATGTAAAATAAGATAACATAGAAAGAAGGAGAGTGAGAGAGAAGGAAGATGGAGTAAGTGAATATGAAACTAAATTGCATACAGTATTTGACCTATGTATGATTTTAGGATCTATAATTCCTACCTGTGAGGCACTCTTAAGACAATTGATGTTTAGCTTTATGTGCCGCCTGGACAAGTCAGAGAACCAAATAATTGAAGCCCTAGTCAGCCCTCTGAAAAGCTGTTACAGATTCACTTCAAGGTTAAGAATGCATTGGTGCAAATGCCTGTATGGCCCATAGGCTAATATGTAATTTCCTATGTATTTTGTATCTCCTTTTTATACTATTTATTATGTATGTGTATGATATGGACCTGTGTCTGCAATAAAGCTTATATATATATATATATATATATATATATATATATATATATATATATAATTCCTCTGTGACCCTGTGTTGACCTCTGACCTGCTGGACATCTGGTGCTGCTTGCTTTTCTTGGAGGCAGAGCTGCTTGACGAGGGCTGTCGCATCACGTGAGCCACGCCCACATTCAAGGGTTGCTGGGAAGGCAGGGTCACGTGACCGGTCAAGAGAGTTGGCTGCTGCATGATGGGATTGTAATGGCTGCCATGAGGATGAGAGTTTCTGCGGGAGAAAATCATGGACACGTTAAGAGGGATGTGAAAGACTATCAAAAGCCAATCAAAACATCGTCATCGTAAATTTAAAGTAGACTTCTTTTGGACACTTTGCGTTTATTTAGATAGTACAGTGAAGATCGACAGAAAGTGAGTGGGAGAGAGAGATGGGGTGGGATTGGGAAATGACCACAGGTCAGATCCGAACTTGGGTCCCCATTGGCACTTGGACCTGAATATGGTATGGATGCTGTGGCCACTCATCAGCCATTCTTGACAAATAAATCTGTAATTCATAATGTAGGGAAGCGATTCCAAAGTACTTACTGAGACAATAAGGCGCAAACTCTCAAAGATGCATGAGTATAATGTTTCTTATACCAGGGTTGGAATCTTTCTTAGTACTCATACAGGGGCATAAACTCATGAAGCTTTGGAAAAGTGATTTTTGGCTCCTGATTCAGTCTGTTATAGACTACAGTGAACCATAAGAAACCTTCTCTGCTCCTACACTGCAAGGCTTTGTGGGACACTAGAGTACAGTTGCACAGGTTGGCCAGTAGGGGTCAGTGGCCTCTCAGGTAGAGACAGAGAGAGAGAGAGAGAGAGGGGGGGGGGGGATAGAGTAGGGTAAGGGAGGATAAGGGAGGAGAGCAGAGAGCAGACAGGAGACAGCAGAGAGAGAGAGAGAGAGAGAGAGAGAGAGAGAGAGAGAGAGAGGGAGGGAGAGAGAGAGGGATAGAGTAGACAGGAGACAGCAGAGAGCGAGAGCTCAGCAGGGATCCGTCTCTCTCGTCCACCCCAAACGGAGCTGATCTGAGGTCGTCCATCCCAAACGGAGCTGATCTGAGGTCGTCCACCCCAAACGGAGCTGATCTGAGGTCGTCCACCCCAAACGGAGCTGATCTGAGGTGGTCCACCCCAAACGGAGCTGACCTGAGGTGGGCTTACTGAGGACACGACCCTGACTAGCCGAGCCAAAGCAGCAGGCTGAGACCCCAGGCTCTGCTGTCCCTGACTGACATGCTGCTCAAAGCCCGGGAGCAAGAGCGGCCTGCTGCCTTTATTATGTGAAATAAATTATATTTTATATTATATTTTATTTATTATGTTATTGCTATTTTGGTGAAAGTAATGTAAACGTAGTGTAATGCCTTACAATTCAAAGACAGTAATATTGTAATGTAACAAATTAC
>NW_027468565.1:38038802-38043802 GCF_046254945.1 Alosa pseudoharengus | reverse complement strand
CTCAGATCTCCGGAGTATTCTTTCCTGGATGCCCTGAACAGGATATGTGATTGTGGGTGTGTGGTCTCTACAGGGACGGGCCTGCTGACTGATTCTAAGGGGACTAAAAGGGTTATCAGACGGATGCTGTGTATAGCTGTCTAGAAGAGGAAATACTTACATGGAACCTATCAGGCGCAAGAGTCTGCAATCAGCAAAAAGAACTATCCCCCATCATCACTGGTGGTTATGGTTATGAAGTTACTATTTCAAAGGCAAGTGCAAACCTATACAAACACTGCATACATTGCAATATCTACATACTCATATACACATACTTTCATATAATATGAACATTTGAGGTGTACATGAACAGTATATGAGTTTTTCCCTGGTTATTCACACATTCCCTGCCCAGACAGCTCTATAGGTTTTAACAGATGTCTGTTTCGGGGGAAAAACTCATAATGTGGCCCACAAGGGAGGTTTGTCTGATTGTTTTTGTCCACACAAAAACATGTCTGTGCGCTAGGCCTTTGGCTGCCCATTGAGGCTCAGTGGGAAAAGAACCTCTGAGAGACCTTATCAACTGACCTCAACTGACAAATGAGAAACATTTCTACTTCCACAACCCCCCACAAACACACACACAGACACACACACATCTACACACATTCTATCTATTAACCCCCCCCCCACCCCACCCCACCCCCCACCGATTTTAATTATTAACCAGGACTCGATTATTTTTTTCCAAACAAATTGTGCCCGGGGGCCGTGGTGGCGGCAGCAGCAGCAGCAGTGCTGAAATGCGATCCTGGCGGCCTGCGCTCCCTCCCTGTGAAGGTCTTAAGAACACCGGTGGCCTGCGCTTCCTCCCTGTGAAGGTCTTAAGAACACCGAGGCCTGTGCTCCCTCCCTGTGAAGGTCTTAAGAACACCGGTGGCCAAATCTGCTCCGACAGCCATGCAGCGCTGGGCAAACCGCCTGAACGTGTGGCGCCTTTAGAGGGGAAGGTTCCAGAAGGCTTCGCATGATGAAAGAAACAGAGGCGAGATGACCCCTATCACTACAGCTGGCCGGAGAGTTAGATAGCATCACACTATTGCACTAGAAAATACTGAAATGGCTTGCCCATCACTAACTAAGAACACTAGAGAATTTGACATAAATATACACAAAATGTCCCTATTACACTATCACACAACAACTTTTTTATTTGAGTAAGTCCAACAGTGTGAAAGCTAATGGTTTTCGTAGTGGAACGTTTGAAAGCTGAAAACACAATACTTGTACCAGATGTCCTTTCTGTAATGGTATGCGCTAGTCACACATTAGCAGCTCTTAGTGTCCATGCAAAAGAGGAGAGGAGAGAGGCAGGCATACCTTCAGAAGGCTCCAAACACTTCCCAAAGGGACTCTCTGTAATGGTATGCGCTAGTCACACATTAGCAGATGCAAAAGAGGAGAGTAGAGAGGCAGGCATACCTTCAGAAGGCTTCACACACACTTCCCAAAGGGACTGTCTGAATGGGGGAGTACTCAGACGTCGTGGCACGGAGAGGATCAAAGGCCAAGGGCCGGGCCAGGGGGGGATGGCCTATACAGACACAACTGAGTGGACACTCAGCATGCCTTTCATTTAAAGAGTGTGTGTGTGTGTGTGTGTGTGTGTGTGTGTGTGTGTGTGTGTGTGTGTGTGTGTGTGTGTGTGTGTGTGTGTGGTGTGTGTGTGTGTGTGTGTGTCTGTGTGTGTGTCTGTGTGTGTGTGTGAGGGGGAGGGAAGAATGTTCCGGAAGCTCATTCCATAATCTGGGGGATGCTGATGAGAACACGCACTGGGAGGAAATGAAACTCCACTTAGCTGACACGACTAATCCCGCCCGTATCCATGACGACTGAGGAGGAGGGTAGGAATGGTTGGGCTGCCGGGCCCACCACCTCTTCAGATGCAAGTCGCTCATCTGGAGTCTGGAGATGGGCTATGCAATCACAGCACTGTGTGAGGTGTGTGTGTGTGTGTGTGTGTGTGTGTGTGTGTGTGTGTGTGTGTGTGTGCATGTGCATTACTGTGTTGTGTCAGTGGATGGATGCATGAATGTCAGTGTTTATGAACGGTGCGAGTGAGTGAGTGAGTGAGTGAGTGAGTGAGTGAGTGAGTGAGTGTTGTTCTAACGGGTTCTGAGGGTGTTCTGCATATGCAGGGGTGCTGAGGTCTTTAGGAACCTGATGAATAATGCAAGACTTCATATGCATTCACTGGGAGGGTATTCTAAGGCGGCCTCAGGTCTTTATGCTGTGGTCACTGGGCTTTATGGGAGTCCTGAAGGGGCTTTAGCATACCCACCCACCCTACCCACACACACACACACATACACACATACATGGAAAACACACACACACAAACACATAGATACACCCAAACACACACCCTCACACAATATTGTCTGTCATAGGCTGGCAGGGAGAGCCAGTATTGGTGTAAATCAGGTTACCTCACACACACATTAGCATTAACCTCACACACACACACACACATTAGCATTAACCTCACACATATACACACACACACATTAGCGTTAACCTCACACACATACACACACACACATACACACACACATTGGTTTTAGCCTCACACACACATTAGCAATTTTCTCCCAATTGAGGAAACAAAAGGCATTACTCGCTTGCCTCTAAACTGCCTCTAAACCCATGCAAAGCGCTATGGCTGCCTGCAAACCAGACACACACCGTGACAGAGAGAAGGAAGGAACGAGAAAGAGATGAAGAGATATTTAAGTACAGAAAGAGAGGAGAGAGGAGAGGAGGAGAGAGGAGAGGAGAGGAGAGGAGCTGAGAGGAGAGGAGAGGAGAGGAGATGAGAGGAGAAGAGGAGAGGAGATGAGAGGAGAGGAGAGGAGAGGAGATGAGAGGAGGAGAGGAGAGGAGATGAGAGGAGAGGAGAGGAGAGGAGAGGAGCTGAGATGAGAGGAGAGGAGAGGAGCTGAGAGGAGAGGAGATGAGAGGAGATGAGAGGAGAGGAGAGGAGATGAGAGGAGAGGAGGAGAGGAGATGAGAGGAGAGGAGAGCAGGGGAGGAGAGGAGGGGAGAGGAGAGGAGCTGAGAGGAGAGGAACGGGAGGGGAGAGGAGAGGAGAGGAGCTGAGAGGAGAGGAGGAGAGGAGATGAGAGGAGAGGAGAGGAGATGAGAGGAGAGGAGGAGAGGAGATGAGAGGAGATGAGAGGAGATGAGAGCAGGGGAGGAGAGCAGGGGAGGAGAGGAGCTGAGAGGAGAGGAACGGGAGGGGAGAGGAGAGGAGAGGAGAGGAGCTGAGAGGAGAGGGGAGAGGAGGAAAGAGGAGAGGGGAGGAGAGGGGAGGAGGGTAGAAGAGGGGAGAGAGGACGCTACTAGTCGTTGTGTTTCAAATCTACAGGAAGCACACTGGTGATCCCATATGTTCTAATCTAGGTCTTCACTGCCTTCTTCATAACTCAAAATAACACACTCAACAAAAGGAAAAGAGACATACTGTAGCTTCCCGAGCAGACCACATACAAACCCAATGCACAGCATATTGCCAAGGGACGGCTTCTATCGTTGTCTATCTGGTAAATGGCTGCATTGTCTCGAGTGCTTATCTATCCAGTTGAGAATAGAGGCAAAGTGCTTTAGGTTTCCTGGCTTGTGTCTATCTGCTGATGGGTCTCCTACACGAGGCACTACTGCGTCTCCGCTGGGAGAGGCCAGCGAGGTGCTTCTGTCTTCTGTTTCCAGGCAAGGACACTTTAGTACACACACACATTTGGCCTGACCGTTTCTCTTATGGATGGAGAACAAAACACTACAGACAACAGACAGATACGCTGCATTGCAACTGCATCTAGCTGCTGTGAACGTGGAGGCCATCTTGGTTGGCAAGGCGGTCAGTGCCAATCATAAAATGATTATGATGCCTTCAAGTACGCTTCTTGAAGATGGTTTGATATTATTTTATCCAGCAAATACACTCAAAGCACATATAATGCGAAGTTGAGGAGTACAAAAAGTAAAATAGTCAGGAAACTGACAGACTTTTAAAGTCCTCCCGTCAGGATGATGAGAAATAAAATTGTAATGCTGTGTGAAATTTGGTTACAGACTGCACATCAGATCTCTGCAACCAGTGGAATGCTCAGCCATGACAGGCACATCTGCATGCCCAGGAAGCAGAAGGGAGGGATAGAGAACACCAGACCTAAAAAGAGAAAGTGAATATCATGGTGATCAGATCATGAGAGAGAAACAAATAGGGAGAAACCTGGGAAAGTTATTGGAAAAGAGAGAGAGAGAGTGAAAGAGAAAGCAGTGAAAGAGAAAAGAGAGAGAGTGAAAGAGAAAGCAGTGAAAGAGAAAAGAGAGAGAGTGAAAGAGAAAGCAGTGAAAGAGAAAAGAGAGAGAGTGAAAGAGAAAGCAGGGATGGAGGAAAGAGAGAGAGAGTGAAAGAGAAAGCAGTGAAAGAGAAAAGAGAGAGAGTGAAAGAGAAAGCAGGGATGGAGGAAATGAGAAAGAGAAAGAGAAAGAGAATATTGATACTAAAACAAACTGGGGACTGAAATCTGGGAAACGTTTTTGGACTGTGCACACACAAGAGGACAATGTCCAGTCCCCCCACGGCCCTGGACTCTAGACTTCTACCTGGAGGAGCCATAGTGATGACGAGCTGGTGTGTTCCAGAGAGCTGATCAGATCGCACACCTTACAGAGACGTGAACTGCGCTTTTTAAACCTGCAGGGAAGCACAGATCCCAAACACAGTGTGTGTGCGAGACACACAGGAGAACCACATGCTTCTTACCACATGGCCATCTCACAGATGTAAAAGACGGAGCCCATTTCCTCTGTACTATTAATGCCCCAGATATCAGAGACTTTGGCTCCATCCAATTAAAATGTGAGACGGACAAGCCTCCTCAAAAGAGGACCAGCACACAAGGGACCTGCCAGCCCTATTGAGTTTGTCAATGCCGCAAAGAAGACATGAC
>NW_027468565.1:38028802-38031302 GCF_046254945.1 Alosa pseudoharengus | reverse complement strand
CAATCCAGGTTGACCAGCAGCACAGTATACAGTAAAAATGAAGGTATCTGCTTTTCGTCACTTGTGCTCCCCAAAGTAAATCAACTCAGACCCACAAACAATACATGTTGCACTAACTCAAGCTAAACTAACCATAACCATATACTCAGCTATCACACCATGCAAGGCAAAAAATCGCTGTTTTTAGTTGACCTAAACACTATGCTCAACTCATTTCATTGCCTTCCAAACAACACGTTGAAAATATGCAAAGCAATCTCTATTCCCACAGTGACCACTTCATATCACTTCAGAAAAATCACCTCAACATTGCTGCATCACATCGCTGGTCATTCTACTCAGCCTAACAGAAACAATACCATCAGTCAGCAGAACACTTAATTCAGTAAAGTTTACCTTGCCATTATCTAGGAAACATCTCAGCCTCCTTAGCTTAGCATTAGCATGAGCGCTAGGTGGCTGCTAGGTGGTTAGCGCTTACCTGTAGTAGCGCGACTGCAGGTAGACTTGCCATTATCTAGGAATCATCTCAGCCTCCTTAGCTTAGCATTAGCATGAGCGCTAGGTGGCTGCTAGGTGGTTAGCGCTTACCTGTAGTAGCGCGACTACAGGTAGACTTGCCATTATCTAGGAATCATCTCAGCCTCCTTAGCTTAGCATTAGCATGAGCGCTAGGTGGCTGCTAGGTGGTTAGCGCTTACCTGTAGTAGCGCGACTGCAGGTAGACTTGCCATTATCTAGGAATCATCTCAGCCTCCTTAGCTTAGCATTAGCATGAGCGCTAGGTGGCTGCTAGGTGGTTAGCGCTTACCTGTAGTAGCGCGACTGCAGGTAGACTTGCCATTATCTAGGAATCATCTCAGCCTCCTTAGCTTAGCATTAGCATGAGCGCTAGGTGGCTGCTAGGTGGTTAGCGCTTACCTGTAGTAGCGCGACTGCAGGTAGAATTGCCATTATCTAGGAATCATCTCAGCCTCCTTAGCTTAGCATTAGCATGAGCGCTAGGTGGCTGCTAGGTGGTTAGCGCTTACCTGTAGTAACGCGACTGCAGGTAGACTTGCCATTATCTAGGAAACATCTCAGCATCCTTAGCTTAGCATTAGCATGAGCACTAGGTGGCTGCTAGGTGGTTAGCGCTCACCTGTAGTAGCGCGACTGCAGGTAGGTGGAGCACACGGCCTTGGAGACGTGGCTGGCCGAGCCGAAGTCGATGACCTTGACGCGGTAGGGCTGCCGCGCCGGGTCCACCAGCATGATGTTCTCGGGCTTGAGGTCGGCGTGGATGAGGCCGAGGCTCTTGAGCTTCATGAGCGCCGTGGCCACCTGCTGCAGCACAGGCCGGATGTGGCGCAGAGGCAGCGGGCTGAACTTGTTCTGCTTCAGGAAGTCGTACAGGTTCTGCTCCAGCATCTCGAACACCAGGCACGTGTGGTTCTTGTGCTGGAAGCACTCGTAGGCGCGCACGAAGTTGTAGTCGTCGGCGCTCTCGGTGCTCAGGCGCGCCAGGATGCTCACCTCGATCTGGCCCTGCCGCGCGTACGACGGGTGGTTCTTGAGGATCTTGATGGCCACAATCTCGCTAGTGCCACGCTTCCAGCACTTGACCACTTGGCCGAAGGTGCCGCGGCCGAGGAACTCCAGCACCTCGTAGGTGTTGGTCATGGAGCAGAGCATCTCGTGCTGCACCAGCTGGTAGTCGCCCTCGCTGTTGCCGCTGCTGTTCTTCGACGTCGCCGTGGACGCGGCTGTTGCCGTGGCGGTTGCCGTGGTTGCGGCGGCTGGCGGGGCGGCTGTGGTCGTTGTCGAGGAAACGGGGAGAGCTGCCGCGTGCCCCGCTGCCACCCCTCCTCCACCTCCTCCTCCTCCTCCTCCTCCTCCACTGCTGCCTGAGGCGTTGTGGGTCATGGTGTGCTCCTCCGTCGTCTGGGAGGGGTTGTGATTGTGGTTGGGGTTGTGATTGTGGTTGTGGTTGTGCTGCTGCTGCTGCTGCTGCTGTTGCTGCTGATGGTGTTGATGATGATGATGATGAAGGTGCTGCTCCAACTCCTCGCTCTTGCGCTTCAGGCCGCACCGCTGGTACGTGTCCAGCAGACTGACCGTGCTGCGCCGCGTCAGGTTGTGACCCGCTCCCGATCCCGATCCGCCTCCTCCGCTGCTGCTCCCGCCTCCCGCGCTCCCGCGGCTACTGCCTAGCAACGGCGCCACGGCGACCGAGGAGCTCGCTGAGGCCACCAGGATGTGAGCGGTCGTGCTGGCGGGGAAGAGGAGCGCCTGCTCGTAGGGCAACGCGGCCGCCTTGAGGCCCACGGGGGGAGCGGGCAGTGAGGCGCAGAGGCCGCCGCTGCTCTTGCTGGCCTGCTGGTGCGGGTGGTGGTGGGGGTGGTGCGGCGCGTGGTGGGGGTGGTGCGGGTGGTGCGGGTGGGGGTGCGAGCCGTAGCCCGTCATGTCCCAGCCGCAGCCCGGCTCCACCTTCAGCTTCTTCACGCTAAAGAAGGCGCTG
>NW_027468565.1:37988802-38006302 GCF_046254945.1 Alosa pseudoharengus | reverse complement strand
AGACAGGGTGTATCTCACCCCATTGCGCGATCGTCTGTCTGGGATGCACTTCACCTATGTCCCCGCATCGAACCCTCGTCATGCAATGATTCTTTTCATTTAATGGACACCATGTCCCAATATTATGTGGTATCACCGTATACATAAACTAATATTTAATCTGCATACAATAAAGGACTTATGGCACTGAAGGGGAACCTATGAACGGGCTGTAATGACGGGACAGACTGACACAATTTACTGATTCGTCATGACATTCTCTTTGTTTATAAATGTCAAAATCAGGGAAGATGTTATCACTGATTGATAACAACCAACCATAAGACATGGCTATAACTGCATATATTTATAAACTGTTTGAGTTTCATTATTTACTCCGAGGTGGCAGCCCCGTCAGTCATATCCCGTCCGCCATCAAGTAGACAAATTCAGAATTGTTCTGCATGTTTTACCAGAAAACAGGACGGCTCGCCTTAGAGCCTCTTACCTTCGTATACAGGGGCCATCGGTGCAAGCACTGCTGCTATTCATGGCAAATGTAGCAATTTAGTCCAGAAGTTAATAGAAAAATGCCATGCTGAGGTCCTGACAGAGTCACTGTCTTCTGCATAACTAACCCCGACCACTACGTTAGTAAAAGGGAAAAGAATAAAAATTCACATCCAGAATTTCGAATAGAAAACCAGTCTTCGATCTAATGGTTGTAGACAGATTTCACTAATGTAAGCCCCACGGAATTTGGTTTGTTTGTTTGGCTCACAGGTTGAGCCAATTCGCAGGTTTGCTCAGTTTATGGAGAACATGTCTGTGGAGTGGCCGCAAAAGTTGCAATGGAGAAAGCCAAGGTAGTTTGATACATAATCAAACGACTATTCAGTCGATCACAGTAAAGAGATCCCGTGGGGGCCTCGTAATCAGTGCAATAATGTAATCGATCATTATTTAAACTCCCCAAAGGCCCATTATCTTTTTTAATACATTGAAAGAATGATACTAATAACTATGTTCATGTCGGGAACCCACATACGTCTAAATTGCGCCCATCAAATCTTAATGTTTACCTTAATTTCCTATTTCCCAGACCTTATACACAGCATTAAAACAGTCATGTTTGTAAAAAGGGGGTTGCCCTAAATATATGTAGTTGTATTAAACTATTACAAAACTGTCTAAGGACAAAAAGCATTGTTTGTGATTATGTTTGGGGCTAGTGCACAGCCTCCACAGCAGAATTGCGCATTTGCGCTTGCGGTGAATGACTCTGCGATCTCTGCATAGGGTCTGATTGTGAGCCTCCAATGACGCCACTGGATTTTCACAGAATGAACCCGAGCAGAATCGGATTACATAGACTCACACAGATGTGGGTAATCTGTCTTTTGCCAGCAACCTCAAAATCTCCCTTGCAAGTGCCTGTCATTGTTGCCGCAGGGTCACACCCCGGTAAACCTAAAAAAAAATCCCTCAGTGTAGGTCATTGTTGATCTATAGACTATACACTTCCCTGCAGCATACAATTCTTCCTTTTGCATTATTGCTAAGTTTATAAATAACTTTCAATGTGTGGTGAAAATGACTGCGTGTTTAGGCTCCATGATTCATCACTAGCCTATACCATAGACCCAGCCTATACATACTGACCAATCCATTTTGACAGGATCAGTGTGTAGCCTATTTGTTGGTTGTAGAACAATGAACT
Organism: Alosa pseudoharengus; assembly: GCF_046254945.1. Classification (NCBI taxonomy): domain Eukaryota; kingdom Metazoa; phylum Chordata; class Actinopteri; order Clupeiformes; family Clupeidae; genus Alosa; species Alosa pseudoharengus. The sequence continues at coordinate 38,004,603 of NW_027468565.1, read as the reverse complement.
CCGCGGTCTAGGTCATATAGCCTAGGCCAGTACATGCAAGGTCTGACCTGTTCGGAATTATTGTTTGAAACAAATGCGCTTTTGCGCACATTGAACACGCACTTATACACACACACACACACACACACATACACACACACCAAGATTTATATGTAGATGGTGTATCATTTTTGTCGTAAATTTCCATTAAGCCTTATTACAACAACATTGATTTGCATGGGCTGCACAGTCCCATGTTACGTAGCCTGTAGTTCTTTCGTTCATAAAAGACTACAACTACCACGGACACTTGCATGTCAACAACAGAGTGCGGACACATAACCACGAAAGGAGGTAAGAATATTGAAATGGCTTTTAAGTTGACTAACTCAACAGACGACCTCCTCTATATACAGGTATAGGGTGTAAAATGTAATTCATAGTTTACTACAAGAGAGAGTGTAAACCACGATAACTTTGGCTAAAGTAGGCAAAAGGGAACTGACAGCATCACGTGCGTTACAAAATAGGTTAGCCTATCTATTTATTCAGTGTCCTTGGTTGGTTGACTCAGGGAAAAGCCTGCGTTTTCCGATATTTTGTCGTTACATTATAGCTTACTTGATAGTATCCAGTGATATCTCAAGACTATTCAGCTATGTCTGAACGGTCTGTTAATGCATGCTGATCGATGTTTTAGAACATGAAGTGGGGGTCTTCCAGCTAGCATTTCTCACAACAGCCACCTTGAACATTAAAGTCTCGAGTAACAATATGCAGACACAGAATTCTCGGTACTTTTAAGGTGCTTCTGTGTTCAAAGATCAGGCTAGTCTGTTGTGGCCACAGCCTTTATAAGGAAATAGCCTTTTTTTTTTTTTAAAAATTAAGTGGAACTTACTGTAGCCTACTCTTACATTATGTCTTGAATTTGAACATTGTAATATGTGTACATGGATATGTATAACAATGTGAATTTTAAATGTATATGTAGGCTACTCAGGTTTTGGGCATTGTCGTGGGTAATGTGTGGACTATACTGTAATGAAGGTGAATTTTGATGATCGTTCACTGAAAAATAAACCAGCAAAGAAAATCCACCAGTGTGGTGATCCTTCACTTTCTTTTAATCTTATTGACCACTGCACCTCACTAGCCTGGAAGACTAATCACCTGGAAGGCTGTGCATAGGAACTTTATCCTTTCAAGCTTTTTTTTGTTAGTCATTAATGGCCAATAGCTTCTGATGTTGGGAATGGGATCAGTCTATGGTTAGGATACAAGATAGTAGGCTACTTTTTAAGGAAAAGAGTCATCATCCCTCCTCTCAGCATGCCTGAATAAGATGACATTGCCTTGAACCCATAGCCAAGTTGTGGGGTCACTTCATTAACTGCATCTTTTCAGCATCAGTAGCCTAGAAATCTAGACGCACCCTCAGTAGCCTACTGTTTTCCGTTTTCTATCAGATAGGCATGTGTTGCTGTCATATAGCCTATCTAATGGACTGATCCTTGTTGGTCATCTGGTAGATATTACTCAGCCCCTGAAGGCATATGGAGCAGTTTAGTGGAAGCAGGTCTGTTGTTGGTGTTTCCTTTTCCCAGAATGATTTCAGCAAAGTGGTGATTTAACCCTCTTGTTGTGTCCGTTTTATGTTCACTAGTTTTGTGTTCCCGCTGCGTTATGACTTGTTATAGCCTAAATCCATAGTAACACATATATTATATGTTGTTATAGACCTTTGTATCAACTTATGTTCTATTGGATATTACCAGTTTTGAACTTCCATTTGCTATTTATGACCTGCAGGCCTCATTGACCTGAGCTCATGCAAGTCAGAATGGGAAGATTCTATGGGGGCTGGCATAGAAGCAAAGAGGGGGATGGGGGGGGGGGGGGTGTTGTATGAATGTGTGAATACAGAAGCACAAATACAGTCTGATCAATAGATATGTTCCTGGACTTAATTTTATACACTGACTGACACAATGGGTGTTCTAAAGTTAAATAAAACACCCAAATTGTTATGAAAATTATCAAAAAGTCATGTAGCATCATGATAGAATGAATTAAAACATTTTTTGAGAGAAAATAATTGTCAATCTGACAAATTTGACCGCGAAGACAACAGGAGGGTTAAATGAGGCACATAGATTACTTTCTCTCTTAAGATTGTAAGATAACAGTCAATGACCCCTTTGGGTCATTCAAAATCAGACAGAATCCAGGGTTGCTCTAACCTGTCACATTTTGCTCAAAGTTTGTCTACATAATGTTTAGGTCCCCAAACCTACTGTAACTGGACCATTAAAAGTTTGTATTGCATGCCCTAGTGCAAGAAAGAGGGTATTATAAACTCTTTATATGTAGACTACTCACATGGCATTGACCAGTATTTTGTGTACAAAACATCATTAATGTTGTGGTAATATTAGAGGTATCCACAGCATATGGACATGGAGACATTATGGATAAAACTAGGAGTGGCTGTATTGTTTTGGCCATTTTCATAGGACAGCAATAGCCTATGTGGGGTAGCTAATAGGAACCTGACGATTTATATGGGAATAGTTCAGTGTTTAATCATTTAGTGTACAAAGTATCAATGTTTTACCAAGTTGCTGTCATAAATACACTTACAATTACAATGTTATACCTTTGCCTCTTTACTCTTCCTCCTGAGGAACTCTATATGTTTTCTTCCTGAGAAACTTTGTCTAATTACTATGGTACAACATTGATAATTTGTACACTAAATGCCCACACTTTCAAATTCCTACTAGTTTTACCACCATTTTAATCTTTTGAAAATGACGCAACCTTCCCTTGTTTTATCACATCTCTGTGCCCATGATGTGGAGAACTCAAATATTGGCATTCACAAAAATGTGTAAAGAAAAAATAATTGTCATTACCAATGCATAAAAAACACATTTATAAAACACTATTTGTACTACTGTTTATTTGCACTTCCCCCAAAATCTAGGGCTTTGTGCAAGCCAAAGACAATTTTAGTGGTTCATTTTTACTGAGAACATGTTTGTCTTCCATCCTATAAAGTTTGGGCTGACTATGAGTAACACTTTTCAAGATATTAATTCTCAAACATTGCTCCCCGTTTTCCAGGCTATCAAACATAAGTAATATCAAGGGCTGACAAAATATGAATTTGAAGAGAAATATTCAACAGGCCTTGGTTTTGGAACCCTTTCGGTTTGAAGAAAATCTAACACAGTGCAGCAACAACCTTATCTGATTTGACACAGGATGACCCTGTAATAACAACAACCCACATACAAAAGCACGTATTTGATGTAGAAGACAATGCATCAGATTGTCAGTAAATCTATGTGAAGATTTAAGAAATGCCAGTAGCCTACTTTCAACACCTCAGTGTGATTCTCAGACATAGTGCTCATTCATGTTCATTTATCCACACATTTATCAATGTTTACATTGTTACCACGTAAGCTACTACTACCAGTCTGAAATATCCTCATATTTGTGTTGTGAAGTTATAATGTATAAATAAACAGGCTCTAGAACTTCCCTACATTCTTCTCCATCCTGACTATTCCTCGTCTCCCTAGCTCTGTTGACTTGACTTGAGCTGTTATTCTATTCTATGTGAGTAGTACTCAGTGTTTTTTAGGAAAAAGGTTCGCACACTTCTTGGTATTCTTTTGTTGAGTTTATTTTCTCATTTGGCACATGACGTTTCGACCTTGCGGTCTTCCTCAGATTCACTTGCAAACACAGGCTTGGTACATGATCTAAATCACCTGTCTAGAGTGGTGGACAGCTCAGTGATTCATTAACCCTTGCAGGTACAGCATGTAAGCTTGTGGCGTGACTAAAGCCAAATAAAAACATTAGATAGAACCTTAAACTTTGTACAATAACACAAGCAGATGTCTGAAGATACAATCATCTACAATAGGAAGGGTCTAATGTCCAAATCTTCATTGAGCCCCCTTGGGGCCAAAGTTCCCAGGTGGTGGATCCAGAAGGCCTCTCTTTTTAGAAGCAGGTTGTCAACAAAAGAATACCAAGGAGTGTGCAAACTTTTTTCCTAAAAGACTTGTTCAGCACCTGGGATGTGCACAAAGTCTCCTTGGAAGTAGTACTCAGTGTTTCCCACATAACTCAATTCTATTTGTGGTGGCAGAAAGGATTTCATCCAATTTAAATAGTACAACATGGCAAATCATTGTGTGGTGGTCAAAGTTGATATTGTGGTGGGCCGCCACAAGTCAATGTATGGGAAACACTGGTACTTATTGCTGCACTAACAGTATCCTAGTGGCACTGTACTGTACCTTAGTGTGCCTTTATTGTTGTAAGTCGCTTTGGATAAAAGTGTCAGCTAAATTACTTAATGTAAATGAAGATTTAGAAGTAATGCAATTTTATAAACTGAATATTGCTCGAAAGAAAGAGTCCAGAATGTGAGTTGATTCATGCTCACACACACACATACAGAGAGAGAGAGATAGAGGCTTCATGAAATCTTTTATGAGCCCAGAATCCTTTTGAATGAGAGTTGTTATGTCCATAGGTCACGCGCATCCTGCATCCACACTGTAATTTAGTGGCAGCAGCAGCCAGGATGATTACATCAGGCTGTTCCCTACAGGTGTGTCTGTTCTGGAACAGGCTGAGCTCACGTCATCGCCTCACGTCTCTCTCTCTCTCTCTCTCTCTCTCTCTCTCTCTCTCTCTCTCTCTCTCTCTCAATGAGTCATGACTCTTTATGGAGCACGAAGTGAGACAAAAACAGGAGAGAGAAAGAGAGGAAGGATGTGGGGGGCAGGGTTAGAGGGAGAGAGAGAGAGAGGGTAATTTGGCAGGTTTAATTGCTGCCTAATGAAATGCATGAAGAAAAAGAACTGAGTACTGATAAGTATTAGAGGACAATGCCTGGAGGTTACAAAACCATCACAAAGTATTAATAATTTGATTTTCTCAAATTAAATTAATTTCTTTAAACAGTCCGGGTACCAAATTTACAAGACCTTGTGAGGAAAGGTGTAAGGTGAAGAAGAATGGGCTGAATTATGTTTACCCATAGAACATCTAACATAGAAAAGAAAAAATAATATTGTTTCTCAGAATATTTTGCTCTCCCTCAAGATTAGAAGGCTCCTCATTGTTTTCATTGTGAAACCAAGACAAATTGCCTAAATATGATTTTTTATTCCTGTTTTTACTCAGCTTTAGGGGTGCCAATCAGGGTTGGAGGCTAAACACAAGTAAATGCAGTTTATTCACTTCTGAAATTTCAGAAATACAATCCAATAGTAGTATAAATAGTATCCACCTCTTATTAGAGTTTATCCACCTCTCAAAAGAGTTTATTCACCAATTGCAACTTTTAACATTCAACATCACATTCAAACATAACATTCAAATCACATTGTATTATCCACATTCACAATATGTGCACTCATCAACACTCGAGTGATCTAGGAACCATAATGGTATTGTTATAAACATTGGACAATAACCTCCACCATCATCGAACACGTTCTGAATGCCTTTTTAAAAAATCCAATACCTCCTGGCAGTCCACCTTACCGTGATCACAGAATTCATAGTTTACCCACCTCTTATTTTACCACTACACCCCTATGAAGGACGCTGTATGTACTGATTGTTGTCTGTATTTGTTTACAACAGCTGTGCAGACAGGAGAAGGTGATTTTGGACATTGATCAAACAATTTGAGTAAACAGTGTTGATAAAAAACAATCTCTCTCTCTCTGTCTGTTTCTATGTGTGTGTGTGTGGACAGTAAGGAGATCATACATTTCTTTCTCTGCTGTGAGTGAGAATTCCTTTTACTTTGCTAAGCTGTAACAAGCTGCCAGTCTTTGCTTTACTCTAAAACAACATTCTTTACCCTGCCCAAAAGATGACGCAGATATATAATGAGACAAATGACTTACACCATGTCATCAGTAAAAACATTTGTTTTGCAAAGTGAGACTGAGATGTGGTCGGGCTTATCACAGCTGCCTTGGCACATAAACAGCATTTGGGCTGTTTGCCCATCGAGTTTCTGTTCCTCAAACAGGACAGTAAAATGGAGATACCCATCAGTGCCATGGCCCAACTGACTGGCACCAGTGTTTCAGAGCATGAATGAAGGACTGGCAGATCATTCACTACAATCCATTGAAGAAAGAAAGAGAGAGAACGAGGATAAGCGGAATGAGGCAAATGACAGAATCAGTTAGTGTTACCATGGGAACCAGTCTTTGCCCAAAAAAATAATTTGGCCTTGGACACTTGTTTGTTATGGTTATGATATTTAGCTGGTGCTTTTGTGACTTACAGAATATGAAGTAAGTTAGTCAGTCCATCAGTCTTAGCCCTACAATTGTGAAAGAGTTGGTTTTAACAGAAGTTACAGATATTGTTATGGATGAATATCTCCAAAGATATTGGAGACTTTGGGTATTGTTGGCGTTTCAACTGCTTCAAAGATTTTGTAAGTGTGCAATTTCAAATTCAATTTAATGCACAATTTCAAATTCAATTTAATGCACATATGCTTATGAAGAATATTTAATCACTGAAGTTGACTCGAATAATAATCACTGGTAAAAACAAGTCCACTCTCAATTAAGGTCTCAACTATGGTAATGCAGACAGAAATAAGTCATGGCAGAAATAAGATAGTTTCACTGTAAATGATTGATGTTCTTTTACTACACAGGGAATGTAGGGTGAGTGTGTTATCTGCATAGTTTGATTCGACCAGTGGCTTATCTTCCTCAAAGTGCTGATCTGAGATGATCTGAGAGCTGATGTGATCAGCCACAGCTGTGAAGAAATATCTTTGGGGAACATGTGTCTTCATGCAGGGGACCTTTCCCCTGCAGTTCCATGCCCAAAACAAACTCAGAGAAGATGTAGTGTTGTAATCTAATATGCGTATTTGAAGTCACTCGTAAATAAACACACACACACAGAGACACTAACATGCCTGTGCTCTTCTCTGTCATTAAAAATGGTGTGTTGGCCGTGGCAGCGTTCAGACTGATGATGGACGAGCTGGTGGACGTGTTGAAGGCGCTGGTTCCCCTGGAGCCAGGCGGGTGGTCTGTGTCCGTCGGACTGCTCCTGCTCCTCCTGGGCCTCCTCTACTGGTGAGTACTGCAGCTGCTCCTCCTGGGCCTCCTCTACTGGTGAGTACTGCAGCTGCTCAAATGACCCCCGAGAATCTTCACAATCTTCCTGCAAACTTGCACACAGGGCTTAAAGTTCTTAGGCACTGTGTCTGATTTCAGGTGAGGGCCAGGCTGTTTAAGATTTGAAAATAGATCATTATTTTGTAAAGAAGACGTATACGGTAATAACTTCAGGTACAGAATTCAGTGCACAGGCCAATTCATTACAGCTTATTTATTATGGATGCTATCGCTAACACATTTCTCAACTGAAGTGTGATTTAGTAGTTAAGTGCAGCATGATAAACTTAATCCACTGTTTAGACTGCACTGCATCAGTGGGGTTCATCAGTGTCAGTGGATGTTGTTCTGCATTGTGTGTTCAGGGGCTTGGTTCTGCGTTGTGTGTTCAGGGGCTTGGTTCTGCGTTGTGTGTTCAGGGGCTTGGTTCTGCGTTGTGTGTTCAGGGGCTTGGTTCTGCGTTGTGCGTTCAGGGGCTTGGTTGGTCCATGGGCTGCGCTGGCGCTGGCGTTGCGCTCGGCGGGTCCCCGGTTGATTGGCAGAGGCTCTCGGGCCTCGTGGAGGATCATGGGATGTCAGCCCTGTCGCTTTGAATGTGCTTGAGTGTTTTGACAGATGGCTGAGATGGGTTGTTTGTGTTGGAAGTCTGTCTGAATGAGCTAGTGTGGACGCTCTTTGGTGGGGGGTTTAGGCCAATGTGAAGACATGTTATGCAGAACTGTACATAAATATTCCCAGGGATTTATGTCCTGGTCGTGGAAGACATTCTGCATGGTCGATTCCGCTCAAGATTGTGGATGTGTGTGTGTGTGGGCATGTGTGGGAGAGAGAGAGAGGGGTCTGTTTCTCTCAAGCCCTGAGAAGAACAGCAGCAATGACCTCAGACGATGCTCTACTTACTGTGTCTGTTTAAGTGTGTGTGTGTGTGTGTGTGTGTGTGTGTGTGTGTGTGCGTGTGCGTGTGCGTAATGTGTGAGATACAGAGCCTATCTAATCTTTTATAGCCATGCTCTTTTCTTAGAAATAGGAAGCAGAAAGGCTTAAACCCCTCAGTGATAACTAACCCCTTAATAGCACATGAACATGACAACAGGCCAGATGTGGCTGCACAGTGATAACATGAACATGACAACAGGCCAGATGTGGCTGCACAGTGTAAATACAGTGATGCTAATAAACTGGTCATCGTTACTGTTTTGTATTTGGTCTGGACTCTAACAGATCTTTGATGTGCTGAGTAATTTTATTAACACTCTATTAGGGCTGGGATAAACGATTATTTTTTAAACGATTAATCTAGCGATTATTTTTTCGATGCATCGATTAATCTAGCGATTCATTTTTTCAGTCCGATTCGATTTCGATTCGATTATCGATTATCTCCCAATTAATTCACTAATAGCAACTTATACATGTTTATTTACATATATGAATGAAAAAACATGAATTCTTTAACATTGTAATATATGTTTATTGCTCTTAAGATTCCAAAATAAAAGACTATACAAGTGCAAAGTAATGCATTCTTAGTAAGAGGTAGCATTCAATAAAGTTCAGTAGTGTATGTCTAATTGAGTGCCTGTCATTTTTTTTTTTTTTTTTTTTTAAACGATATTTTTTATTCAAGAAAGGTAATACTGTACAGGATGCATATAAATAGAATATCTTGAATTGGTTTAACATTACTTTGTCAATCAAATCCCACCCACCCAAATGAGTAGGCTACATAATAATAATAATAATAATAATCATAATATTAATAATAATAATACAACAATAACTTTAACAGTATTAAAAAAAGGGGGGGGGGGGGCATTCCACACTCTTACATTTTACATGCCTTTAGCTACACATGGTTGAAAAACACATCAGGGCCCTATTGTCTTACGGGAGAGTATTGAGCTTATCAAAATACAAAATCAACGGGTCCCTAGTGCCTGTCATTTTAAGACGTTCGTGTGGGAATCCTTGCAATTAACATTAACACAGTTAAAAGGCTGCTGATGTGTGGATGCAATTCATAATGTAGTTTCAAATAACGGTTCGTACTTCTCCTTTGGACAAGCACTTTTGAGTCTTGGAAAACACTTTTTCCATTTACATCGGGATTTTGCAAACATTCAGAGTCAATAAAATGATCCTGAGTAACGAATACAAGCAGCTGCAAGTAAGCATGCTAAACTTGACATCCAAACAGTATTCTAACGTTAGCTTTAAAATACTGCTTGATTGCATACTGTAACTTAACTTAGTTTAGTCTCCTCAATGTACTGTGTTGTGATAAGACCTTAGCAGAGTTTACCTTAACTTTAATGCTGTAGTTTTGAACAAATTTGCGCAGCATGGTCACGATGCTAAGCGGATTTAATAGCAATTTAGCCCACTGTGTTCTATGCAGTGCTTCTATGTGGCAACAACAATCCTTCAACAATCGTGAATAATTTGTTAAATCACATGCAGAGGAGGAGCAGCGGGCTCGTTACGAGAGAGAGCGGGCGGGGCGAGGAAAGGCTGTGTGAGTAAAAAGTGCAGCTCAATGAAATTATCTCATCTTTAATTTAAATAGTAGGACTACAACATAGAACATCTATGTGTGGTGGCCGGTTTTGATTTCGTGGTGCCCAGCCCCAGATTAGTCAACGTATGGAAAACACTGAAGGTGTAAAATTTAAAATATTTAGCAGCACATGTTATGCTTGACGAATCGACGCTCATATTTTGCGTCGACGTATTTTTTGCGTCGACGTCATCGATTACGTCGACGCGTTGTCCCAGCCCTACACTCTATACAGTTTTCATTCAGACCCCGATTATTGGTAAGATAACAGCCTAGTAGTTAGCAGATAAGACAATTAACTATTGGGGGGCAGCCGTGGCCTACTGGTTAGCGCTTCGGACTTTTAACCGGAGGGTTGCCGGTTCGAACCCCGACCAGTAGGCACAGCTGAAGTGCCCTTGAGCAAGGCACCTAACCCCTCACTGCTCCCCGAGCACCGCTGTTGTTGCTGGCAGCTCACTGCGCCGGGATTAGTGTGTGCTTCACCTCACTGTGTGTTCACTGTTTGCTGAGTGTGTTTCACTAATTCACCGATTGGGATAAATGCAGAGACCAAATTTCCCTCACGGGATCAAAAGAGTATATACTTATACTTTTACTTATACTTAACTATAAAGCAAATAGCCCTTAACTTTATAAACACCATGTTGAACGTTGTTAATATTTAACTAGGGGTGAAAACTGCTTCAAAGGCTTTAAACTTTGCAGAATGTCAGGTAAGTGTTGATTTATTCAGGGTGAATGTTACTTAACTGAGCGAGCTGTGAGTCAGTTTGGGTGAGGGAGAGAGTGGCGAGGTCGAGAGGGGGGAGGGGACCCAGGACGCATGAGAGCATGATGAGAAAAAGGCTTGTTTTGGGCCACTTACATTTTCCCCCTGCTGTACGCTTCTGCCTGATGCAGTCTCTCTCTCTCTCTCTCTCTCTCACTCGCTCCCTCACTCGGTCTTTCTATTTCTCTTTTACTTTCTCACACACACACACACACACACACACACACACACACACACACAGACGCTTGTCCAGAACAAGTAAATTCCTGCCTGTTGGCGAAGCTGCAGCTGCCATTGGGGTGAAGAGACTGAAAGAGGCTTCTTATGTAACTCTCTCTTTCTTTCTCTTTCTCTCTCTCTCTGTCTTTCTCTCTCTCCTCTGCTATTTCAGCGCTTGTCTTCCTTACTCTCCCCCTTTCCCCTTTCATTTCCCTGTCTCTCCCCTCTTTCTCAATCTATATCTCACTGTTCCCTTGCAAATGAAGATTTCTGCTGCTGAATGGAAATCATCTTGCTTGCGGGCATGGCCGACCCAGAGGATTCCATAAAAACAGCGGATTTAGGTGGAGAAACAAGAGTGTGTGTGTGTGTGTGTGTGTGTGTGTGTGTGTGTGTGTGTGTGTGTGTGTGTGTGTGTGTGTGTGTGTGTGTGTGTGTGAGTGACTCTTTTGGGATGGGCTGGCTCCAAAAAAGGCCCCCAGGCCCACATCAGAGACTGAGTGACCCAGAGATGAGGCCTCGGCACCGGCCAAGGCCATACAGACCGGTCCCTCAGACACGACCACGTCAGGCATGCACGGCTGGGTGACAGACAGACAGAGAGAGAGAGAGAGCGAGAGAGAGAGATTAAGAAAAGGGAAGACATAAACAAATAGTGAGTCTGAATGCAAATGGGGAAAACTTTGTTCCCATGTCAGGGGAATCACAGACAAAGCATTGCTAGATACACACACATACACACACTCCGAGACCGACATTATAATCCCTCTCAATATTAAACTGCTCATTACGCAGTGAATCACCATCAGCGAATGCTGCAGCGAGACAAGGAGCGAACATCAGTCTCAGCCGCAAATAACATGCATAAAAGTCAACGCTGAAGTGCAAGCATAAATCACCAGGCAGTCGAGCCAATAAAGAAAGGTCAGTACGAAAAACCAAGAACCGAGTCTATGGCCACTGTATGACTGGTGAGTCTAGGAGACATGCACTTTAAAATGTTATAGGGATGTAACGGTATGAAAATTTAACCTCACGGTTATAGTGACCAAAATGATCACGGTTTTCGGTATTATCACGGTGTTTTTAAAAGTGTGTTCAATATGTTCAGAAAGCACTGATAGGCCTACAAAAGCTGAAATAGCTTCAAAATGTGTCCCGTTCACTTTTTCATGTTTAATTGGCTATATGCTTATAGCTTAACTTACCCTACCATGACTTGGAGTTTGCTATTTCTGTTATTTGGATCCAATGAGTGAGACCAAAGTAAGTGTTCAAAATAAAAACTTTAGGCTACGGCATTCTCCTGATAACGTGAGTGGAATGAATTTCATGTGGACGCGAACATAAAGATGCAGATTGGCTAAATGATACAGTGCACGTTTTGCAGTGAAAATGTTCTGCCTTTTAAAATCAGGTGTAGCCTAATCCGGATCGCAGTTAAAACCATCAATTAGACAACAGAATCAGTAGGGTACCAGTTTTGTTTCATTGTACCAGGCCTACTGTATGTCAAAAGCAGGCTCGGATGAAGCTGGGAAGGATTAAACACACGGTTTCAACACCGTGGTAATCAACCGTGATAATTATGATATTTCAAAAGAAAACGGTAATTGTTATCGTCAACATTTTTATCGCGGTTTACCATTATACCGGTAATCGTTACATCCCTAAAATGTTACCATTTGTCTGTGTTTCTAAAAATATTAGCCTATAAAATATTAGTTTATAAATAATAGCTGATGCCGTATAAGCATTTCATGCATTAGGGATATTGATGTTTCTTTTTGTTTACTTTTATGCTTTACTCTTTTGCAAGGTTGTGCTGTGAGTTGAACTAAGACAAATTGAGTGTTTGCGACAGAGAGAATACTTCATAATCTGTCCATATTTGTGTTTGCATTGTGTGTGTGTGTGTGTGTGTGTGTGTGTGTGTGTGTGTGTGTGTGTGTGTGTGTGTGTGTGTGTGTGTGTGTGTGTGTGTGTGTGTGTGTGTGTGTGTGTGTGTGTGTGTGTGTGTGTGTGTGTGTGTGTGTGTGCGGGCAGGTGTGCTATTGTTGTGAACCTCTGCTGAACTCTCTTTGGGGATTGGCTCTGGTTCTGCCAGGGACCTGTCTCAGAGCTGACTGCCCCCTACAGGTCAAAATCCATACAATTCAGATAGTCTTGAACTCTCACTGTGTGTGTGTATCTGTTTGTGTGTGTGTGTGTGTGTGTGTGTCTGTACCTTATTTCCAAAATGTCTTCCAAAAGTTTCCCTCCTCTCCTCTCCTCTCCTCCCCTCTCCTTTCGTCGCCCCTCCCCTCCTCTCTCCCCTCCTCTCCCCTCCTCTCCCCTCCTCTCCTCTCTTCTCCTCTCTTCTCTTCTCCTCTCCTCTCTTCTCCTCTCCTCTCCTTTCGTCGCCCCTCCCCTCCTCTCTCCCCTCCTCTCCTCTCCTCCCCTCTCCTTTTGTCGCCCCTCCCCTCCTCTCTCCCCTCCTCTCCCCTCCTCTCCTCTCCTCTCCTCTCCTCTCTTCTCCTCCCCTCTCCTCTCCTCTCCTCCCCTCCCGGCTCCTTCGGTTCCTGTTGGATCAGCAGGTCTTTACTGGTCCTGAGACTCCAACTCTGTGACTCAGACTGCCCAGGGTGAATTCACCCAACAAAACCACACGCAGACACACATAAAGTCATGCGCGACCGCACGCACACACACACACACACACACACACACACACACACACACACACACACACACACACACACACACACACACACACACACACACACGCATACATGCACACCCTGTATTGTTATGTAATAACGTTATCTCGTTTGTGTATGTGTGTGTATTCTGGAGATTTGTGGGTGTGAGTGTGTATGTCCACGTGTGTGTGATGTCCATGCATGTGTATGTATGTGTGTGTGTGTGTGTGTGTATGAGGTCTGTTCTCCCTCAGCTAATCTCTTCACTATGGCCAAGTGTTCCTTAAATGACATGAGTGAGTGTGTGTGTGTGTGTGTGTGTGTGGGTATGTGATGTGTGTCTGCATGATGTGTGTCTATGTGATATGTGTGTGTGTTTATGTGATGTGTGTCTGTGTGATGTGTGTCTGTGTGTATGTGATGTGTGTATGTGATGTGTGTGTGTGTGTGTGTATGTGATGTGTGTCTGCGTGATGTGTGTCTGTGTGTGTGTGATGTGTGTGTGTGTGACCTCTAGGCTGTGAGCTCTCAGTCTGTGCTCTGGCTGCCTGTGATGGAAAAGATGACAGACTGGTGAGAGAGTCTCACACACATCATGAAATTCTTTTATCATTCCAGTCACCATGGTCTGGCCTGAGTGTCAGGATTAGGAATTGGCGGTGAGAGTGTGGGGTCAAAGGGACAGTGTGTGTGTGTGTGTGTGTGTGTGTGTGTCTGTGTGTCTGTATGTGTCTGTGTGTGTGTGTGTGTGTATGTGTGTGTGTACGTGTGTTTAGTCCTTTCTTTGTGTGCCTGTCTCACCCATGATTAAAATTTGCTTGTCATTGTCTTCACCTGTCATAACACTATCCCCTTTTTCAAAAGCCATGGGCACACACTCACACACACACACACACACAGCACCTGCACCATAGCGGCACCCTGGGGCAAGGCCGTTACGGGAGTGGTGACGCACGCGTTGTGTTTAGACCATCACCTCATTCCACATTTGTGTGTGTGTGTATGTGTGTGTCGGGGCCTCTCTGCTGCTATCAACGCACTGAGGAGACGGACACAGGAAAACACTCAGATGCTTGCCAAAGGTAGTGTGTGTGTGTGTGTGTGTGTGTGTCATTTAAAGACTGGCAGATTGTCCAACCACCACATTGTATCCCCCTCCCCTCTCTCACTTGCACACATGATTATACACACACACACACACACCAATTCCCTTAACCATCATAAAATCTGCTATTGGCGGTGGTTTCCCTGGTGATGGATCTTAATAAATGCAGATATGGTGATCAGCCTGCACTGGAATTGAAGCTGAGACACTTCTCCCCCATCTGCCTATGAAGAACCCTTCTCCTCCATCTGCCTATGAAGAACCCTTCTCCTCCATCTGCCTATGAAGAACCCTTCTCCTCCATCTGCCTATGAAGAACCCTTCTCTTCCATCTGCCTATGAAGAACCCTTCTCCTCCATCTGCCTATGAAGAACCCTTCTTCGCCATCTGCCTATGAAGAACCCTTCTCTTCCATCTGCCTATGAAGAACCCTTCTCCTCCATCTGCCTATGAAGAACCCTTCTCTTCCATCTGCCTATGAAGAACCCTTCTCTTCCATCTGCCTATGAAGAACCCTTCTCCTGCATCTGCCTATGAAGAACCCTTCTCCTCCATCTGCCTATGAAGAACCCTTCTTCTCCATCTGCCTATGAAGAACCCTTCTCCTCCATCTGCCTATGAAGAACCCTTCTCTTCCATCTGTCTGTGAAGCTCTCCAGAACCCTTCTCCTCCATCTGTCAGTGAAGCTCTCTAGAACCCTTCTCCTCCATCTGTCAGTGAAGCTCTCTAGAACCCTTCTCCTCCATCTGTGTGTGAAGCTCTCTAGAACCCTTCTCCTCCATCTGTGTGTGAAGCTCTCTAGAACCCTTCTCCTCCATCCTTTAATGCTCCATCAGACCCCCACTACAATCAAATTGGGTGAACTCATGCAGTGAGAGCACGATGCAAAGCAGTTGTAAATGATAGCTCAGTGGAGCACGATCCATTACTACTGGGAGTTGCCAACCACCGTGTTATAAATACCAGACTTTGATTCCTCAAAATTAAAGAGCAAAGGAAAAGAACAAGTAGAAAATGCCTAATGTTTTTTGCCCGACAACAGCAATCTCTTTCTCTCTCTCTCTCTCTCTCTCTGTCTCTCTCTCTCTTTCTCTCTCTTACACACACACACACACACACACACACACAGCCTCAGCAGCATCACAGCTGCAGAGACAGAGACACCTAACACTCCCCAGTGACAGCTGGAAATAGCTCTGAGTTGTTGCTCACTGAGTTGGGCTGCTGTTTGCTGTTTGCTGTGTGTGTGTGTGTGTGTGTGTTGAAGCCTGTAGGTTGTTAGGTAGG
>NW_027468565.1:37983802-37986302 GCF_046254945.1 Alosa pseudoharengus | reverse complement strand
TATCCTCTGATTGTAATGCTTACAGATATATAGGCGTCCTAAACACATTAGGAACTGCAAAGTTGGAGACATACATAAAGACATTGCTGCACATTTAAAACCGGATTACTCTGGGATGGCTAACTGTAAAGGGGCATGCTTTACACCTTTGTGTTCGGTAAGGTCCGCTGTTTATTCTGATATATGGTTTGTCATGTGTTGAGGTAAAGAAAAAAATATGATTAGATTAAAGTTACTTTTCTCGCGAACCGTTTACCACAACAACTAACCACTAACATCATTTAAAAGCTGAGAAAAAGCTCTTTCGTGTGATACATGTGATGTCTGTGATGAATAGGCTAGCCTACTTCACAAGTAGTTAAGCAAATTTGGGTGGGACAGAATACCTTTACAGAGCAGCAGCTCTGGCCATATCGGCTCTGGCTCACATGAAGTACTGCTTTAAAAGCATTATCGCTTCACTACCCAACACGCGAACAAGAAAAAAAAGAAAAGAAACCATTGTGCTTATGTCGCGATTGCCGATAGGCCCAGGCCTAGAGAAAAGACAGCTATGGTAACCTAACAATTAGGATTTGCTTTGCCTACACTGCTGTTTGGTTGTCCCAAACTTTGAGACGATCCATACTCGCATTAACTGAATCTTATCAACCCGAACTGCGATGTTCCAAACAGAGTGACAGGATGCAATGCTAATCTCACTGCCTTCGGCATAACTGCTAGTGAGCCTAGGCCTACTGTTAAACACCAGAAAAATATTAAGCTGCTGTTTTCTTTTCATGACGAGCACTGGGCCTACGCTTAAATGATTTATGACTGAATGGAACGTTGCGTTTTTAAGCGCCAGAACTGCTTCTCACGTCGTGTGACAAAGTTTACACCAACCATCATCTTCTAATGTAGCCTATCCTTATGTTGAGATGTCCATTCTCTTTGCCCTAGGCTGTAATTTGTGCGCGAAGCATGTTTCAATTAAGACAATACACAAGCTATTTTTTATTGTTGTAATGTTGAATGATTTCATGAATAAATTGTACGCACAGTGCGTACAGGATTACGGCTGGCGGCGCCACTGACCCGCCCCCTGTTGCCCGTCACAATTTAATTTACTATAGCTGATCCTGGCTCCCTAAAATGCCGCATCATGTGAACAGATCAGCAGGCCAGCAAATTTTCATCTCGCTTTCAGACACAAAAAGACGGCAAAAAGACGCAAATTTAGCGGGATCTCTGTGTGAAAAGGCCTCTTGTGTCTGTGTGTGTCTTTTTGTCTGTCTCCATGTGTGGTGTGTGTCTGTGTGTGCGTGTCTGTGTGTGCGTGTGTGTGTCTTTTTGTCTGTCTCCATGTGTGTGTTTGTGTGGTGTGTGTCTGTGTGTGTCTTTTTGTCTGTCTCCATGTGTGTGTTTGTGTGGTGTGTGTCTGTGTGTGCGTGTGTGTGTCTCTCATTGTCTGTCTCCATGTGTGTGTTTGTGTGGTGTGTGTCTGTGTGTGTCTTTTTGTCTGCCTCCATGTGTGTGTTTGTGTGTCTGTGTGTTTGTATTTGTCTCTCTATGTGTCTACATGTGTGTGTGTGTGTTTGTCATCATGTCTTCACAGGATTCTTTATATGTGATGTTCAGTGTGTGTCTGTGAGTGTTAGAGTGTGTGTTTGTTTTTGTGGGCATGTGTGTATGTGAGTTTGTGTGTGAGTTTATGTGCAAGTTCATGTGTGAGTTTGTGTGTGTGTGTGTGTGTGTGTTTGTGTTTGTGTGTGTTTGTGGGTATGTGCGAGGTTGTGTGTATGTGTGTGTGTGTGTGTGTGTGTGTGTGTGTGTGTGTGTGTGTGTGTTTGTGGGTATGTGCGAGGTTGTGTGTGTGTGTGTGTGTGTGTGTGTGTTTGTGTGTGTTTGTGGGTATGTGCGAGGTTGTGTGTATGTATGTGTGTGTGTGTGTGTGTGTGTGTGTGTGTGTGTGTGTGTGTGTTTGTGGGTATGTGCGAGGTTGTGTGTATGTGTGTGTGTTTGTGGGTATGTGCGAGGTTGTGTGTATGTGTATGTGTGTGTGTGTGTGTGTGTGTGTGTGTGTTTGTGTGTGTTTGTGGGTATGTGCGAGGTTGTGTGTATGTGTGTGTGTGTGTGTGTGTTTGTGGGTATGTGCGAGGTTGTGTGTGTATGTGTTGTGTGTGTGTGTGTGTGTGTGTGTGTGTGTGTGTGTTTAGTGTGCTTGTGTGTGTGTGTGTGTGTGTGTGTGTGTGTGTGTGTGTGTGTGTGTTTAGTGTGCTTGTGTGTGTGTGTGTGTGTGTGTGTGTGTGTATGTGTCTGTGTGTGTGTGTGTTTAGTGTGCTTGTGTGTGCTTGTGTGTGTGTGTGTGTGTGTGTGTGTGTGTGTTTAGTGTGCTTGTGTGTATGTGTGTGTGTGTGTGTGTGTGTGCGTGTGTGTGTGTGTGTGTGTGTGTTTGTGGGTATGTGCGAGGTTGTGTGTATGTGTGTGTGGGTGTGTGTGTGTGTGTGTGTGTATGTGC
>NW_027468565.1:37969125-37983602 GCF_046254945.1 Alosa pseudoharengus | reverse complement strand
AATCACTCCATCCATTGACTTATCAGTAACCAGCTCCTCCAAAACAGCCACCATCATTTCCTTAAAAACCTCTGCGTCCGTAAATGGTTTGTTGTGACGGGTAAGAACTGCTTTAAGGGACGCACTCGTAACCCTTTGCTGCTCGGTGAGTGATTTAACTAGTATTTTGGTGCTGTGTGCATATCCAGCCTCCAATGCTTTAATTTTATGCGTTCGCACCTCTGTCCCAGGAGGATACGCGTTTTTGAACTGGCCATGTTTTGTCTCATGGTGTCTTCTAATGTTGTATTCTTTGCAAACGGCAACCGCCTCGTTGCAAATGAGACACGTAGGCTTGGCATTAATAAATGCAGGCAGGATAAACGCATACCTCTGCTTCCATTCTTCTTTGTAGGTCCTGCATTCTGAATCAATTTTTCTTTTCAAGACTTTCCCCACACAGCAAAAGGACTCCGCGGCGGATCCACCGCGGATGTATGACGGCCTCAGGAACGGACCCGCGAAACGGACCCGTATCGGAGTCCAGATGCTCTCAGGAACGGATCCGCTACGAAGGCGGCTCGCGGACCCGCCGTGGCTCCGCGCTGCATCCGCCCCGCATCCGCGATTAAAACCTTACCTCCGCGGCGGGTCCGTTTGGGACCCGCAAATTGATACATACATCCGCCGCGGACCAGTAGCAGTAACAGCAAAAAATGTCCTGTCCTGTTAGTACTGTCCTGAGTAGTGTCCCGAGACAGTTAGACACTGTCCCGAGACACCCAGACACTGTCCCGGGACAGTTAGCCACTGTCCTGTGACACCCATGACTGTCCTGTGACACCCATGACTGTCCTGTAACACCCAGACACTGTCCCGGGACACCCAGACACTGTCCTGTGACACCCAGATACTGTCCCGAGACACCCAGACACTGTCCCGAGACACTCATGACTGTCCTGTGACACCTAGACACTGTCCCGAGACAGTTAGACACTGTCCTGTGACACCCATGACTGTCCTGTAACACCCAGACACTGTCCCGAGACAGTTAGACACTGTCCCGTGACACCCATGACTGTCCTGTAACACCCAGGCACTGTCCTGTGACACCTATGACTGTCCTGTGACACCTAGATACTGTCCCGTGACACCTATGACTGTCCTGTAACATCCAGACACTGTCCCGAGACAGTTAGACACTGTCCCGTGACACCCATGACTGTCCTGTAACACCCAGGCACTGTCCTGTGACACCTATGACTGTCCTGTGACACCTAGACACTGTCCCGTGACACCTATGACTGTCCTGTAACATCCAGACACTGTCCTGTAACACCCAGACACTGTCCCGTGACACCCATGACTGTCCTGTAACACCCAGACACTGTCCTGTAACACCCAGACACTGTCCCGTGACACCTATGACTGTCCTGTGACACCTATGACTGTCCTGTAACATCCAGACACTGTCCCGTGACACCCATGACTGTCCTGTAACACCCAGACACTGTCCTGTAACACCCAGACACTGTCCCGTGACACCTATGACTGTCTTGTGACACCCAGACACTGTCCCGAGACAGTTAGCCACTGTCCTGTAACACCCAGACACTGTCTCGAGACAGTTAGACACTGTCCCGTGACACCCATGACTGTCCTGTAACACCCAGACACTGTCCTGTGACACCTAGACACTGTCCGGTGACACTCATGACTGTCCTGTAACATCCAGACACTGTCCCGTGACACCCATGACTGCACCCAGACACTGTCCTGTGACACCTAGACACTGTCCGGTGACACTCATGACTGTCCTGTAACACCCAGACACTGTCCCGTGACACCTATGACTGTCCTGTGACACCCAGACACTGTCCTGGGACAGTTAGCCACTGTCCTGTAACACCCAGACACTGTCCCGAGACAGTTAGACACTGTCCCGTGACACCCATGACTGTCCTGTAACACCCAGACACTGTCTCGTGACACCTATGACTGTCCTGTGACACCTAGACACTGTCCCGTGACACCTATGACTGTCCTGTAACACCCAGACACTGTCCCGTGACACCTATGACTGTCCTGTAACATCCAGACACTGTCCTGAGACAGTTAGCTACTGTCCTGTGACACCAAGCCACTGTCCTGTGACACCAATGACAAATGTTCCAAATGTGAACCACTTTGAGCTGCATTCTGTGAATGAAAGGTGCTATAATTAATTATATTTATAATTATTATAATAATTATTATAATTATTATTATGTAGAATCATTTATGTCTTTGAATCATTGTGTGTGTGTGTGTGTGTGTGTGTGTGTGTGTGTGTATGTATGTATGTATGTATGTATCTTTTTATTTGTTTTGTTTTAGATAAAATATAAAGCTTATTAATTGTTTTACATAAAATTGTACATGTAAAAATCCTTTTTTGCTTTATGACTTTTTAAGTTTTAAAGTTGTTTGTTAGAATTTTTAATAAAGATGACTTGTGCTTTAAAGTAGTAGCTCTGGATTTGTGTTTTGTTATCAAGTAATGTTCAAGCACAGCTGGCATTCAGCCAACACTCAGTCAGATCAGTTAGTGTGTGGGCCAGTGCATGCCCAGGGACCCAGGCAACCCTCAGCCAACACTTTGATAAACAATAACACCCACACCTGGGCCGACAGACAGACAGACAGACAGACAGATAGATGCTTTATTTGTATGAAGATAACAAAATATCAACTCAGGTCTCAGTGCAGACCAAGTACTATAGTGAATAATAAATAAATACAATATAACATAACATAAGTGCTTGTTTATGGAAGTCCACAACAACCATCTCCTTGGTCTTGGTGAGTTTGTTTTCCTTGCATAACAAAACAATAAGTCATTTTACGGCGTTTTGGCCACACTTGGGGCAGAGCAAATCTTTATGTCAGTTTCCACTGATTGGGCCATGGGCATGGGCAGGGATGGGCAGTATTTCTAATACATGTGTTTAAAATATGTATTTCAAATACAAAATACTATTTTGTCATTTGTATTTTATTGAGATAATGAAAATGCCTTCGTATTTTGTATCAAAATACTTCAGTGTTGCGTATTTTTGTATTTTCAAAATACTTTAAAATACTTTCTGTGAAACACTGTGATGACATCTATCTAACTATCTATACTGTAAAGCACGAAATGTCTGTCTCTGTCTGTTTGTGGCACCCTTGCATGGTCAAGCTGGAATGATTAACAGGCCCCATAACAACTATATAAAAAATATTTTATATATATAAAAAATAGTCTGAATGCAACACTGTCTGAGAAGTTAGTTGTGCTCAAAGGCATCAACTGAGGAAACACGACTAGCTAAGGTTACACACACTCCTTTGCTCACACAAGGACAGCAGAAGGACTTGAATTCACAAGTTTATATTGCAACACTTGAGTTTGATATTTTCCTTTCTTTTTTCTGTTTTACAGGTTTTTTTTCTAGACTTTAAATTTGTCTATGTTCTCTGACCTGTGAAATATTTCAGTGCTATGGTAACTTGACAAGATACCTCAAACAAGGACATTTCCAATTTTGCACATTTTAAATAACAAATGATTGATAATGTCATAATAATTGGCTTCTAATTGGCTCAACTGATTGGATGGTATTAATGTGACAACCTGATTTTTATTTTTACTTTTTTTTGTATTTACATTGATAGAAGTTGTGCACACACCATCAGGTGTATACAAAATTATTCAACTGTGATGAAACTCACCATAAGTGTGGTAATGATGTGGTTATATAACTTAAAAGGTTAAAATGCTACCTAGTTTAAATTTCTAAATCAGTCATCTATTTGGATTGTTTGTCTTTCAGTTATTGTCACTGATTCATAGTGGGCAATCTATTACACCAACTGGTTGGAAAGTGCAACAGTTGTGGAGTCGGCATTGCATGTCGCTGCAAAACAGTACATCTCCAAACTTATAAACAGTAACTGTCAAATAAGGAATTTGAAGATGACATCCGAAAAGCATTAGATTGCATAGAAAACTGATTGATATGAATACACTGTACAGTTTATGTAGTAATAATGCACTGGTTATGAATAACAACTATTTTAAGTAAACATACAATTAGTAATGCAAAAAGTTTTTGTTCTAAGATTTATTTCTCTTTTGTGGCCCCAATTAGTCCAGGAAACTGGCAAAAATGATACAGACTGCCATAATCTGTGATGAAGATATCATAGATGTTGACCTTGTGCTCGACGTAATGATGCCTGAGGTAAGGAAATGTGAATATAAAAGCCATGTCATATTATGATCAGTGTGGTTTCTCCAGAATAAATAAACCAAACCATACCAAACATGCATATTGTCACTACATTCTCATGCTATTTCCAATTTGAAATCTGTTTGCATTTGAAGGTTTCCATTAACATTGTCACGAACCACGAGGGTTTCTGCAGGTTTCTGGAGAGGTTCATGTCCATGCATCCGGCATTGGAGTAACAAGCATTGCTGTTTTTTTCTGTATTTATACATTCTTTTTTAATGTATTAGTTGTTTATTTATTTATTTATGTCTTATTGGATTTCAATTTATTATCTTCATTTCATTATTTACAAGGATACAAGGATACAAGGAAGTTAATTGTCACATGCATATAGTTACTGGAAGTAAGAAATGCAGTGAAATTATGTCTGGTGTCAGCCTATTTGTGCATTTATGGGGGGGGGGGGGTAAAAAGTGCAGTAGAAGAGGGGTTTAGTAGATTAAGTGGCAAGGGCTGCATAAAAAAGGTGGGGGAGGATTGGGATTGGGTGGGGGGCACCAACAAGGAGCACCCAAGAGCAACAGGGGCAAGGAAAAACTCCCTTACCAAGGAAGAAACCTTGGGCAGATCCACGGCTCAAGGGGCTAACCCAACTGCCAGGGGTCTTGGTGTGTGTGTTGGGGGGATGACAGGGGAGATGGGATAGTGTGCTGTGTATGTGGGGAGAGGGCAGTGTGCAATATGTGTGTTGGAGAAGCTTCCTCATGAGACAATGTGCTGTGTATTGGGGGGGGGGGGGGGGGGCAGTGTGCTGTAAGTATGTTGGGGATGTGTGTTGGAGAAGCTTCCTGATGAAATAATGTGCTGTGTATGTAGGGGGGGGGGGGGGGGGGGGCAGGGACTTACTATTGCAAGCAGAGTACTGTATGTATGATGTATGTGAGTGATGACAGTGAAGATGTGTGTGTGGGCGGGAGGGGAGTGGAGCAGTGACTGTGTGTGTGTGTGTGTGTGTAGTGTGTGTGTGGGCAGTGTGCTGTAAGTATGTTGGGGATGTGTATTGGAGAAGCTTCCTGATGAAATAATGTGCTGTGTATGTAGGGGGGGGGCAGGGACTTACTATTGCAAGCAGAGTACTGTATGTATGATGTATGTGAGTGATGACAGTGAAGATATGTGTGTGGGCGGGAGGGGAGTGGAGCAGTGACTGTGTGTGTGTGTGTGTGTGTAGTGTGTGTGTGGGTAGGTGGGGGAAGTGTGCTGTAAGTATGTAGAGGATGTGTGTTGGAGAAGATCCTGAAGACAGTGTGCTGTGTATGTAGGGGGGGGGGGGCAGTGTGCAGCAAGTATGTAGAGGAGGCTTACTGTAGCAAGCAGTGTGCTGTATGTATGTGAAGTGATGACAGTGATGATGTAAGTGTGTGTGTTGGGGATGGGGGTGGGGTGGGGGTGGGGGGGGCAGAAGGCTAAACCTTCTGGGGGGATGACAGGGGAGATGGGAGTTCAGGGGCAGAAGGCTAGGCAATCAAGGACATGGGTAGATGGAGGAGAAATCAAAAATAATAAATAAAAAGTTCAATGGAGATGTGCAAAAGTTGGAGAAAGTCAGATATGTGTGTGTGTGTGTGTGTTTTGACGTGTGATGAAATAAGAAAATAAATAAAAGGTCTGTAGCATAGGGAGAGGGATGTAAAAGTGCTAAAAGTCTTGTAGGTGTGTGTGTGTGTGGGGGGGGGGGGGGGCAGTGTGCAGCAAGTATGTAGAGGAGGCTTACTGTAGCAAGCAGTGTGCTGTATGTATGTGAAGTGATGACAGTGATGATGTAAGTGTGTGTGTTGGGGATGGGGGTGGGGTGGGGGGTGGGGGGGCAGAAAGGCTAGGCAATCAAGGACATGGGTAGATGGAGGAGAAATCAAAAATAATAATAAAAAGTTCTATGGAGATATGCAAAAGTTGGAGAAAGTCAGATATGTGTGTGTGTGTGTGTGTGTGTGTGTGTGTTTGTAAAATAAATAAAATAAATAAAAGGTCTATAGCTTAGGGAGAGGGATGTAAAAGTGCTAAAAGTCTTGTAGGTGTGTGTGGGGGGTGGGGGGGTCATGAGTGCTGAGTAGTGAATGAGTGCAAAGTCAGTATAGTGTGAGTTCAGAGTTGGGAAATGTTTGAGAGTGCTGAGGAGTGAATGTGTGCAAAGTCAGTATAGTGTGAGTTCAGAGTTCGGATGGCCTGGGGATAAAAACTTCTCCTAAGTCTCTCAGTTCTGGCTTTGTGACTACATAGGCGTCTTCTTGATTTCAGTGGTAGGAATAATCCATTGTTAGGATGAGAAGAGTCCTTCAGAATCTTTTGGGCTCTTAGGAGTACTCTTCTGGAATAGATATCTTGTAGAGCAGGGAGTTGAGTTCTTATTGTACGTTCAGCTGAGCGCACTACTCTCTGCAGAGTACTACAATCTCTAACTGTGGAGTTCCCATACCAGGTGATGATGCTACCAGTTAGAACACTCTCAACCGCTGAAGTGTAGAAGGCCTTCATGATGGATGTAGAAACTTTGAATTTCCTTAGCTGACGAAGGAAGTAGAGTCGTTGTCTGGACTTCTTCAGAACATATTGAGTGTTAACAGTCCATGTTAAGTCTTCAGTAATGTGGACACCAAGGTATTTAAAACTTGTTACTATATGTGTGTACTGGGGAAATCTGATTTTTTTTGGTGTTAAGTTTATGGTGTATTTTGTTCTGAGAGAAAACTGAACCATGCAAGGTTTTCCGTATTTAGATTTACAAAGCTTTTTTGTTTAAAAGGTTTTTTGTTCTTATGTTTAGAATTAAAATGTGTTCTCCAAAACTGTCCAGTTGTCTGTTTTTGTGATCATCTACCCATGGATGGCTACAACATTTGGTTAAGCAAGCCTATGACTTAACAGACCTGGGGGGTATTCCAAGTACATGGTTTAGTGATAAACCTGGGTAACTTAACTCAGAGTAAGTGGTAAACCTCCTACAACAAGAGCCCTATGGTATTGTTTTGTTAGGAGAATGAAGCCATACAGCTCTTCTATTAGGAGGTTTACCACCTACTCTGTGTTAACTAACCCAGGTTTGTCACTAAACCTCGTACTTGGAATACCCCCCTGGTAAGATGCCTAAATATTTACACATTTGCCTATAATAATTATCTAAACAATTATTATTTATTCTTAAAATATTTGCTGGCACAAGGAGTTTCATTAATTATATTTCCCTTTATGCGTGCATGACGATAAACTACTTGAACTTGAACTAATGCTGCTTGTGGAATATCAACAATATACATTAAGTGTTTAATATACGTAGGCTATTTGTTGTAAGTAAAAAGTGATTTATATATTTCTTGGTTACAAGTAGCCTAGGCTAGCCTACAAGTTAATAACAAATAGAACAGAAAGAGGTGGAAGGTAGCCTAATAGGCCTAGGTGGCATAACAAACATTTCAACAAAACAAAACATTTCCAAAGCAACTGAGGTCGACAACGGATACTTGTGTTTTTATTTGGCGTTTTACCTAACTTTCCACGAGACAACCATCATGACAGCGCTACACACCTAGCACACATACCTTTACACAAGACAGTTCTGCAAGGCACAACGTAACTTAAGCAAGACAATGCTGGATAAACAAAAACATGTTTTACAGCAGAATAATATTGGCCAGACGTCGCCCTACATTCAGCGTTGTAAGTTAATAACCCACTTTCTACAAGCCACGTGTCTTCCTAACATCCCGTTATTGAAATTGTATTTTCCAACGAAACAAATAAAGACAAAAAATAGCTTTGTTCGTGATCTGTCTAGAATCTTTGATACCACTAGCCAACTTCCGCAATACAGTGCCACAAGATAGTACGCGACTTCCGCAAGACAGTGCCGCGAGACACTACGCAACATCCGCAAGACAGAGAACAGGACAAAAGTACGGTACAGTACAGTTTCGGCTCTAACCGCCTCTCCATTATTGCTAAGTTTATAAATAACTTTCAATGTGTGGTGAAAATGACTGCGTGTTTAGGCTCCATGATTCATCACTAGCCTATACCATAGACCCAGCCTATACATACTGACCAATCCATTTTGACAGGATCAGTGTGTAGCCTATTTGTTGGTTGTAGAACAATGAACTCCGCGGTCTAGGTCATATAGCCTAGGCCAGTAAATGCAAGGTCTGACCTGTTCGGAATTATTGTTTGAAACAAATGCGCTTTTGCGCACATTGAACACGCACTTATACACACACACACACACACACACATACACACACACCAAGATTTATATGTAGATGGTGTATCATTTTTGTCGTAAATTTCCATTAAGCCTTATTACAACAACATTGATTTGCATGGGCTGCACAGTCCCATGTTACGTAGCCTGTAGTTCTTTCGTTCATAAAAGACTACAACTACCACGGACACTTGCATGTCAACAACAGAGTGCGGACACATAACCACGAAAGGAGGTAAGAATATTGAAATGGCTTTTAAGTTGACTAACTCAACAGACGACCTCCTCTATATACAGGTATAGGGTGTAAAATGTAATTCATAGTTTACTACAAGAGAGAGTGTAAACCACGATAACTTTGGCTAAAGTAGGCAAAAGGGAACTGACAGCATCACGTGCGTTACAAAATAGGTTAGCCTATCTATTTATTCAGTGTCCTTGGTTGGTTGACTCAGGGAAAAGCCTGCGTTTTCCGATATTTTGTCGTTACATTATAGCTTACTTGATAGTATCCAGTGATATCTCAAGACTATTCAGCTATGTCTGAACGGTCTGTTAATGCATGCTGATCGATGTTTTAGAACATGAAGTGGGGGTCTTCCAGCTAGCATTTCTCACAACAGCCACCTTGAACATTAAAGTCTCGAGTAACAATATGCAGACACAGAATTCTCGGTACTTTTAAGGTGCTTCTGTGTTCAAAGATCAGGCTAGTCTGTTGTGGCCACAGCCTTTATAAGGAAATAGCCTTTTTTTTTTAAAAAAAATTAAGTGGAACTTACTGTAGCCTACTCTTACATTATGTCTTGAATTTGAACATTGTAATATGTGTACATGGATATGTATAACAATGTGAATTTTAAATGTATATGTAGGCTACTCAGGTTTTGGGCATTGTCGTGGGTAATGTGTGGACTATACTGTAATGAAGGTGAATTTTGATGATCGTTCACTGAAAAATAAACCAGCAAAGAAAATCCACCAGTGTGGTGATCCTTCACTTTCTTTTAATCTTATTGACCACTGCACCTCACTAGCCTGGAAGACTAATCACCTGGAAGGCTGTGCATAGGAACTTTATCCTTTCAAGCTTTTTTTTGTTAGTCATTAATGGCCAATAGCTTCTGATGTTGGGAATGGGATCAGTCTATGGTTAGGATACAAGATAGTAGGCTACTTTTTAAGGAAAAGAGTCATCATCCCTCCTCTCAGCATGCCTGAATAAGATGACATTGCCTTGAACCCATAGCCAAGTTGTGGGGTCACTTCATTAACTGCATCTTTTCAGCATCAGTAGCCTAGAAATCTAGACGCACCCTCAGTAGCCTACTGTTTTCCGTTTTCTATCAGATAGGCATGTGTTGCTGTCATATAGCCTATCTAATGGACTGATCCTTGTTGGTCATCTGGTAGATATTACTCAGCCCCTGAAGGCATATGGAGCAGTTTAGTGGAAGCAGGTCTGTTGTTGGTGTTTCCTTTTCCCAGAATGATTTCAGCAAAGTGGTGATTTAACCCTCTTGTTGTGTCCGTTTTATGTTCACTAGTTTTGTGTTCCCGCTGCGTTATGACTTGTTATAGCCTAAATCCATAGTAACACATATATTATATGTTGTTATAGACCTTTGTATCAACTTATGTTCTATTGGATATTACCAGTTTTGAACTTCCATTTGCTATTTATGACCTGCAGGCCTCATTGACCTGAGCTCATGCAAGTCAGCATGGGAAGATTCTATGGGGGCTGGCATAGAAGCAAAGAGGGGGATGGGGGGGGGGGGGTGTTGTATGAATGTGTGAATACAGAAGCACAAATACAGTCTGATCAATAGATATGTTCCTGGACTTAATTTTATACACTGACTGACACAATGGGTGTTCTAAAGTTAAATAAAACACCCAAATTGTTATGAAAATTATCAAAAAGTCATGTAGCATCATGATAGAATGAATTAACACATTTTTTGAGAGAAAATAATTGTCAATCTGACAAATTTGACCGCGAAGACAACAGGAGGGTTAAATGAGGCACATAGATTACTTTCTCTCTTAAGATTGTAAGATAACAGTCAATGACCCCTTTGGGTCATTCAAAATCAGACAGAATCCAGGGTTGCTCTAACCTGTCACATTTTGCTCAAAGTTTGTCTACATAATGTTTAGGTCCCCAAACCTACTGTAACTGGACCATTAAAAGTTTGTATTGCATGCCCTAGTGCAAGAAAGAGGGTATTATAAACTCTTTATATGTAGACTACTCACATGGCATTGACCAGTATTTTGTGTACAAAACATCATTAATGTTGTGGTAATATTAGAGGTATCCACAGCATATGGACATGGAGACATTATGGATAAAACTAGGAGTGGCTGTATTGTTTTGGCCATTTTCATAGGACAGCAATAGCCTATGTGGGGTAGCTAATAGGAACCTGA
The DNA here is from genome assembly GCF_046254945.1 of Alosa pseudoharengus. Taxonomy (NCBI): domain Eukaryota; kingdom Metazoa; phylum Chordata; class Actinopteri; order Clupeiformes; family Clupeidae; genus Alosa; species Alosa pseudoharengus. The sequence goes on along the minus strand of NW_027468565.1, from coordinate 37,972,676 downwards.
CGATTTATATGGGAATAGTTCAGTGTTTAATCATTTAGTGTACAAAGTATCAATGTTTTACCAAGTTGCTGTCATAAATACACTTACAATTACAATGTTATACCTTTGCCTCTTTACTCTTCCTCCTGAGGAACTCTATATGTTTTCTTCCTGAGAAACTTTGTCTAATTACTATGGTACAACATTGATAATTTGTACACTAAATGCCCACACTTTCAAATTCCTACTAGTTTTACCACCATTTTAATCTTTTGAAAATGACGCAACCTTCCCTTGTTTTATCACATCTCTGTGCCCATGATGTGGAGAACTCAAATATTGGCATTCACAAAAATGTGTAAAGAAAAAATAATTGTCATTACCAATGCATAAAAAACACATTTATAAAACACTATTTGTACTACTGTTTATTTGCACTTCCCCCAAAATCTAGGGCTTTGTGCAAGCCAAAGACAATTTTAGTGGTTCATTTTTACTGAGAACATGTTTGTCTTCCATCCTATAAAGTTTGGGCTGACTATGAGTAACACTTTTCAAGATATTAATTCTCAAACATTGCTCCCCGTTTTCCAGGCTATCAAACATAAGTAATATCAAGGGCTGACAAAATATGAATTTGAAGAGAAATATTCAACAGGCCTTGGTTTTGGAACCCTTTCGGTTTGAAGAAAATCTAACACAGTGCAGCAACAACCTTATCTGATTTGACACAGGATGACCCTGTAATAACAACAACCCACATACAAAAGCACGTATTTGATGTAGAAGACAATGCATCAGATTGTCAGTAAATCTATGTGAAGATTTAAGAAATGCCAGTAGCCTACTTTCAACACCTCAGTGTGATTCTCAGACATAGTGCTCATTCATGTTCATTTATCCACACATTTATCAATGTTTACATTGTTACCACGTAAGCTACTACTACCAGTCTGAAATATCCTCATATTTGTGTTGTGAAGTTATAATGTATAAATAAACAGGCTCTAGAACTTCCCTACATTCTTCTCCATCCTGACTATTCCTCGTCTCCCTAGCTCTGTTGACTTGACTTGAGCTGTTATTCTATTCTATGTGAGTAGTACTCAGTGTTTTTTAGGAAAAAGGTTCGCACACTTCTTGGTATTCTTTTGTTGAGTTTATTTTCTCATTTGGCACATGACGTTTCGACCTTGCGGTCTTCCTCAGATTCACTTGCAAACACAGGCTTGGTACATGATCTAAATCACCTGTCTAGAGTGGTGGACAGCTCAGTGATTCATTAACCCTTGCAGGTACAGCATGTAAGCTTGTGGCGTGACTAAAGCCAAATAAAAACATTAGATAGAACCTTAAACTTTGTACAATAACACAAGCAGATGTCTGAAGATACAATCATCTACAATAGGAAGGGTCTAATGTCCAAATCTTCATTGAGCCCCCTTGGGGCCAAAGTTCCCAGGTGGTGGATCCAGAAGGCCTCTCTTTTTAGAAGCAGGTTGTCAACAAAAGAATACCAAGGAGTGTGCAAACTTTTTTCCTAAAAGACTTGTTCAGCACCTGGGATGTGCACAAAGTCTCCTTGGAAGTAGTACTCAGTGTTTCCCACATAACTCAATTCTATTTGTGGTGGCAGAAAGGATTTCATCCAATTTAAATAGTACAACATGGCAAATCATTGTGTGGTGGTCAAAGTTGATATTGTGGTGGGCCGCCACAAGTCAATGTATGGGAAACACTGGTACTTATTGCTGCACTAACAGTATCCTAGTGGCACTGTACTGTACCTTAGTGTGCCTTTATTGTTGTAAGTCGCTTTGGATAAAAGTGTCAGCTAAATTACTTAATGTAAATGAAGATTTAGAAGTAATGCAATTTTATAAACTGAATATTGCTCGAAAGAAAGAGTCCAGAATGTGAGTTGATTCATGCTCACACACACACATACAGAGAGAGAGAGATAGAGGCTTCATGAAATCTTTTATGAGCCCAGAATCCTTTTGAATGAGAGTTGTTATGTCCATAGGTCACGCGCATCCTGCATCCACACTGTAATTTAGTGGCAGCAGCAGCCAGGATGATTACATCAGGCTGTTCCCTACAGGTGTGTCTGTTCTGGAACAGGCTGAGCTCACGTCATCGCCTCACGTCTCTCTCTCTCTCTCTCTCTCTCTCTCTCTCTCTCTCTCTCTCTCTCTCAATGAGTCATGACTCTTTATGGAGCACGAAGTGAGACAAAAACAGGAGAGAGAAAGAGAGGAAGGATGTGGGGGGCAGGGTTAGAGGGAGAGAGAGAGAGAGGGTAATTTGGCAGGTTTAATTGCTGCCTAATGAAATGCATGAAGAAAAAGAACTGAGTACTGATAAGTATTAGAGGACAATGCCTGGAGGTTACAAAACCATCACAAAGTATTAATAATTTGATTTTCTCAAATTAAATTAATTTCTTTAAACAGTCCGGGTACCAAATTTACAAGACCTTGTGAGGAAAGGTGTAAGGTGAAGAAGAATGGGCTGAATTATGTTTACCCACTTCAGTGTTAAGCATGTCAAACCTGACTGGATACAGCACCCTCCACATTTATTGGCTCAAAATCAAAAGTTGATTTAAATCCTGTATTTTTTTTTTTTTTTAAGAAATCTTCTTTTGATGATTTATCCTAATCTCACAATGAAAACAATGAGGAAAATCTAACCTAGAAAATAAAAAATAATATTGTTTCTCAGAATATTTTGCTCTCCCTCAAGATTAGAAGGCTCCTCATTGTTTTCATTGTGAAACCAAGACAAATTGCCTAAATATGATTTTTTATTCCTGTTTTTACTCAGCTTTAGGGGTGCCAATCAGGGTTGGAGGCTAAACACAAGTAAATGCAGTTTATCCACTTCTGAAATTTCAGAAATACAATCCAATAGTAGTATAAATAGTATCCACCTCTTATTAGAGTTTATCCACCTCTCAAAAGAGTTTATTCACCAATTGCAACTTTTAACATTCAACATCACATTCAAACATAACATTCAAATCACACTGTATTATCCACATTCACAATATGTGCACTCATCAACACTCTAGGAACCATAATGGTATTGTTATAAACATTGGACAATAACCTCCACCATCATCGAACACGTTCTGAATGCCTTTTTAAAAAATCCGATACCTCCTGGCAGTCCACCTTACCGTGATCACAGAATTCATAGTTTACCCACCTCTTATTTTACCACTACACCCCTATGAAGGACGCTGTATGTACTGATTGTTGTCTGTATTTGTTTACAACAGCTGTGCAGACAGGAGAAGGTGATTTTGGACATTGATCAAACAATTTGAGTAAACAGTGTTGATAAAAAACAATCTCTCTCTCTCTGTCTGTTTCTATGTGTGTGTGTGTGTGGACAGTAAGGAGATCATACATTTCTTTCTCTGCTGTGAGTGAGAATTCCTTTTACTTTGCTAAGCTGTAACAAGCTGCCAGTCTTTGCTTTACTCTAAAACAACATTCTTTACCCTGCCCAAAAGATGACGCAGATATATAATGAGACAAATGACTTACACCATGTCATCAGTA
>NW_027468565.1:37954125-37964125 GCF_046254945.1 Alosa pseudoharengus | reverse complement strand
TGTGTTTCTAAAAATATTAGCCTATAAAATATTAGTTTATAAATAATAGCTGATGCCGTATAAGCATTTCATGCATTAGGGATATTGATGTTTCTTTTTGTTTACTTTTATGCTTTACTCTTTTGCAAGGTTGTGCTGTGAGTTGAACTAAGACAAATTGAGTGTTTGCGACAGAGAGAATACTTCATAATCTGTCCATATTTGTGTTTGCATTGTGTGTGTGTGTGTGTGTGTGTGTGTGTGTGTGTGTGTGTGTGTGTGTGTGTGTGTGTGTGTGTGTGTGTGTGTGTGTGTGTGTGTGTGTGTGTGTGTGTGTGTGTGTGTGTGTGTGTGTGTGTGTGTGTGTGTGTGTGCGGGCAGGTGTGCTATTGTTGTGAACCTCTGCTGAACTCTCTTTGGGGATTGGCTCTGGTTCTGCCAGGGACCTGTCTCAGAGCTGACTGCCCCCTACAGGTCAAAATCCATACAATTCAGATAGTCTTGAACTCTCACTGTGTGTGTGTATCTGTTTGTGTGTGTGTGTGTGTGTGTCTGTACCTTATTTCCAAAATGTCTTCCAAAAGTTTCCCTCCTCTCCTCTCCTCTCCTCCCCTCTCCTTTCGTCGCCCCTCCCCTCCTCTCTCCCCTCCTCTCCCCTCCTCTCCCCTCCTCTCCTCTCCTCTCTTCTCCTCTCTTCTCTTCTCCTCTCCTCTCTTCTCCTCTCCTCTCCTTTCGTCGCCCCTCCCCTCCTCTCTCCCCTCCTCTCCTCTCCTCCCCTCTCCTTTCGTCGCCCCTCCCCTCCTCTCTCCCCTCCTCTCCCCTCCTCTCCTCTCCTCTCCTCTCCTCTCTTCTCCTCCCCTCTCCTCTCCTCTCCTCCCCTCCCGGCTCCTTCGGTTCCTGTTGGATCAGCAGGTCTTTACTGGTGCTGAGACTCCAACTCTGTGACTCAGACTGCCCAGGGTGAATTCACCCAACAAAACCACACGCAGACACACATAAAGTCATGCGCGACCGCACGCACACACACACACACACACACACACACACACACACACACACACACACACACACACACACACACACACACACACACACACACACACGCACGCACACGCATACATGCACACCCTGTATTGTTATGTAATAACGTTATCTCGTTTGTGTATGTGTGTGTATTCTGGAGATTTGTGGGTGTGAGTGTGTATGTCCACGTGTGTGTGATGTCCATGCATGTGTATGTATGTGTGTGTGTGTGTGTGTGTGTATGAGGTCTGTTCTCCCTCAGCTAATCTCTTCACTATGGCAAGTGTTCCTTAAATGACATGAGTGTGTGTGTGTGTGTGTGTGTGTGTGTATGTGATGTGTGTCTGCATGATGTGTGTCTATGTGATATGTGTGTGTGTTTATGTGATGTGTGTCTGTGTGATGTGTGTCTGTGTGTATGTGATGTGTGTATGTGATGTGTGTGTGTGTGTGTATGTGATGTGTGTCTGCGTGATGTGTGTCTGTGTGTGTGTGATGTGTGTGTGTGTGACCTCTAGGCTGTGAGCTCTCAGTCTGTGCTCTGGCTGCCTGTGATGGAAAAGATGACAGACTGGTGAGAGAGTCTCACACACATCATGAAATTCTTTTATCATTCCAGTCACCACGGTCTGGCCTGAGTGTCAGGATTAGGAATTGGCGGTGAGAGTGTGGGGTCAAAGGGACAGTGTGTGTGTGTGTGTGTGTGTGTGTGTCTGTGTGTCTGTATGTGTCTGTGTGTGTGTGTGTGTGTATGTGTGTGTGTACGTGTGTTTAGTCCTTTCTTTGTGTGCCTGTCTCACCCATGATTAAAATTTGCTTGTCATTGTCTTCACCTGTCATAACACTATCCCCTTTTTCAAAAGCCATGGGCACACACTCACACACACACACACACACACACACAGCACCTGCACCATAGCGGCACCCTGGGGCAAGGCCGTTACGGGAGTGGTGACGCACGCGTTGTGTTTAGACCATCACCTCATTCCACATGTGTGTGTGTGTGTGTGTGTGTGTATGTGTGTGTCGGGGCCTCTCTGCTGCTATCAACGCACTGAGGAGACGGACACAGGAAAACACTCAGATGCTTGCCAAAGGTAGTGTGTGTGTGTGTGTGTGTGTCATTTAAAGACTGGCAGATTGTCCAACAACCACATTGTATCCCCCTCCCCTCTCTCACTTGCACACATGATTATACACACACACACACACACCAATTCCCTTAACCATCATAAAATCTGCTATTGGCGGTGGTTTCCCTGGTGATGGATCGATCTTAATAAATGCAGATATGGTGATCAGCCTGCATTGGAATTGAAGCTGAGACACTTCTCCTCCATCTGCCTATGAAGAACCCTTCTCCTCCATCTGCCTATGAAGAACCCTTCTCCTCCATCTGCCTATGAAGAACCCTTCTCCTCCATTTGCCTATGAAGAACCCTTCTCTTCCATCTGCCTATGAAGAACCCTTCTCCTCCATCTGCCTATGAAGAACCCTTCTCTTCCATCTGCCTATGAAGAACCCTTCTCCTCCATCTGCCTATGAAGAACCCTTTTCCTCCATCTGCCTATGAAGAACCCTTCTCCTCCATCTGCCTATGAAGAACCCTTCTCCTCCATCTGCCTATGAAGAACCATTTTCCTCCATCTGCCTATGAAGAACCCTTCTCCTCCATCTGCCTATGAAGAACCCTTCTCTTCCATCTGTCTGTGAAGCTCTCCAGAACCCTTCTCCTCCATCTGTCAGTGAAGCTCTCTAGAACCCTTCTCCTCCATCTGTCAGTGAAGCTCTCTAGAACCCTTCTCCTCCATCTGTGTGTGAAGCTCTCTAGAACCCTTCTCCTCCATCTGTGTGTGAAGCTCTCTAGAACCCTTCTCCTCCATCTGTGTGTGAAGCTCTCTAGAACCCTTCTCCTCCATCCTTTAATGCTCCATCAGACCCCCACTACAATCAAATTGGGTGAACTCATGCAGTGAGAGCACGATGCAAAGCAGTTGTAAATGATAGCTCAGTGGAGCACGATCCATTACTACTGGGAGTTGCCAACCGCCGTGTTATAAATACCAGACTTTGATTCCTCAAAATTAAAGAGCAAAGGAAAAGAACAAGTAGAAAATGCCTAATGTTTTTTGCCCGACAACAGCAATCTCTTTCTCTCTCTCTCTCTCTCTCTCTGTCTCTCTCTCTTTCTCTCTCTTACACACACACACACACACACACACACAGCCTCAGCAGCATCACAGCTGCAGAGACAGAGACACCTAACACTCCCCAGTGACAGCTGGAAATAGCTCTGAGTTGTTGCTCACTGAGTTGGGCTGCTGTTTGCTGTTTGCTGTGTGTGTGTGTGTGTGTGTGTTGAAGCCTGTAGGTTGTTAGGTAGGCATTTGAAGAGGCCTCCAAAACAGATAGAGACCCAGGCACACACACACACACACACACACACACACACACACACACACACACACACACACACAGAGCCACGCATGCACAGAACGTTAAGATCTCAAGTTTAGACACACACTAAGTGCTGAAAACACATTTCTGTTTACATCTCTCTTTCTTTCTCAAACACACACACACACACACACACACACACACAGGCATGCATGCATCCTTCTGGCCCACTCTAGGGTGTGGCCGGTTTAGATAGCTTGAGTCTACTTTGCCTTTCTCCTCTCAAATAGTTTTTCTATCCTCTCACTGTGTCCTCCCAAAACACACACACACACAAAAACACACACATCATCAGTTCAGCCTCAGCAGTTCTGGTGAGTGTACTGGAGCATCACACACATCAGTGAGTGAAGCAGGCCCTCGCTGGAATTCCAACTCTTCACTGTTCCACAACTCTGTGTGTGTGTGTGTGTGTGTGTGTGTGTGTGTGTGTGTGTTTGAGAAAGAAAGAGAGACGTAAACAGAAATGTGTTTTTAGCACTTAGTGTGTGTCTAAACTTGAGATCTTAACGTTCTGTGCATGCGTGGCTCTGTGTGTGTGTCCACAGAGGGTCTGTTACAAGGGGATCACTACAGCAGAGCAGTAAGAAAGAGTTAGATCTCCGCTTTGTAGCGAGTGGGCAGCAGTCTAGCATACTTTAGGATGGTTTTAGTTGCAGTACTGCTGTAGTGATCCCACTGTACCAGACCCTCTGTGGACATACACACACACACACACACACACACACACACACACACACACACACAGAACTGTTACTTTAGGATGGTTTTAGTTGCAGTACTGCTGTAGTGATCCCACTGTACCAGACCCTCTGTGGACACACACACACACACACACACACACACATACACAGAACTGTTACTTTAGGATGGTTTTAGTTGCAGTACTGCTGTAGTGATCCCACTGTACCAGACCCTCTGTGGACACACACACACACACACACACACACACACACACACACACACACACACACAGAACTGTTACTTTAGGATGGTTTTAGTTGCAGTACTGCTGTAGTGATCCCCCTGTACCAGACCCTCTGTGGACACACACACACACACACACACACACAGACACAGACACACACACACATACACACACACACACACACACAGAACTGTTACTTTAGGATGGTTTTAGTTGCAGTACGTCTTCGGGACGTGGCTTTGTGTCTGTTCCCTCCGACTTGTCTGATGATAAAGCTCTCTCTCTCTGTGTGTGTGTGTGTGTGTGTGTGTATTATTTTGTATTTTGTACTGAAGACTCATGGCTCATCAATCAGTGCAGACCTCTGCTAAATCAGATATGTGTCTACAACAAGGTCTCTAATGCATCATGACAGGCATAGCCCACACACACACACACCCACTCTCAGAAATACTCATACAAACATACCCATGTATTTATATTGAAAGTGCCTCTCACACACACACACACAAGCAGACAGTGGCTTACTCACACACCCACACAAACACATACACATTTACAATAAGCACCACAAATCCACACATTTAGCCGTGCGAATTGTATTGTCTTTATCAATATTATCTTCAGTGTCTATACACAAAAATGAGTGTGTGCATGCCTGGAAAAGTGTGCATTTCTGCAAACATTGAGTACAGCCACATATTTTCAATGCTTTACAGATGTGTGTGTCTGTCTGTGTGTGTGTGTGTGTGTGTGTGTGTCTGTTTGGCCGGGTGGCTGTGAAACAATCCTCTGTCCTGGATGCTTGTCCTGCCTTTACAGATGTGTGTGTCTGTCTGTGTGTGTCTGTGAAACAATCCTCTGTCCTGGATGCTTGTCCTGCCTTGCGCAGATCAATGGTGGCGTATCGACGCGCTGCTGTACCGAGGCCGTTAGCGATGAGGAGGTGATAAAATATGACACGGCTGATCTGCAGGGACTCCGCAGCCTCTCATACCAATTACCGCTCTCAGCCAGCCTCACTCTACATTAACATGGCCGCCTCAAACACATGCGCTAATGCTGTGTGTGTGTGTGTGTGTGTTTAGGCCCTTTCAGACTGGAGAAATCGCCGCGATTTTATGTACCAGAATCGCGGAACGACGGGCATTTCGATGCTATGTCCAGCCCACCACAGGAGATTGCAAATCAATCTGATCAAAAGCAGCAATAGCAGAGACACCACATTATGTCAATCTATAAATTCACAAAGTCTCCAGTCATTCAATGCCTGCTAGAATTGACTGTAGCTTGGAATGCAATCAGTTGCCATAGGCTATCATAAAATCCAGCGAAAAAACAAAGCATGAACTCATGAGCATCTGTCTGCCCTATATGTATATCCTCTGATTGTAATGCTTACAGATATATAGGCGTCCTAAACACATTAGGAACTGCAAAGTTGGAGACATACATAAAGACATTGCTGCACATTTAAAACCGGATTACTCTGGGATGGCTAACTGTAAAGGGGCATGCTTTACACCTTTGTGTTCGGTAAGGTCCGCTGTTTATTCTGATATATGGTTTGTCATGTGTTGAGGTAAAGAAAAAAATATGATTAGATTAAAGTTACTTTTCTCGCGAACCGTTTACCACAACAACTAACCACTAACATAATTTAAAAGCTGAGAAAAAGCTCTTTCGTGTGATACATGTGATGTCTGTGATGAATAGGCTAGCCTACTTCACAAGTAGTTAAGCAAATTTGGGTGGGACAGAATACCTTTACAGAGCAGCAGCTCTGGCCATATCGGCTCTGGCTCACATGAAGTACTGCTTTAAAAGCATTATCGCTTCACTACCCAACACGCGAACAAGAAAAAAAAGAAAAGAAACCATTGTGCTTATGTCGCGATTGCCGATAGGCCCAGGCCTAGAGAAAAGACAGCTATGGTAACCTAACAATTAGGATTTGCTTTGCCTACACTGCTGTTTGGTTGTCCCAAACTTTGAGACGATCCATACTCGCATTAACTGAATCTTATCAACCCGAACTGCGATGTTCCAAACAGAGTGACAGGATGCAATGCCTAATAATCTCACTGCCTTCGGCATAACTGCTAGTGAGCCTAGGCCTACTGTTAAACACCTGAAAAATATTAAGCTGCTGTTTTCTTTTCATGACGAGCACTGGGCCTACGCTTAAATGATTTATGACTGAATGGAACGTTGCGTTTTTAAGCGCCAGAACTGCTTCTCACGTCGTGTGACAAAGTTTACACCAACCATCATCTTCTAATGTAGCCTATCCTTATGTTGAGATGTCCATTCTCTTTGCCCTAGGCTGTAATTTGTGCGCGAAGCATGTTTCAATTAAGACAATACACAAGCTATTTTTTATTGTTGTAATATTGAATGTTCATGAATAAATTGTACGCACAGTGCGTACAGGATTACGGCTGGCGGCGCCACTGACCCGCCCCCTGTTGCCCGTCACAATTTAATTTACTATAGCTGATCCTGGCTCCCTAAAATGCCGCATCATGTGAACAGATCAGCAGGCCAGCAAATTTTCATCTCGCTTTCAGACACAAAAAGACGGCAAAAAGACGTCTCCTCTTCCCGCAAATTTAGCGGGATCTCTGTGTGAAAAGGCCTCTTGTGTGGTGTGTGTCTGTGTGCGTGTCTGTGTGTGCGTGTGTGTGTCTCTCATTGTCTGTCTCCATGTGTGTGTTTGTGTGGTGTGTGTCTGTGTGTTTGTATTTGTCTCTCTATGTGTCTACATGTGTGTGTGTGTGTTTGTCATCATGTCTTCACAGGATTCTTTATATGTGATGTTCAGTGTGTGTCTGTGAGTGTTAGAGTGTGTGTTTGTTTTTGTGGGCATGTGTGTATGAGTTTGTGTGTGAGTTTATGTGCAAGTTCATGTGTGAGTTTGTGTGTGTGTGTGTGTGTGTGTGTGTGTGTGTGTGTTTGTGTTTGTGTGTGTTTGTGGGTATGTGCGAGGTTGTGTGTATGTGTGTGTGTGTGTGTGTGTGTGTGTGTGTGTGTGTGTGTGTGTGTGTGTGTGTGTGTGTGTTTGTGGGTATGTGCGAGGTTGTGTGTGTGTGTGTGTGTGTGTGTGTGTGTGTTTGTGTGTGTTTGTGGGTATGTGCGAGGTTGTGTGTATGTATGTGTGTGTGTGTGTGTGTGTGTGTGTGTGTGTGTGTGTGTGTGTGTGTGTGTTTGTGGGTATGTGCGAGGTTGTGTGTATGTGTGTGTGTGTGTGTGTGTGTGTTTGTGGGTATGTGCGAGGTTGTGTCTATGTGTATGTGTGTGTGTGTGTGTGTGTGTTTGTGTGTGTTTGTGGTAGGGGTGTGAATCTCTCATGTAAAAGACGATACGATTCGCATCGAGATACATGGGCACGATTTGATAATGAAAAGATACATGTTTATAAAAAACGATTCAGTACGATTCGATGCGATCCGATTCGATGCAATTCGATGCAGTTCAAGAATGGAAAGCATTCTGAAAGATTTTTTATCATTTGCTCAAGGTGCACATTAATTTTATATTATCAGTTATCGGTCATGGTTGTCAATTAGGCAAAAAAAATGTGTGAATATGATTATCTAAACTGAGGTTTGTTTCATATACTGTATTGAAATGAAAAAATAATAGTCTACATTTCAGTCAAACACAGCAGCCAAATACAACATATTTTTTTATAGACTTTATAGATTTTATAGAGTTATATCTGATTGTTTTCATGGAGCTGTAGCCTTGTTGAGGTAAGACAATACCGAAATAAAATAAAACAGTGCTTAAGACACTCTTGGCCTTTTCTCATATAGCCTACAAGAATAAAATAGGCCTACATATCAATGAACTCTCTGGGTTTATTTTGTTCCAACGGTAGACTTATAATGCCACAAGTCTGAGTGAATATGAACAAAATAATTGGCTAATCATTTGTGCATCGTTTTAGCAAGGGCCAAATTATTATTTAACATTAAGGAAATCCCTTCATCAAACGTAAGGCTATACTCTACAGACTATCGTTGCTGTTTAGTGTTTAATTTCGCGCTGGATTTTGAAAAACAAAAGAGTAAAAACTGTAAAACAAATGACCGAGTGCGAGTTGTCACGTGCTTAAGTTGCAGTAGATGTATGGGTAATGAGGTCATTTGACAACTTTGGGCAATGAATGTAGCCAAAAACGAACTGCATTACCCACAATTCCGTGCCACGTATAGTTTCAAAACCGGACGTGGGATGAACGCGCTGCTTGGAACGTAAATGAGAGTGAGCGAGCAGAAAAGGTTGTGAACCGATTCGTAACAAGTAAATCGATATAACGACCGGTTCATTTCAGTTTTATTCCGATACGGGGCTTCACATATCGATGTAGCCGTATCTTACACGTTAAAAACGGATACCGATACGTATCGGTTAATCTTTACACCCCTAGTTTGTGGGTATGTGCGAGGTTGTGTGTATGTGTGTGTGTGTGTGTGTGTTTGTGGGTATGTGCGAGGTTGTGTGTGTGTGTGTGTGTGTGTGTGTGTGTGTGTGTGTATGTGCGAGGTTGTGTGTATGTGTGTGTGTGTGTGTGTGTGTGTGTGTGTGTGTGTGTGTGTGTGTGTGTGTGTGTTTAGTGTGCTTGTGTGTGTGTGTGTGTGTGTGTGTTTGTGGGTATGTGCGAGGTTGTGTGTATGTGTGTGTGTGTGTGTGTGTGTGTGTGTGTATGTGCGAGGTTGTGTGTATGTGTGTGTGTGTGTGTGTGTTTGTGGGTATGTGCGAGGTTGTGTGTGTGTGTGTGTGTGTGTGTGTGTGTTTAGTGTGCTTGTGTGTGTGTGTGTGTGTGTGTGTGTTTGTGGGTATGTGCGAGGTTGTGTGTGTGTGTGTGTGTGTGTGTGTGTGTGTGTGTATGTGCGAGGTTGTGTGTATGTGTGTGTGTGTGTGTGTGTTTGTGGGTATGTGCGAGGTTGTGTGTGTGTGTGTGTGTGTGTGTGTGTGTGTGTGTGTGTGTGTGTGTGTGTGTGTTTAGTGTGCTTGTGTGTGTGTGTGTGTGTGTGTGTGTGTGTGTGTGTGTGTTTAGTGTGTGTGTGTTTGTGTGTGTGTTTGTGTGTGTTTGTGGGTATGTGCGAGGTTGTGTGTATGTGTGTGTGTGTGTGTGTGTTTGTGGGTATGTGCGAGGTTGTGTGTATGTGTATGTGTGTGTGTGTGTGTGTGTGTGTGTGTGTGTTTGTGTGTGTTTGTGGGTATGTGCGAGGTTGTGTGTATGTGTGTGTGTGTGTGTGTGTTTGTGGGTATGTGCGAGGTTGTGTGTATGTGTGTGTGTGTGTGTGTGTGTGTGTGTGTGTTTGTGTGTGTGTTTAGTGTGCTTGTGTGTGTGTGTGTGTGTGTGTGTTTAGTGTGCTTGTGTGTGTGTGTGTGTGTGTGTTTAGTGTGCTTGTGTGTCTGTTGCTCAGTCAGTGTCTCCAGCCTCCTGCTCCCCCTGTCTGCATCATTCATGAGTGAGAGAGCTGCATCAAAGCCACGGGAGCCGGAAGAGTGATGGCGCATTAGAATTCCTCCCCTGGGGAAACGAGGACACTCAGAGACGTGGTTCCTTTACATAATCAACGACTCGCAGCCACACTCTA
>NW_027468565.1:37939125-37949125 GCF_046254945.1 Alosa pseudoharengus | reverse complement strand
CAAAAGCTCCTGCTTTGATTGAGTGTTTTGGTATGGTCATCTCCCCGCCACTCGGAGGTCTCTTTAGATCATACATGGGCAACATACGGCCCGTGGGCTTTCCCTGACCGGCCCGCGTAAGGTCCGTGAAAGAACAATAGTCAAGAGCCTAGCATAGAGATAATGCATGCAAATCAATATCGTTGTTTTTATTTTGAAAAGCGACTGCTTTTTGTACGCCCATACATTTGTGCGTGGATGCATACGACGTAAACACCCTCACTGATGTGCTGGTGAATAGAATTTATGCTTCTGTGTCGACACAATGCAGTTGCCTTTACGTCGGCGTAAACCTTTCAAAGTTTTGTGTCTCTTATGTCTGCGTCGCTCACCACCGCAAAGGTTGTTAGAACGAACTCCTACTGCTGCTCGTTGGCGATACGAAGTGTTCATTTCAAAACGTTACTGGCAGATAGACAGTTTACAATCGGATAACCCCGTAATTGTAACCATGTCTGAGTTTATTTGCAAAGCTTATGTTAGCGAACTAGTATGATGCTACTACCCACAGGTTGCAGAAGCAGCCGGCTCAACACACAGAGCGAGTTACCAATCACAGTTATGTTCATAAAGTTAAAGCAAAAACATAGCCTACATTTTAAAAATAGTTTTCTTTGTGCATGTTAATTAACTAATGACAGCCTACTATTGTCTGCTCCACATTTTCGTATAATTCTGCATAGAGTTAATTTGATGATTTAATGATGAAATATTGCTGAGTGTTGATGAAATGGTGGCACAGGCCTATCGGTTGTACTGACTCCTTCACATTTTCATGACCTAGCCTAATTATATAGATATTGTAGTACTTTTTTATATCAGTCTTTGAAAACTGAAAAAAAATGTCAATGTCAAAAAATCATTTTCGAGGATTAAATACTGGACATAGATTAAATATTGATGTTTTTCCTTTGTCTCCCTCACATTTTCATCTGTTCTACGACTAGTAAACAAAACCATATGATTTACTTGATGTTATACAAGAACAGAATAGAATTGAACAGAATTGAGTTCAGACTTGAGTTCGGTATTTTGGGTCCGGCCCTCCTCAACAGTCCCAGTTTGTCATGTGGCCCCTTGGGGAAATTAGTTGCCCACCCCTGCTTTAGATTATCCCTTGTAGGCCTGTCATCTTAAAATACACACAGGGGCACAAATACACACAAACACATACACATACACACACACACGCACACACACACACACACACACACACACACACACACACACACACACACACACACACACACACACACACACACACACACACACACACACACACACTATCTATGCACAGATGAGATGAACACACTTATACATTCTCTCTATTCCACTCTTTTTCTCTCACTCTCTCTCTTTCACTCTCTGTCTCACTCTTGAATTTCCCCTTGGGGATCAATAAAGTGTCTGTCTGTCTGTCTGTCTGTCTGTCTGTCTGTCTGTCTCACTCACACACCGAAATACACAGTCTTGTCAGTTGTTTTTGTGCAGGTTTTGACTGCAAGCTCAGTGACTTTACTGGGCTTTGTTCTCTTTCTGAGTCTGACGTAATGGCAGCATTTTGAGAGTTACGCACACAGACACAACCGCACGCTAGGTTTTAACTGATTTCTGGTAACATACTCCTTGTTATTGTCAGGGAGTTTTGCAAAGCATATGTGTATTATGCCCCAAAATGCTGTCACGACACACAAACAGACACACACACGAACGGCACCCCGATATACACACAGACATGCACACCCTAAGGCAACCCTGAATGATATCCCACGAACACACAAGCGAATGACGTATCCTACCATTTCCCAAGATGCACCTCAAAGTCTGCTACAACAATGTGATGGAAGTACTGCTTTGTCAGCAGAAGGTGTGTGTGTGTGTGTGTGTGTGTGTGTGTGTGTGTGTGTGTGTGATTGTTTGTGTGTGTGTGTGTGTGTGTGTGTATGTGTGTGTGTGTGTGTGTGATTGTTTGTGTGTGTGTGTGTGTGTGTGTATGTGTGTGTGTGTGTGTGTGTGTGTGTGTGCACGCGCATGTGAATAATGCATAGCCAGTGAGTCTCTAACTCAGGAAATAAAGCCTTACCCTCGAGCCACCACAACCTACTTGTGTCTCAGTGTGTATGTGTGTGAGTGTTGTGCTCCGCTTAAGAAATTATACTTAAGCTATGCTTCTGCTTTATTACTTAATGATTTTATTATACTTAAGCTATGCTTCTGCTTTATTACTTAATGATTTTATTATACTTAAGCTATGCTTCTGCTTTATTACTTAATTATTTTATTATACTTAAGCTATGCTTCTGCTTTATTACTTAATGATTTTATTATACTTAAGCTATGCTTCTGCTTTATTACTTAATGATTTTATTATACTTAAGCTATGCTTCTGCTTTATTACTTAATGATTTTATTATACTTAAGCTATGCTTCTGCTTTATTACTTAATGATTTTATTATACTTAAGCTATGCTTCTGCTTTATTACTTAATGGTTTTATTATACTTAAGCTATGCTTCTGCTTTATTACTTAATGATTTTATTATACTTAAGCTATGCTTCTGCTTTATTACTTAATGATTTTATTTGCTCCATTCATTTCTTTGTTTCTTTTTGTCTTTCTCTCTCTCTTTCTCTCCCTCTTTCTCTCCCTCTCTCTCTCCCTCTTTCTCTCCCTCTTTCTGGGCATGCTCACCATCTTCAGATTAGTTGAATTGAGGATAGTGGATAGTGGTAGAATACACTTTTTGCCAGGACATGAACAACGTGTCACTGTTCAAGGTCCATGGATCCAATTCTAATTCAGATTAAATCAAATCATCCAATTGTGTCTGTGGATGTTTTTGGTGAGGCTGTGTTTGACTGGTGACTGGGACTGATCGTTAAAATGGATTTTGAGAATTTTTTATAAAAAAGTGTCCTTCTCTCTCTCTCTCTCTGGCAGGTATTCTATCTACCCATACTCGGTTCTGGAGCGTTGTGGCGTGCGACACCCGAAACCCATGCCATTCTTTGGGAACCTAATGCTGTTCCGACAGGTAAGATCCACTTCCTGTTTAACATTTCTCTAAACAAATGCCTGAGGAACTTCTTGTACAACATCCCTTTATAAAACAATCAAAAACATTTAATTACAGTGCATGAAAATGCACTGTACTGTTCTTCCTAGGCAACTTATTACAGTGCATGAAAATGCACTGTACTGTTCTTCCTAGGCAACTTCTTCTTATTATTATTATTATTATTATTCCGCTTACCACTTTTTCTAGACGCAATTTCTCTTGAACAGTTTAACTTAGAAACTTCATTCAAACTTTGTAACGTAGGTCTTCAAACAGATCGGGTTGCTATCTCTTTTCAACTTTGAAACTTTTATACTTTTTAAACTATTAAAGAAAAACTTTTTAAAAATCCCCATAGACTTAACATTGCCGATTATGACATCATAATACGGCCATTAAGCAATTAGAATCCTATGGCAGGTGTTCAGGCCACCTGGATCTCAACTGCCAGTCTCAGGCTTTAAGCATACAAACTGGCCCTATTAAGACTACACATCCTGTTAAACTGCTTCCTCTGCCAAAAACTGTTTCAAAATAAAAGTCCTCACTACAATATTTCACTGTTAAACAATTTAACCCTTTAAACTACTGAACTTTTTAACTGTTTAGCCATTGTAACTGTTACTTGTCATCAACTATGACTCTTACCCACTGTAGCTAGTTAGCATGGTTAACATAGTTAGCATGCTAACATTGTAGCATGCTAGTTAGCATTTTTAGCAAAATTACTAAAAATGATTAGCTAAGTTAGCTAAGTCACATGGTTAGCATAGTTAGCATGCTAGCATGTTAGCATGCTAGTTAGCATTTTTAGCAAAACTGCTAAAAATGATTAGCTAAGTCACATGGTTAACATAGTTAGCATGCTAGCAAGTTAGCATGCTAGTTAGCATTTTTAGCAAAACTGCTAAAAATGATTAGCTAGGTTAACTAAGTAACATGGTTAGCATAGTTAGCATGCTAGTTAGCATAGTTAGCATAACTGCTAAAATTATTAGCTAAGTTAGCTAAGTAACATGGTTAACATAGTTAGCATGCTAACATTGTTAGCATAGTTAGCATGTTTAGTAAAACTGCTAGAAAATGTTAGTTAAGTTAGCTAAGTAACATGGTTAGCATGCTAGCACTGCTATAAAACATTAGCTAAGTAGCATGGTTAACAGAATTAAAAATCTTAGCATAACTGCTAGCAAACATTAGAGCCATTCCAACTTTCAGTTATCGTCAAATATCTACCTATACACAGCCATTAAACTATTTGAATATCAACATTCATTAAACTGCTAGAAAATGTTAGCTAAGTAACATGGTTAACATGTTAGCATTGCTATAAAACATTAGCTAAGTAGCATGGTTAGCATAGTTAGAAATCTTAGCATAACTGCTAGCAAACATTAGAGCCATTCCAACTTTCAGTTATCGTCAAATATCTACCTATACACAGCCATTAAACTATTTGAATATCAACATTCATTCAACTTCCAGTCTGTCAACAACTTTTAAACTATTTACCTTCAACTTTTAAACGGTTTACTTTTAAACTACCATTAAACTATCTATTAAACTAGCTGTCTATCAACAACTTTTAAACTATCTACTGTCTATCAACAACTTTTAAACTATCTACATTCAACTTTTAAACAGTCTACTTTTAAACTATCAACTTTTATTAAGCTATGCAACCACCATGTCTATCCTAGCATCACCGTAGTAACCATCTCTGTATTATCCGTTTTAACTATACATGATATTTTACATCACAACTTTAGCATTTTCATGCACTGGTAATTCCTTGGAATTGCATTTCTAGTTGTCTCTATGCTTTGAGGTCTATTTGAAACATTCATTCATTCACTTTCATCCATAGTCATAGAAAATACTCATGTAGGCTTTATAGATAGATTGGTTAACTGACACCATCCCAGGTATATCTCTAGACATGAATTTAATAAGAGAGGTCTGCCAAACACGCGTACTGCACTTGAACACATGACGTCCAAAAATGAGTCCCCTCAGGGAGGCGAAACAGAAGCCTTTGCGTTCCTACCAGTGGGCAAACAAACACCTTTGCGTTCCTACCAGTGGGCAAACAAACACCTTTGCCCGGGTGTGCATCCTCTGAACACACCAAAACTGTTGCACAGAACACAACTTGCCCTATTGTGCACATGCACAAGATATTACATATCTGACATATACATACTGTATTTGTATACACATGCACATACATACACTGCCGGTCAAAAGTTTGGAGTCACTGAAAAATTTCCATTCCACTCCATTATAGACAGAATACTGGTTCAGTTGCATTGTGAGCTCAGTTGCATTGTTTTTTAATCAGAGCAGCAGTTTTCAGATTACATTATGTGCTTACATAATTGCAAAAGGGTTCTCGACTGTTGTAGAAAGAAATGGCTGATCTTTAATGCAATATCTACATTGCCCATTATCAGCATCCATTCATCCAAAGGCACATTCTGTTTACTAATCTGATATCATTTTAAAAGGCTAACTGGGAAAACATTGGAGAACCCTTTTGCAATTATGTAAACACATAATGTAATCTGATCTGATGTAATTACCTTGATTAAAAAAAAAAACAATGCAACTGATCTCAGCTGGTATTCTGTCTATAATGTGACCCCACATTTTTGACCAGTAGTGTATATGACAAATCGTAATGCTGCTTATTGCATAGTTTTACTATACCGGCAAGTGACTTGTTAACTTGGATTCAATTCAATGTTATTTACATAACATAAGGATCTGTCTCAAGGCACTGTACAGAGCTCCAACTTTCTACGCAAAAACGCTCCATTAGTAGGAAGAGACCAGACCATGGGTAGGTCTGTGGCTCATAAGGGATGTGTACAAATTGCTCATTTGCTCATCAGGTCAGATGCCAACTGCATTTTGTAGTTTCAGGATTAGCACTTGTCTAATGTCAACAAAGTTGAATCTAATCTTTTCTAATCTGAGAGGCTCTGTGGTAAACAGATGTGATCTGCTTGAGGAAGAGCTAGTCCAGGGTTCCCTGTCTGACACCGCATCCATTATTATCGTAGTGCTGTCATGTCATGTTAGGTCATGTCCTCAATTACTAATATCAAATTGTATCATGTCATAGCCAGGTAAACATAGTGTATTTTAATAACACTTTTCCTTCTGATATGTTTTTTGGTTTGTGATTGACGGGTGCTGTTTGCCAGGGTGGTCTCAGTTGATGAAAATAGCACAAAATGATGAATGCCACTGATGAGCGTCCTCGTCTGTTTCCAATCATTTGCATTTTACCATCAATAACGAGCCTTTCAATCACACTCAATCAGAGAGAGATCTCATCAAGTTGCATCACCCATGCACACACACACACACACACACACACACACACACACACACACACACACACACACACACACAGGCGGGTAAAAGAAGCCATGCTTACAACGAATAGCTTCACTTCATTACGTTTGTTCATTAAAGATGACTCCCAAGTAATGACTTCTAATACCATGTGATTCCCAGATAGATTAGCTTTAGTGGTAATTGCTTGGTGTTTTATGATGAAATGCAGAGGATTTCGATGAGAGGGAGGGAGTGGGCGCGTTTAATAAAGCTGAAGTAATTCCACTGCATTAATGCACTGTCTCAGTTGGACTCCAAGCACTCCAAAGCCACACTACAACAGAGTAGCTGGGTCCAACACGGTCCCCCACCAACATCTTTGATGCAGATTGGACATGGATTACATGGAGATCACACACCATCATCACTGGTCAATAGACAGCAGTGTGTGTGTGTGTGTGTGTGCGTGTGTGTGTGTGTGTGTGTGTGTGTGTGTGTGTGTGTGTGTGTGTGTGTGTGTGTGTGTGTGGACACATCCTGCTTAAGGTCCCTCTGTAAGATGGCAGGTTGTTAGGACGTTGCATAGAATGTGTCACTCATACAGGCTGATCTGTGTAGTGTGTGTGTGTGTGTTTCTCTCGTCTTTCTCTGCCTTTCTTTTGTCTTATGCCCTGTCGTTCTCTCATTCCCTTTCTTCCTGCCCTGCTCCCCCTCTCTCTCCCTCTCTTCCCTGCTCCCCCTCTCTCTCCATCTCCATCTCCCTTCTTCATTGTGCCCCACTGTTCCTCAGAGGGGGCCCTTGTTTAGTGCCATCAGCACAGGAAGCCATGTTTGCATGGATCTCTGTTACTCATATTCTGCCCTAGGTTTGTGTGTGTGTGTGGGAGAGAGAGAGGGAGAGAGAGAGGGAGAGAGAGAGGGAGAGAGAGAGAGAGGGAGAGAGAGAGAGAGAGAGTGTATGCATTGAGGTAGGGGATGGGTGTGGGAGCCGTGATTAAATATGCATGCTACTCTGCTTTGCATAATTATGAGTCGTCTGGTTCAGACTCCCCAGGTGAATTGCACAGCCACAGTATGAGACACTGTGGTGTGTGTGTGTGTGTGTGTGTGTATTTGTGTGTGAACACATTATTTGTGTGTATGTTCTTTGTATTCAACCACACATCATTGTGTGCATACAGTATGTGTATCCATCCCTGTGTGTGTGTGTGTGTGTGTGTGT
This sequence comes from Alosa pseudoharengus, assembly GCF_046254945.1. Lineage (NCBI taxonomy): Eukaryota > Metazoa > Chordata > Actinopteri > Clupeiformes > Clupeidae > Alosa > Alosa pseudoharengus. The sequence continues at coordinate 37,941,460 of NW_027468565.1, read as the reverse complement.
GTGTGTGTGTGTGTGTGTGTGTGTGTGTGTGTTTGTGCAAACATTAGCGGTCCCTGTGTCAGCACACAAACACTGGTCCTGCTGTCGTAGAATCCTGTGACCCAGTTTTAGAGGCCAGCCTTACAGCCAAATGTGTGTGTGTGTGTGTGTGTGTGTGTGCACTGTTTTAGTCTAGATATCACACATACACATCCTGTGGTGTCCGAGGAACAAGACTTTCCCAGAAAGCAGGAATGTAATGAGAAAGGAAAAGATAAAAGAAAGTGATGGGTAGATAGAGTGTGTGTGTGAGACAGAAAGAGAGAGAGAGAGAGAGAGAAAGAGATTCTAATCCTAGATATATTTATTTAGTCAGCCTGACATTCTCACATTCTCTCATAACATTTGTCCTTTCATAGACACAACAGCAAACACTCACACTGACACTAGTCAACTTTTCTCAACTTTCAGTATAAATGTACCGTACCCCTGGAGTACACATATTCGCTCACACACATTCAGTATAAATGTACCGTACCCCAGAAGCACTCATATCCGCTCACACACATTTCACTCACAGGGTTTTTCTCCAGCACACACACACACAGCCATAAACTGCCATGGGAAACTGAATAAGATGCCATGGTTCAACCAATCTCTCCTAAAGATTAAAACGTTGTCCATGTAAAAAAAGGGAGAATATAAAAAAGGTCATATTGCATTAGCATTAGCATTAGCAGCCAGTATCATAAGCATGTGGCTGGAGAACACAGTGGCACTGATCCATCTCACTCAACTAGATAGATATTAGAAAGCTAGATACCGCATTGGGCTCCAGAGCGTACGTAAATAGCGCCGCCATCTTGGTGAGGGCAGAACGCACGTAAATAGCGACACCATCCTGGTGAGGGCAGAGCGTACGTAAATAGCGACGCCATCTTGGTGGGGGCAGCAATCACTGGAGGCAAATGGAGGAACATGTGACTCTGACTGGACATCAGACAGGTGTCTGTGATTGCCTGCAAATGTTGCCCATAGACAATAAATGATGCCACCTAAAAAGAACTCGACAGTCAATGCGGTATCTAGCTTTCTAATGTCTAAGATCATAAGCATGTGTCTGGAGAACACTTGAAGACGAGCTGTGATAGCGGGCTGAGAACACCTCTTGGAAGCACAGGCTGAGAGAAGAACTTTGTGGTTCTCCCTTAAGAGCAAGGTTCTCATGGCGAACAGCCTAGCCCGGTTCTGTGTGTGAACGTGCCCTGAGGATAGCGATCGCGGGCATGCGTAGTGGCGCTGTGAGAACGCGGAACAGGGGGCAGAGTGCTCCTGCTGTGGCATCGATTCCTTTGCTGCGGTGATGAATCTGCCGTCTGAGTGGAACGGGCAGAGAGGAAGCCACACATCTGTTTCAATACACACTAACCAGACCACGCCAACACACACACACACACACTCACACACACACACTAACCAGACCAGGCCAACACACACACACACACACACACACACACACACACACACACGCACACATACATACATACACACTAACCAGACCACGCCAACACACATGTGGTCTGTACACACACACACACACACACACACACACACACACACACACACATACGATACACACTAACCAGACCACGCCAACACACATGTGGTCTGTACACACACACACACACACACACACACACACACACACACACACACACATACACACACACATACGATACACACTAACCAGACCACCCCAACACACATGTGGTCTGTACACACACACACACACACACACACACACACACACACACATATACGATACACACTAACCAGACCATGCCAACACACATGTGGTCTGTACACACACACACATACACACACACACACACACACACATACACACACACACACACACACACATACGACACACACTAACCAGACCACGCCAACACACATGTGGTCTGTACACACACACACACACACACACACATGCAATACACACTAACCAGACCACGCCAACACACATGTGGTCTGTACACACACACACACACACACACACACACACACACACACACATACGATACACACTAACCAGACCACGCCAACACACATGTGGTCTGTACACACACACACACACACTAACCAGACCACGCCAACACACATGTGGTCTGTACACATACACACACACACATACGATACACACTAACCAGACCACGCCAACACACATGTGGTCTGTACTAGGGGTGTAACGGTTCATGTATTCGTATTGAACCGAAACGGTACGGGCGTCACGGTTCGGTGCATGAATTTACACGGAGAATACACGGTATAAAAATACATAAAACTCGTGTGC
>NW_027468565.1:37914125-37931625 GCF_046254945.1 Alosa pseudoharengus | reverse complement strand
TCCATGCAAAAATACTTTAAAAACAATTATTGGTAACACTTTATAATAACTAGATGTACCGCAGAGCGGTACAAAATATGACCGCCGCCCAGTCCAGGACAATTTTTCCACAAAAATAAATCACGCTGAAAGGCATATATGATTCAAACTGTCTCACTAAATTGCATTATCCACACTCAATTCTCACTGGTATCTGCTAGACAACAAGTACCAAAACATGATTAGTTCATAGATTTCACATGTAAAATTCATTTTATACAACCCCACCCCCATCTTGCCTGTTCATAATTCTGAGAAATTCTTGTGTGCATGTCTGCGTGTACATGTTTATGTTTATGTGTGTGGGTGTGTGTGTGTGTGTGTGTGTGTGTGTGTGCATGTGTGTGCGTGCGTATGTGCCTGTGTTTGTGCATGTGCATGCATGCGTACATACAGTATGTCTACTGTGTGAGTATGTGTCATACATATGATTACTGTGAATGTATGTGTGTGCGTGTGTATCTGTTTATGCACATGTGTGCACATGGAATGGGTTAAGATGACCCCTGGAGGCAAAAATACGGAAAAAATTGGTCATCCTAGGCCCTACCGTTCTCAAGATATTCACAGAAAACTGTGTCTGCCCTACCCTCCTTTCGGTGGGGTCCAGTCCAGCGGGGGGGCTACAGATCAAAACGAAAAAACGATGGTTCCATGCTATCCATGTGGGGTTACATGCCCACCAAGTTTCGTGTACCCCGGTCTTTCAGTGTCCCGGAAATCCTTGACGGAAATTTGGACATGCGAAAAAGAAAAGAAAAAAAAATTTGACTAAACCTATATGACCGCCGCTTCGCTGCGCGGCGGTCATAACTACACACAATTCATAATTTGCCTTTGTTACTTATTAGTTAATGGTTTGTTCATCGTTAGTAATTTCTTGTTCATACATCATTTATCATCAGTAAAGCATTTGTTCACGCAGTTATAAATGGTTTGTTTATTGTAAAGAAGCCTATCCCAAAAATATATTTGTAAGTACATGATTTATACTTAATAAATAATTAAACAACCACTTATAAATAAATATAATAAATAATTTTCCCATTATAAACCAGTTGCAAACTATTACAAAATGCTATGTTCATCATTTGTAAAGCATTGCTCCTATGTTAATTCTCATAAATAAAGTGTTTGTACACACAGTTATAAATGGTTTGTTCATAGTAAATAAACCTATATCTAAAATATGTATGATAGTATTATGCAATACTAGTTTGTTGATGAAGTAATAATTCCATTATTTAACAGTTGTTACATACACATGCACTAATGATTAGTTAGGGTGAGGATACATATTTGCAAGAGTTTCTGTTTTCTTCTACTACACATTGTTAAGCATTTATTAAACATCTGTAAACTATTATTAATGCTGTATTCTTCGCTTGTAAAGCATTATTCCTACATTCATTCTCATCTGTAAATCATGTTTACACACAGTTAAAAATGGTTTGTTCATAGTAAACATGCATATCTACATTATATTTTTGAATTGACTGTTGTAATATCACTGGGCAGAGGTAGTATAGTGGATAAGGAGCCCAGTTAACATGCAGTACTGTGGCCATTTTGACCCAGTCACTGTTGGCGGCCTCAGTGAGACACTTTGACTGGATGGAAAGGGACGAGGGAGCCCTGAAGCCTTGTGGAGCCGTGCTGGTGGACGAGCTGCAGAGAATAGCAATGAATTACTCCCTGTGCGTTGGCCCGTGAAAATCGATCGCCTAGAGATCAATATAAGCAAAAAAATGAGACATTTTGTCTCGGCCGTGTTTTATTTGACGAGAGAGAGAGGAAGAGAGAGAGAGAGAACAGGAGTTTAACAGGCAAAGTTACTTTTGCAGACTGAGGTTGAAAGCAATCTCCTACCTATGTAAGAAAACTTGTGTCAGCAGTGAAGCACAGTGCATTTCTTTGTTGGAGGTGTTTTGTCATTTCCAAAACTGCAGCTAAAGGGAAACATCATGTCATGTCAAACACACATGGCCTCTCTCACACACACCCATGCACACACACCTCTGTCTATGCTTTTGTTCATCACAATAGAACCATATGTGCTGGCATTATTAACTTGTCATTCATGTGTCATTGTGAGAATGTAGTGAATTTGTTTCTCACACACTCACTCACACACACACACTCACTCACTCACTCACTCACTCACTCACACACACACACACACACACACACACACACACACACACACATACACACACTCTCTCACACACACACGCGCACACACACACACACACACACACACACACACACACACACACACACACACACACACACACGCACGTACACATGTCATGTCCACACACATAATGACACAGTATCACACACAGGTTGCACAGCACACACGTGTGAGAGATCATGTACAGTATATACTGTGTTTGGGCCATTGAGTAGTAGGAATCATATCTATCAGTGTTCCATACATGGTCTTTAGTTTGCCTTCTCAATGTGGGGGGTCATGGGGCCTTTTGAGAGTGATGTGTGTTCACATACAGATTTGTCATGTTTTCCTCTAGGGCTTTTTGGACCCTCTCAAGGACTTGATCAACACGTATGGACGAGTTTGTGGGTAAGTGCAATGTCTCTCTCTCTCTCTCTCTCTACCCCTCTCTCTCTCTCTGTATGTGTGTGTGTGTGTGTGTGTGTGTGTGTGTGTGTGTGTGTGTGTGTGTCAGACAGGGATAGAAAAAGCCATGCAGACAGCCATCCAAGCATAATAAGGAGCTGGGTTGCCTTGTCCTTGTATTCTAGTCAGTGAAGGCACCATGCTGAAAAGTTCCAAATGAAACAAGTGGAAATAATGTCTGATCAGAAAAGCCCTTGGTTGTCTTTGGAGTCTCACAGAGTTTGTTTTCCTGAGATTGGCCTTCACATCCTTCACAACCCCCATTCCTCTATTAGGGCACATAGAGGAAGCAATACCTGTGTGTGTGTGTGTGTGTGTTTGTGTGGGTGTGTGTGTGTGAGAGAGAGAGAGACAGAGAAAAAAAGAAACTGTGATAGCATGTGTGTGTGTGCGAGAGACAGAGAGAGAAAGAGAGAGAGAATATATATGATGTATTCACATCTGTGCAAATAGAGAGAGAGAGAGAGAAAGAGAGAGATGTCTGTTTGTCTGGTTGTTTGTTCTTAGGCTATATATGTGGTCAGGTTGTTTCCCTCCCTGGGGTTTCTGAGAATGTGAACCCCCCAGAATGTGACGTTATTTAATCATGAGTGACTTATTCATCACCAGGGAAACTTCATGTTTGTTTGGTATTATTTGCTCTCTTGGTTAAGGTTGAAATTGAATCACGGGTCGCAGGCATCGGTCATAGAATTGAGAGGAGTGAGAGATATTGAGTGTCACGCAAGGCAAAGTCTGCCAGTGTTACAGTGTCACATCTTTATCCCACATTAACTATGTAACTTTACTTTACAGTAGGGCTGAACAATAAAACTATTTTGAATCGAAATAGCAGTTTGAATCTAATCAGCTAAAGCTAAAGGTTGCACTTAATCGTGCAGCTTGCAACTCAATGGTTGATCTGGTCATATCTATGATCTTTATATTCACCCTCAAACTGTGACAGACAGTGAAGCTTATTACACGGCTCTTCATAATGCTGCAGAATGCTCCATTCACTTAAATGGGCCTTCCCAACGTTCGGTGGTCTGCTAATTCTCATTAACAGACCGTTGCTAAGTATAACAGACCGCCGTCAAGGAAAATGGGCTTTGTGCTTCTATTTCACGTCTTTCATATCACTACGCAAGGACTGGAACTTCATTCAAAAGTGAAGGCAGATGGTTGATCAGCTGTGTTCTAAAGAATGTTCAGAGATTCAAGTTCAGCGTGTGCTGTTGTGTGCCGAACTATTTGTTTCTCACCAAAAGCCACGATGAAACAGTAACAAATAGGCTATAGCCTAGGCTATGTAGGCTAAAGAGTCACATCGTGGGGAGTTTATAGTTTCGTTTTGGCAAGTAGCCGTGTAATAAGCGGGATAATGTATAGAACGCCGGTCATTATTGGGAAAATAAGTCCCTTCAGGGCGGAATAAGACCCCTCCGCTGCATGTCGAGGTCCGGTTCGGGACTTATTTTCCCAATAATGACCGGCGTTCTATACATTATCCCTTACATATCCAACAGGAGTGATGTGCTTCCCATGCACTACATGCCCACCAATCAGAAGTGACACTGCACTATACATGCCCACCAATCAAAAGTGACACTATACGTGCCCACCAATCAGAAGTGACACTGCACTATACATGCCCACCAATCAGAAGTGACACTGCGAATGCTCACCAATCAGAAGTGACACTGTACTTTACATGCTCACCAATCAGAAGTGACACATATGTTATAATATGTCAGATCACAATCAGAAATACATATTTTCCCCAAATCGCAAAAATGAATACTTTCAGTGAATCATTGAATAAAATACTGAATAAAATACTGAATGAAATGAATGAATTATTTCAGTGATTTTGAACGTCTGCCATCCATGCAGCAGCAATCAGATGTTCCTACTGAATGACACCTGCTGAGTGACACATGTTATATTGATCATGCATTAATACGTCCTTTACCTATTCACTAATCGTTTGATATGTATAATTTTACAACCTTTTTGTTTTTGTTTATTTGTGAAGTGACCTTGGGAAAGGCGCTCTAAATAAAATGTATTATTATTATTATTATTATTATTATTATTATTATTATTTATTATTATTATATATACAACTAGTCATTCTCCATGTGGCACTAAAGCGATAAGCAGGGTACATGTTGTAACAGCAGAACGACATCAGGACTAAAATGAAGTAGTCATTTTGTGTCAAGAATGATGGTCACTGGCTGTCAGTGAAAGGTGTGAGCTGTGAAGGAGATTTCCAAAGCCTGGCTGCTTAGGAGCTAAAAATACTGTCCTGAAAGACACTCTTCAGACATGGAGGGTGACGCACCTCTGTCTGACAAGACCAATTTTTACTCAGACACACACACACACACACACACACACACACACACACCACAGACATAACGCCTCTCTCTCATACACACACACTCAGTCCCACACACATTTACATGTGATATGGAGAGGCGCAGTATCACAAAAATCTTGATGCACTCTCATCACACATTCTGAATCTCCCGTCTCAGAGGCACAGAGAGAGAGAGAGAGAGAGAGACTGAGAGAGAAGGAGGGAGAGAGAGACTGAGAGAGAAGGAGGGATAGAGAGACTGAGAGAGAAGGAGGGAGAGAGAGAGAGAGAGAGAGAGAGAGGAGACAAGACGAAGAGTTGGCTCTAGACAGATGACCTTGTGTGGCAGGCCATCTCACAGCAGGAGGGTGTGTGTGTGTGTGTGTGTGTGTCTGCGGTGTGATGCAGGAGGGTGTGTGTGTGTGTGTGTGTGTGTCTGCGGTGTGATGGCTGAGCACACACTCCGTGATGACACCAGACACACCAGCCTCAGCCTACGCCACAGCCTTATCAATCACAGACAGCCCCGTCTCACTGCCACCAGCCTAACCTGTCTCACTGCCACCAGCCTAACCTGTCTCACTGTCTAACCTGTCTCACTGCCACCAGCCTAACCTGCCTCACTGCCTAACCTGTCTCACTGCCCACTGTCTAACCTGTCTCACTGCCACCAGCCTAACCTGTCTGACTGCCCACTGTCTAACCTGTCTCACTGCCCACTGTCTAACCTGTCTCACTGCCACCAGCCTAACCTGTCTCACAGCCTAACCTGTCTGACTGCCCACTGTCTAACCTGTCTCACTGCCCACTGTCTAACCTGTCTGACTGCCCACTGTCTAACCTGTCTCACTGCTCACAGCATGCACTTCTTGTAGCATACTGTTTATCTGCTTACTGTTTGACTACTTACAGTCTACTCCATCTCACTGCCAATCTGCCCTGTCTCTCTGTCGTCTATTCTGTCTGTCTGCTCACATGCTAGCCTGTCTCTCTCCCACTCTCCCACTCTCCCACTCTCCCACTCTCCCATAGCATATATGTAGTCTTGCTGCGCCGCTTTTCCCATGGTCCTCGTGTCATGCTCTTCACAAACACACACCGACCCTTACCTGCAGTTGGACATGCCGACCCTTACCTGCGGTTGGACATGCCGACCCTTACCTGCAGTTGGACATGCCGACCCTTACCTGCAGTTGGACACGCCGACCCTTACCTGCAGTTGGACATGGTTGAACAGTGTGCCCTACCCAGTCTGTGGTGACCACTCAAGGCAGTTCACACCAATAACGATAATGAACGTTAACTGAAAGTGACTCCGACGATATCGTTCTTCATGTCATTATCATTATAGATTATGTGTGAACGTTGTCATTCATGTTAGCTAGAGCGATATTTTTTTGTTTATCGTTGTAGTTATCGTTCCACAAGGGTTCAGTTGCCAGTCTGTGCTTTGGTGGCGGCATTTGGTCATTGCTAAATCTACAACACCCACCTTTTCTGCGTCCGGCTTCGTATGGACAGTCGTTGCACTAAAACCCCTACACGATTCAGCTGTTTGAGATGGGGATCTAAGTGTGTGTGTGTGTGTGTGTGTGTGTGTGTGTGTGTGTGGGGGGGGCTGTTCCCATGCTGCTGAGCTGTGGCTGCTCTCTCTACATAATGAGTGTGTGTGTGTGTGTGTGTGTGTGTGTGTGTGTGTGTGGGGGGGCTGTTCCCATGCTGCTGTGCTGTGGCTGCTCTCTCTACATAATGAGTGTGTGTGTGTGTGTGTGTGTGTGTGTGTGTGTGTGTGTGTGGGGGGGGGGGGGGGGGGGGGGGGCTGTTCCTGTGCTGCTGAGCTGTGGCTGCTCTCTCTACATAATGAGTGTGACGCTGAGGTGCTCGCCATGTAAGTTGCTGCTGTTGGAGCACGCTCAGTACGGATCAACTGCGTCTCTAATATGCCTGAAAGGTTTCATATCCAATTAACGCTGACGAATAAAGCTGTCTAATGACCTGTTTTCTTTTTTCCCTCTTTCTTCCTTCGTTCCCCTCACCCTTCTCCTGAACAAAATTGATTCTCATTAAAAAGGTGCTTAATAAGATGAAACCCATTTCCGTGTGTCTGTGTCTGTGTGTGTGTGTGTGTGTGTGTGTGTGTGTGTGTGTGTGTGTGTGTGTGTGTGTGTGTGTGTGTGTGTGTGTGTGTGGGTGTGTGTGTGTGTGTGTCTGTGTGCACGCGTGTGTGTGTCTGTGAGTGTGTGTGTGTGTGTGTGTGTGTGTGTGTGTCTTCATTGATAGGGAGCTAGAGAAAGAGGTAGTGGAAGAATGAGGAACGGAAATGAGCAAAGTTAGTGTGGGAGAGAGAGGGATAGAGAGAGAGGGATGGAGGGGAGGAGATAAAAGGGAAAGATGAAAGACAGGCATTGAGACAAAAATGCAATAAAAGGACCGGGTATCTCAGCCATGAAGGCGGCCTCATCTGACCGAGAGATGCATGAGAGAGAAAGAAGTGAGGAATGCTCTCTCTTTCTTTCTCTCTTTTTTTTCTTTCTTTCTTTCTTTCTTTCTTTCTTTCGTTTTGGCTTTAAATGTCTATGAGCTTGATTGATTTTTTTCTTACTCTGTGTGTGTGTGTGTGTGTGTGTGTTAGATATTACCTAGGCAGGAAACCTGTTATTGTGGTTGCGGATCCAGACATGCTGAGGCAGGTGATGGTCAAGGATTTCAACATGTTCCCTAACAGGATGGTAAGTTAACCACAAACACACAACACACTTTAGAAAACACTTCTCACTGTCCACTCTAGAATGCGTACACACACACACACACACACACACACACACACTTTTATACACACTATTCAATAACACAGCTTTCACACAAATGCCACCATAGGACCCTTACCCCTCTTAGCTAAAACTCGCGCACTTCATGCATCACTCACTGGAGGAGATGTGCATCAGGCTCAGACTGACTCAGATCACAATGTGGAGGAGATGTGCATCAGGTTCAGTTCAGATCACACTGTGGAGGAGATGTGCATCAGGCTCACACTGACTCAGATCACACTGTGGAAAACAATCCAGCGCAACATTATGACAAAATAACAACTGCTTGATGGCTCATGGTATTTATTCTCTCGCAACCTTCTGGCGGCAAAGTTTTAAAGTTAGTTATGAGTGGGAACTGTTTGTGCAGCTTCAGGAAAGATGTGGGGAATGAAGAAGAAGGTACACTTTTGGGGCCAGGAGGAAACTGCCGTAATGTTAAAGAGTTTTGTGGCAGTATAGCTCAGGCAGTGATTAGGTTCCTATGGCAGCATTTACAGAAGTAATGTTTAGATTTTTATAAACTAGCAATTAATTGGAATATGCTGTGTGACATGTAAACAGGAATATGAATGGAATATTCTATTAACAACTCATGTAAACACCATAATCGCAATATTGTCTTATTCTGAATAAGGTCAAAAGTTGTAATATTAATATCCATGTAAACATAGTCAGTGTTGCTTACTTAGTATTCCTGTATTACATTACATTACATTACATTACATTACATTTGGCTGACGCATTTTTAGCCAAAGCGACTAACAACATGGTAAACAGTTCAAGTTTAGAGCAATTCTCAACAATATTAGGACAATTTAAAAAACATTAGAGTACAGTAAGAATAAGTGCATCAGTGAGTGCTGTTTTTAACAGTTACGTGTCAGTTTAAGACGGCTGGTGAGTGCTAGGATCAGCAAGACTTGTTGTAAGTGTTGCTATGAGAGGAGATGTTCTCTAAAGAGCTGGGTCTTCAGGAGTTTTTTGAAAATGGAGAGGGATGTCCCTGCCCTTGTAGGAACTGGCAGTGTGTTCCACCAGCGAGGAACAACAGATGAGAAAAGTTTGGATTGGCCTGAGCGTACCGGAGGTAGAGCTAGACGTCGTTCGTCTGAGGAGCGCAGCGGTCTGGAGGTAGCGTATGTCTGTATGAAGGCATTCAAGTAGGTGGGAGCAGAACCGGAGACTACTTTGTAGGCAAGCGTTAGAGCCTTGAATTTGATGCGGGCCGCCATAGGTAGCCAATGTAGCTGGATGAGTAGCGGGGTAACATGTGCCCTCTTGGGTTGGTTGTAGACCAGGCGCGCCGCCGCGTTCTGGATCATCTGAAGTGGTTTCACTGTGCAGGCTGGGAGACCTGTCAGGAGGGCGTTGCAGTAGTCGAGTCGTGAGATGACTATTGCCTGAACCAGAAGTTGGGTGGCATCTTGATTTAAGTAAGTCCTGATTTTCCGTATATTGTAGAGTGCAAAACGGCATGACCGGGCGACTGAGGCAACATGATCTGAGAAGTTTAGTTGGTTGTCGAGAACAACTCCTAGATTTCTTGCAGTCCTGGTAGGTGAAACAGACAGAGAGTCAAATTTGATGTTGATGTCGTGGTGTATGGTAGGTTTAGCTGGGAGGACCAGCAGTTCAGTCTTTGAGAGGAAGTATGTATTACATACATTTAACTAATTACTGGACTATTTTTGAATGTTACGTGCATGTTTGTGTCTTTCTTCAACATGAACACACGCACACACACACACACACACACACACACACACACACACACACACACACACACACACACACACACATTCCTGCGCACACACACAAACACACACACACACACACCTGCTGATGCTTTCAAGTCTTTGTTCCTCAGCTGTCTTATTATTGAAACTTGCCTAGAAGAAATTGCATATCAGATATTCCTCTTTTGTTCTTGTAAATAATATTTAATGGTCTGCCTTTTTATGTTCACAACTGTCATAAACAGCGCTGTTAATGGGACATGCCATTGGGATAATGACACACACACACACACACACAGACATTTAAGCCAGCAGGAAAATCATAAAGTGAGTTTCCATGGAGGCCTTAACAACAAACATCAAGCGAAACATGCTGCTTGCATAAAGATATCCTCGGAACACACACACACACACTCACACTCTTACACACATACACACACATTCACACTCGCCCACACACACACACACACACACTCACACACACTTGCACTCACACACCTCACCATTCAATTAAAGTTACTGAGCAAGTTTTGGCTGCTTTATGAGCAGGTTTTGGATTGCCAAGACATACACAGATACACAATTCAATCTGTCCACTTCTTCTTTCTCCAATATGATCCATATCCATACGTCACTGAGAGAGGAAGAGAGATTAAGGAATCAAAAAGTAAAGGAGAAAGAGAGAGAGAGAAGTACAGATAGAGAAACAGATAGAGCAAGAGAGAAAGTGTGAGAGAGCGCGAGAGAGAGAGAGAGAGAAAGATAGACTCTGGAGATTTCTCGTTGGCCACCATGAAGCTCATCTGAATGGCATACAGTATGTTGTCGGTAGCGTAGCACGTCTGGCTGTGGGGCTTTGGACACCAACCCACTCCCCCACTGAGAGAGTGGAGCTCAGATGCAAACTCATCTCCAGCTGCCCAGCGTCTGCAACTTGCCTTCTGAAGGCGAGGAAGTGGTTAGGGACTATACACACTGATGAAGGTCGCAAGGCCGAAATGTTTGTAACCCCTGCTGCTACATGTGAAAATAAATGAGCAAAAAAGAAACGATTTTGGAGTGTGAGCGATCCTATCCCGTCTCTCTCTCTCTCTCCCACCTGCTTCCTGTCGCTCTTCCCTGTCTTGTCTAAATAAAGTATTGTATCTCTGCACATTCTGTTTTTATTGTGTTACTTATTCTATGTGACTGTTTATGTGCCTGTCGGTCTTTTTGTGTGTCTGCAAAAGGCACTTGTTTCTTAGTTCTACCCATCTGTCCAGCTGCCTTACACACATCTGTCAAAGAAACAGATCTGCATCTATTAAAGATGCACAAGATGAGATGTCAAATGTCCTGCAGTAATATTCAGATAATAAATAAGATAAAATAATATTCTTCTCGGTCTCTCTCCCTCTCTCTCCACCCCCCTCCCGATCTGCCCCCCCTCTCTCTTTCTCTCTCTCCCTCTCTCCCTTTCTCTCTCTCTCTCTCTCTCAGAGAGTGCGGTTCTCCAGTAAGCCGATGAGTGATTGTCTTCTCATGCTGACCGATGACCAGTGGAAGCGAGTGCGCAGCATCCTCACGCCCTCCTTCAGTGCTGCCAAGATGAAAGAGGTGGGTGCCCAGAGCTCATCTCAGGAGACCAAAACTTTTTCACTTAAACCTCTCTCTCTCACTCTCTCTCTTGCTCTCTCGCTCTGTCTTGCTCTCTCTCTTTCACTCAGTTCAATTCAAGTCAAATATCCTTTTTTGACACGACAAATCATATGATGCATTATAATGCACAGAAGTGCATTCACAGGAATAATAATAATTAAAAAACAAACAAACAAACGTATACAAACATTATTACACTCCATCAATACACTGTAAATTATGTAAGTAGGCTATTCATATACATATGTGTGAGTGTGTATGTGTGTGTGTTGAGTGTGTTGCTAATTTGTATTCTCTGTTAAGTTTACTTTGTTTTTCTGTTATCTATCTATCCAGTAGGTGAGATATTTTCCTTTCTGGGTGTTGATAATTTGGTTGGTATTTATTCTTTCAAGAGGGCGGCCAGTGTCCACTGTCTCTCTCACTGTCACTCTCTCTCACACTTCATTTATTCAATGCAAATGAGCTGTATTGGCATGACTATTTCAAAGCAGTGTTACCAAAACAAATATGTTTTGAACACAATAAGGCAATATATTTGAATACAATATCTCTCTCTCTCTCTCTCTCTCTCTCTCTCTCTCTCTCTCTCTCTCTCTCTGTCTTTCCTCTCTCTTTATATCTCTGTATCTCTGTCTCTCTCTCTTTCCTCTCTCTTTATATCTGTCTCTCTCTCTCTCTGTTTTTCCTCTCTCTTTATATCTCTCTCTTTATCTCTCTCTCTCTATTTTTCCTCTCTCTCTTTCTATCTCTCTGTTGTCTGTGCTTGTCTCTCGCCCTGCCTGTGTCTTTTGGGTGCTGTAATTGAGACGCCACCTGGCAGATGCTCTCCTGGGTTGGTCTTGGTGTGGCCGTCGGGGTGAAGATGCTCTCTGTAGTGCGGGATATGTACTCTGCACACGTCCACATTGCACAGACACACCGGAGGCAGAGGCTGCACAGACACACATTAAACACTGGAGGCCGAGGCTGCACAGACACACATTACACACTGAATGCAGAGGCTGCACAGACACACATTACACACTGAATGCAGAGGCTGCACAGACACACATTACACACTGAATGCAGAGGCTGCACAGACACACATTACACACTGAATGCAGAGGCTGCACAGACACACATTACACACTGGAGGCCGAGGCTGCACAGACACACATTACACACTGAAGGCAGAGAATGCACAGACATTACACACTGAAGGCAGAGAATGTACAGACATTACACACTGAAGGCAGAGGTCATGTGCCGCGCATGACACACAGTCTGCTATTTAGACTGCCCGAGTTTGATGTCATACTGAAGGGTTTGTTGTTGTAGATGTGTGTGTGTGTGTGTGTGTGTGTGTGTGTGTGTGTGTGTGTGTGTGTGTGTGTGTGTGTGTGCGTGTGCGCGCGTGTGTGTGCGTGCATGTGCGTGTGTGTGTGAATGTGTGACATTTTGTGTTTTATGTATGTGTCTCTGTGTGAACTATATTTGTACTGTTTCTCTAGTTGCTCTGAAGAAAGGGTGGCTTTGTAGCATAAACTGTGTGTGCCTGTGAGACTTAGTCACTGTGGGGAAATAGCACATATAAAAACCTACACCACACTGGCAAGCCAATTAGACCAGAGAGAATTTTGAGTATCTGGGAGAGAGCAGAGCTGAGTCTAGTTCCAGTGTGTGTGTGTGTGTGTGTGTGTGTGTGTGTGTGTGTGTGTGTTACGACCTAAATTTGACAGAAGTGCACAGACACACAAAAAGATATATGTAGGTACAGAAGACGAATTGTGCTTTCATTTTGGCTGCTTACCCCACATACAGTCAAAACATAATGTGTGAACATTGATGGACCCATACACACACACACACACACACACACACACACACATTGATGGACTCATACACACACACACACACACACACACACACACACACACACACACACACAATGATGGACCCATACACACACACACACACATTGATGGACTCATACACATACACACACACACACACATTGATGGACCCATACACACACACACACACACACACACACACACACACACACACACACACACACATTGATGGACCCTTACACACACATACACATTGATGGACCCATGCACACACACACACAATGATAGACCCATACACACACACACACACTTACAGTAGTTTCCATTATTCTCTATTACTACCCTGCACACCAGTATCAAATTGTTATAGACGCTGTTGTGTCACTTAAGATTCAAGTCTGTCTTTTGGTAGAAAACATAGGCCTGACTGACTAGAAATAGAAACAAAGCTGTAATGGAGCGTTAGAGGAGTGCAATGCTGATGTGCTGCTGGCTCAGGCCTGGTGTGGTTCTGGCGTGGATCTGGCGTGGATCTGGCCCAGGTCTGGTGTGGTTCTGGCGTGGATCTGGCTGGTCTGTGTCCGTCTCTCTCTCTGGGAGGCAGGGCTGCAGTGAGCTCACTCCTGTACGCTCCAGAGCGCGTCACGGGAGAGTGAGGATCTGGGCCTGACAGAACCATAAATAATTTACGATTTTTATAAACAGCGTTTACCGTCAACAGCCCCAGCCACAGGCCCGCGCCAGCGCGGTAAATGGCTCCATCATGGTCGCCGCTGTTTGTTTGGGTTTGCACTTCAGGAGAAGAACGTCAGGGGGGCAGTTTTCGGTTTTATATGAACACGGGTTTCACCCGCGGACGGTGGTCAGATGCAGACAGGGCAGTAAGTGTGTGTGCGGTTGGGGCGGGAGTGAGAGGGCATGGTGTGTGTGTGTGTGTGTGTGTGTGTGTGTGATTTTGTGATTTTCCTTTCTGCTCTTACACAATCAAATAGTAACACAGTCCTTTCCTTTTGCCTCCACTCATGCACACTCATTCTTATGTGTATAAACCCACACATTCATGAATTTTCAGTCAAATTTGTTTTGCACTCCGGAAAAAAACACAGAAACGCCACAATGGTGGTGGTCACTGAACAGAGGCCTCTAGCTCAGAGAGATGGGGGGATGAGAGAGGGCAGTGGAGAGAGAGATCCAGGAAGGAAAAGAAGATTGATAGACAGAGGAACATTGAGGAGGAGAAAGAGAGAGTGAGCAGAGAGACAGAGGTGCATAATTAGGAGAAAGAGAAGGAGAGAGAAAGGGATAGAGAGAGCAACAGATAGAGGTGCATCATTAGGAGAAAGAGAAGGAGAGAGAAAGGGATAGAGAGAGCAACAGATAGAGGTGCATAATTAGGAGAAAGAGAAGGAGAGAGAAAGGGATAGAGAGAGCAACAGACAGAGGTGCATAATTAGGAGAAAGAGAAGGAGAGAGAAAGGGATAGAGAGAGCAACAGACAGAGGTGCATAATTAGGAGAAAGAGAAGGAGAGAGAAAGTGATAGAGAGCAACAGATAGAGGTGCATAATTAGGAGAAAGAGAAGGAGAGAGAAAGGGATAGAGAGAGCAACAGACAGAGGTGCATATATTAGGAGAAAGGGATAGAGAGAGCAACAGACAGAGGTGCATAATTAGGAGAAAGAGAAGGAGAGAGAAAGGGATAGAGAGAGCAAAACAGACAGAGGTGCATAATTAGGAGAAAGAGAAGGAGAGAGAAAGGGATAGAGAGAGCAACAGACAGAGGTGCATATATTAGGAGAAAGGGATAGAGAGAGCAACAGACAGAGGTGCATATATTAGGAGAAAGAAAAGGAGAGAGATTGAGAGAGAGCAGAACACAGCTTGTTGGGGTGCAGACAGCAACAACTTGCATATAGGAAGAGCAAGCGCTTTTTCAAGGCACCCACAGTGCTTTACAGTGAAGGGGGAACCTCACTAACCACCACTAATATGTAGCACCCATCTGGGTGGTGCACGGCAGCCATTATGTGCCAGAACGCTCCCCACACACCAGCTTGGGGTGGAGAGTGAAGGAATGAATGAATAAGCCAATTACACTGGGGGATGATTAGGGGGCCAGATTGAATGAGCCAGGTTGGGAATTTAGCCAGAGCACGGGGAACCCCCTAGTCTTTGCGATAAGTGCCATGGGATCTTTAATGACCACAGTGAGTCAGGACCGCGGTGTAATGTCTCATCCAAAGGATGGATGGACTAAGTACAAAGCATTGGAGCAATGAAAAGATCCTCAGAGAAAAAGAAGAAATGACAGAGAAAGAGAGAGGGAGAGAAAAGAGAGAGAGAGAAAGTGAGAGGCAATAAATAAGAGAAAGCATGTGAGGAAAGCTGAGATGCTCAGAATCCCACCAGAGCGCAACCAGGCGTCAGTGTTCCATGTCTTACTCTTCTTTCACTCTCTCTCTCTCTCCCTCTATCTTTCTCTCTCTCCATCTCTCTCTCTCTCTCTCCCTCTATCTTTCTCTCTCTCCATCTCTCTCTTTCTCACTCTCTTTCTCTCTCTTTTTCTCTCTCTCTCCCTCTCTCTCTCTCTCTATCCCTCCCTGGTCCATGCCCTTCCACAGGTCTGAGGTCAGGGTGTTCAGTGAAGTAGCTCAGGGCTGCTGAGCAGACAGGCAACTTCTCAACAACAACACATTGCATTTATAAGGTGCTTTTCAAGGCACCCAAAGGCTGCAGGGTCAGCACGAGCCGTGTCAGTCAGACTACTCCAGTGAATATTTATTTGTGATGCAGCACCTCAGTCAGCCAGCAGCATTGCATTCAGCTCAGCTCAAGTCATATTTATGGCCTTCACATGCCATAGTGGTTTTTTTTTTTCAATCAAAGATGTTAAAGGCAGAACAAAACAGATTTACGTAAAATTCTGTAAAAGATTAAACTGACGGTACATTTTTCTTATGATTCTGTCAGTGTTTATAGATCGAAGACGTTAAGCACTCTGGAGGCTCTGCATACACAAGTGTGTTTGCACATTCAGGGAAAAGAAGCCTGCATTAGCATATTTAATATAGCATCTGTGAGCTGTGTACATAATGCTCAGTGGTGTGTTTTTCTGGGTGTTATTAGTGTCTTAGTGCCACATTATTGCTATTTTATTGTCTGCAGAGTTTCGTGTACTGCACCAAACAATGGCATGCAAATGAGGTCATCCATATTCAGTGCCCTCTGCTTATTGAGGGTCTGCTTGTGAGACCCAGGGATGGCTACATAAAATACGCATGTGATTACAGAAAAAAACTGTTGGTTTTCACTTTCACGCCAGTGACCTCTGCAACACCGTAATTTGCATTTCTCAAAACAAAACCTTGGCCAGGCAAGACCTTTAGGCTTCCTGAAATAAGCCCTCTCTCCTCCTCGACTTTTCTGTGAAATAAGCCCTCTCTCCTCCTCGACTTTTCTGTGAAATAAGTCCTCTTCCCTCCTCGACTGCATTGCTAATGTAAATCAATCATCACTTGTCTGGGAAATAAACCCAATGAATCCTCTCAGTCTTATTACTCTCTATGACCATGTCACACTCGTGGACACAGTGAATCGTGATTTCGGAATCTTCTAGAATGGCACAGGCAGTGACTGTCAGCCTAAAGCAGGTGTCATTGTGTCCCTCTAGTGAGTCGTATGCTTGTCTGTCTAGCTCGTCGGGCATACCAAAGAGGGGGGATAGCAGCAGTGCCGCTTAATCACTTAGACCATAAAACAGGCCAGTAGCCAGCAGCACCTAGAACTGAGCAACGCCACTACTACCACATCAGTGGCTGCCTTTATTATCTGGCTTCACTTTACAACACCACTACTACCACATCAGTGGCTGCCTTTATTATCTGGCTTCACTTTACATCTGTCCGGCACCAGCTGTGGTGCAACTGGCTGGGGCACCTGCACCGTACGCCGGTGACCCGGGTTCGATTCCCGCCCCGTGGTCCTTTCCGGATCCCACCCCTGCTCTCTCTCCCATTCGCTTCCTGTCACTCTCCACTGTCCTATCATTAAAAGGCATAAAAAAAATACACTTTACATCTGTCCTTTTGACTTAACAGCCTTTATTATTTGGCTTCACTTTACATCTGTCCTTTCGGCTTCACAGCCTTTTATGTCCTATGCACCGTCTATTGCAATATTTTGTCTTCAGTTCAGATGTTTGTTTTGGCCGGATTATTTGCCACGTGGGCATTGTCCCCTGTCCTCAGTATTTGAGTTAGTTAGTTCTGAACTGGATCTGGATGTGTTCTGTAAAATATTTTGTGCAGGTTTTGTGCAGGTTCCGATTGATCTCAAAGCCAGCTGTTGTCTAGGTGGAGCATCAGCGACGGTGTGAGTCTGTGAGGGTGTGTGTGTGTGGGTGGGTGGGTGAGTGCAAGTTAGTGTGTGGTGAGGAGTGTGGTCTTTAAAAGC
>NW_027468565.1:37896625-37899125 GCF_046254945.1 Alosa pseudoharengus | reverse complement strand
ACTTCCAATTAAACTTGGATCATATTTGACTTCTTAAAGCCTGCAGCTTTTTAGCTTTTTATTTCTCGGTATGCTGTGATTTAAGTTCAGCTCACAGCCCAGTCCATGAAGGAGTGATTAACTGTGGAAAAACACTGCCCACACTGTTGCTACAGCCACAAATATTCTAACCTCGTCTGAGTAGCCCACCAGTGTTTATCGTCTTTTTGTCAGGTCTTTTGTAGTTAGCGGCATCATTCTGCTGAATTTCAACTAGAGTTCCAAACAAATAATTCTCAGTCAAACAAATGTGTTTTTACTGACCAGCGTATTTCTTTCCTGGACCTCTGTGTTTCCTCTGAATGTGCAGGGCTCCGGTGACTCATCCCCTGTGTGCGTTGATCTCGAAAAATATACGTGTCATTAGACTCTCTCTCTCTCATTCTCTCTCTTCTCCCCCCTGTTTTCTGTCTTGCACATTTAGCCTGCTGTGTTCTTTTATCAGCTGGGGGTGAATGTAATCTGTCTTTTTGTTAGTGTAATAACACCCCCACAACCCGCCGTAGACCCCCCATGTTTCTGTTACACGTTTCCATTACCAGTTATTACCACGGGTTACAGTTTCCATGGTGACCCAAGAGGAAGGTTGTGGGGGGTTGTGTTGGGGGCGAGGGGGGTTGATGTTGATGGCGGGAGGGTCGTGGCCTGGTGGGAGTAACACCAGAGTGTCACACACACACACACACACACACACACACACACACACACACTTACACCTACGCACCTACGCACACCTCAGGAGCTCTACGAGAGCACTTGGAGAGAATAACACAGAGAAGGAAAGAATCAGGAGTAGAGAGAGAGAGAGAGAGAGAGAGAGAGAGAGAGAGAGAGAGAGAGGAGGGGGGCATAGAGGGGGAATAGTGTGACGGAGAGGAGTGGAGGGGGGGGATGGAGAGGAGAGATGGCAAATGGAGGAAGTACAGTTAGTGATGGACTGGACTGACATGGCAAGGTCATTTGATGTGAGTGATGAACACCCTTACGATTGGGAAGAAAGACTGGGTGGTTGTCTGTGTGAGTGGGATAAGGGGGTGTTTGCAAGTGTGTGTGCGTGTGTGTGTGAGAGAGAGAAAGGGGGGGCATGTGTTGTATGCCATACAGCCTGCAATTTGTGGTTTCTTTGTCTCTCGGTTTCTCCAGGGTTTGGTAATGAGAAATTGGAAACAATCAAGACTTGCATACTCTCAGAATTATTCATTTACACTGAAACACACACACACACACACACACACACACGTGTGCATACACTTTAAGCAAAACCTGCACTAAGTGCCCCTGCTCTCAACCAGGCTTAAGAACAGGGTGTGTGTCTGTGTGTGTGTGAGTGTGTGTGTGTGTGTGTATGTGCAAATCTGTGTGAGTGTGCGTGTAAGCGTGCATGTATGTGTGTGTGTGTGTGTGTGTGTGTGTGTCTGCCCTTGACTCTGTTGCTGTGTGTATTTGAAGCTCAGGGTGACTGGGAAAAAGGTGCTGTGTGTTTGCGCTAAGAGCGTAGCCCACTCAGGCAGAGCTAAATCGTTTGTGTTTCGCCGTTGTTTTTGTTTTCTCTCAGTCCGCTTTCAAACTGAATGACAATTTAGTGGCATCACTGGGGGGAGGCTGGCCAGGGGCCAGTGGACTGTTAGCAGAGCGTTTGTTTATTTTCTGCTAAATTCTCTTGTTTGCAAATGTCTATGGTGTTCTTGCCTCCCTCTATCTGCTGTGTAGTAATGCATATTGCAAACGGCCTTGCTGACACATGGATGTTAAAGCTAATGTGAACACACACACATATTAACCACTCACACCACACACATACACACACACACACAAACACACACACACACACACACATTAGCCACTCACACCACACACATACACAAACACACACACACACACACACACGTCTGTATACACATGTGTCTCTGCTCTGGCGCAGGTTTATTGGGGTGGTTTGTGTTTTCTAACTGTTCTCATGTGAGGTGGTTTGGCTCTTGTGTCTTGTTAGGCCCCTGATGCCAAAGCGTGATGATTATTGAGGCTTTGAGGGACAAAACTGGCAATGGATTGTGGGTAATAGCAGAGGGGGCTTTACAAGGCAGGAATATTTCCATAACCCCCTGTTGCACCATGAGTCCCGACTGATCTGTGGCCTACTGCAGTCTCTCTCTTTCAGACACACACACACACACAAACACATACATTAAACACACACACACACACACACACACACACACACACGATTACAATGTTAAACCATTCCCACGGGGAACAATGGCTGTGTTGTCGGAGATGGCCTCCGCAAACCAAATCAACAACGTTCTGGGTAAACACTACAAATAGCTCATTCCCACTCTGCTTCATCAGGAATCACTGATGTTTCTCATTATCATGGTAAAACACACCGTTTCTCTGGCCCAGTTCTCTCTGTTGGTTTGGTTCCACCAACGGAGTTCACTGTGTCTAGGGCAAGGGCACT
>NW_027468565.1:37699125-37894125 GCF_046254945.1 Alosa pseudoharengus | reverse complement strand
ACACACACACACACACACACACACACTGAAACTCTACACACACACACACACATCTGTGGATATTACAAGTAGAATGCAGGCGACGGCAATTGTCTGCTCAAGTCAGACAGGACTGTCGGTCTGTTAAGGTGACCTATCATCCTACATAATAAAAGCACTATTTTGTCAGTGCACAAGTGTGGACAGTGGACACACCCCACAGTCAGTCAGAAGCAGTATGTCAGCCCATGGTCAGTGTATGATGGGCCTTTTTCTTGGTCAGTGTTTGACGGGCCTGTCTCTGAATGTCTTAAGTGGCTTTGCTTTCCCATCCACAGGTGCCACTGGAGTTAAAGTCCCAAAGCACTCTGGGGCCGAAGAACGGCATCTTGGTCCAAATCAGCAAAAGGGACGCGTCACACAGGAACACACAGGGATGACGCCAGAAAGGCTCAGGACTGAGTCTAGATTAATAAAGTGCTGCACTGATTGATTTACTCATTAACATTTGATTTGTATGTTCTACCAATCAACAGTTTTTTTTGTTGTTTTTTGTTTGTTTTTTAAGAAATGAACTGAAACCAGAATATAAGTTGTAAATGAGATGTGAATGCAGAAGTGCCTCTTACTATCTGCTTTGGTTACAAAAGTACCTCATCTAGGTCACTAGGGGGAGCTCCTTGAAAGATTTCTGTTGTGAAAGAAGGGAATATGGCATTATGAATAATATGTGAAGAGATCGAGGGGTTAGCAGGGCCTGGAACTGCTTGAGCTCAAATACTGACTTCTTTACAATTGCATCTGCACACGCACACACTGTACACGCCCGCACACACACACACACAGACACACACACACACACTGTATACACACACACACACTCGCACATCAAAAGATTGAAAAGCTGAAACACAGGCACACAGTTGTGCCCACATATATCTGCAGCACCAGCATGTGGCCCTTCTTTTGCTACAAAAGTAAGAACATAACTCTGATACAATATAGAGGCAACATAACTCTGATACAATATAGAGGCAACATAACTCTGATACAATATAGAGGCAATGCACCGACAGCAGTCTGTAGAAAGAGATCTCCCAATCCCTGTAGCATACGTAGCAGCTCCCAATCCCTGTAGCATACGTAGCAGCTCCCAATCCCTGTAGCATACGTAGCAGCTCCCAATCCCTGTAGCATACGTAGCAGATCCCAATCCCTGTAGCATACGTAGCAGCTCCCAATCCCTGTAGCATACGTAGCAGCTCCCAATCCCTGTAGCATACGTAGCAGCTCCCAATCCCTGTAGCATACGTAGCAGCTCCCAATCCCTGTAGCATACGTAGCAGCTCTTTTCCATTTTGATTTCGGAGGGGGGGCCGTGTTCCTACCAGAACACCAAACTTCTTATGGCTGTTTTACAAACGATAAGACCTGCTCAGAGTGTGGCAGAAGTGCCATTCGCCCTATTAAGAGTTTGTGTTGTCATTATTTTAAGGTAAAAAATACTCTACCTTGGGCCTTTAACTGGCTGTTGCGTGAAATAATACTGAAACACTCAAGGGTACAGTGTGTGTGTGTGTGTGCCTGACAGAGGGTTCTGGAACAACATTTGGATCAGAGGGTTTGGATGAGAGCCATAAGCTGTGTGACACCAATCTGTTATTCCACTTGGTTCGTATCCTGTAAACTAAGATAACCTCACCCTCAGACAAGGCCAAAAACAAACTGCATGGTGCACTATAGCACGTTGCCCAGGATTTGAGCTAGACAGCTCCACAGGAGAACAAACTTAAGGTCAGCCTTTCAATTCTCCTTGATTTATTTCCCCGAGGCTTAAATGTACATAGTTACAGAGAAGAGTGTGACATGATTTTACTGAATGCTGAATTTTACTGTATACAATGTACTGTGAGAATGATCACTGCTGAGGGACTGAGCCTAAATGAGATATTCTCTGACATGTACAGTATATTGTAGAAGAAAAAGTGAAGTGTAAATCTAAGACTGCAATAAATAGACTTCTCATTAAAACATTTTTTTTTATTTATATATATGTTTTTTTTTTTTACCAAGGCTTCATTTTGTGGATGTGTAAATAATCATTTAAGACTAAAGTGCAGTTGCTCATGGAGTAGTCAACTTGAAAGAACTATATCAGTTTTCAAAACTTCAAATCAAGTCTTTGACCAAAGATGAAAAAAAACACAAGATGAAATATAGAGTTTTTTTCCTGATATTTCAGAGGTCAGTTTTTCAGTGGTGGGCGCAGTGCAGCATGTTTCCTAATTCCTACAAGCTGATCTCCAGAACAAACAGGAAAATGAACGCCAGGCAAAAGCAGCCAAACAAGGTCTAGTCACACAACACACTCCTTGCCACACCAACACTCTACCACAGGGAGGGGTTGAGTGATACATAGTTTGTGTCATATTAAAGAATTGCATGTAGAACAGGTTTTTACAGCATGCACATACTGTACTGTAACAACATTAAATGATCAGGAATGCCAAACTGAAACACACTGGTTTAAGTATTTAGGCACAAACAGGTTTAGTCATGATCTCAAGTTACAAAGACAAGTCGAAGTCTGATCAAGTCAAAAAATTGATACATTTCATCATGTTTTCATTTCAAATGTGAGTATTAAACGTATCCACTTATGATAACTTGACATGGCATTAGAGGTAAGAGCAGGTGTGTACAGACACAGACACACACTCCGAAAGAGAAAGAAAAACATACAACTACTGTACTTCAGATTAGCAAGATTAGCTATGAAACAGGAAGAACTGTATGCACCATTAGCCAGATTCCCATACTGTACATGGATTAAGCCAGGGGTGTCAAACGTAAGGCCCAGGGGCCAGGGGATCAGGGCCGCCAGCAGGTATTATACAGCCCCCCAGATCTTTTGGGTAGGAAGGGGAAATTAGAAAAATAGATACTCACATCCAGTTGTCTTCAACAATGTGTAATAAGCAATGTCTCTATAATATGATACATTGATTAAACCTAGCACTACAAACCATCTTTGTAGGTAGGTCTCCTTCCAACAAATCCGTCCCCCTACCTAATATGAGTTTGACACCCCTGGATTAAGCCTACAGTCCCAAAGGAAAGGATTTTTTTTCGATTTAAGTTTTCTTTTAGTGAACCACAGTAGGCTTTATCATTTAACTCTTAGTGAACTAGGCTTGTAACAATTCTAAAACACAGAAAATACATACTAAAATATGAATAAAATAATGGGGTTTTTTCCAGTCATGCTTGACAAGATTCGTCTTAACCATTTGTAGTGATCTCAGGAGTACTCCACAATGAATTCTGGGTAAATCTGGTATTTCTCAAAGATGACGAAGATGGAGGGATTGCTGACACTGTCCACGCAGCTGTCGTAGAAGCCCTGCCCAGTCTCTCGAGCAGGTGGGCGCAGGTACGCACTCCTCCCCTTAGTGAAGTCTCCCACCAACACCTGAGCAACGAACATGATCTTCCTGCTGCCGCTGCCCAACGCAGAGTATTTGTCTGAGTAGGAGGCGTCTCTGGCGAAGTAGCTCCCTATTGCAATGACACAATGGACACAGACACAAGCTATGTAACCTTGAAACCTTTTAAAGACGACGGTCTCTCACAATAGGCCTTCTACAGCCTAAATAAATGTAAAAGAAATAGTGAATATGTACTATTAATATTGTACTATTAAGTCTAGTGTAAGTGTATGTTAAGGCTGTGAAATACCATCAGTTGGCCAAGTGAAATTTGTATTGATCTACCTGGAATGTGGTATTTTTCCAGGGTTTTTGCAGGCCTTTTAGGCAGTTAGCTTGCTAGTTTTAGACCCACACTCCTTACTTGATGCTTCAAGCAAGTTGCTGTTTAAGAGATATGACTCAAGACAGACAGTGGTTTGCAAAGACACACACACACACACCTTTTCCATAGTGAGATCCATGGACGCCGCAGTTTCTCCAGTCAAAGTTCTGTTCACAGATGGCTTCCAGGAGGGCCTGCTCTGTCCCATGGAACAGCTCCATCTCCCTCACATCTCCCCGGCCCGCTCTCTCCTTCAGCTGCTCTTTCTGCCTGGGGGACAGCACAGCACACACACACACACACATTATTACTAAAACACACTCTCTCCTTCAGCTGCTCTTTCTGCCTTTCTGTCTTTCATGTAAGACTCATGGCTACAAGATCATACAGTATACTCACAAAAGTTTAGTTTAGAACATATCCACAAAAAAAATTTGGGGTTATAGGGATACAACAATTAAAAAGCTAACAATGGTGACAGTCCATTTTGATGATGGATTAGGTGATGGCCACACTGATAATGATGATGATGATAATAGCTTTGCTGCTGATGAAGGTCTTGGTGAGCCTCACCACTGAAACATTTTCCAGAGCGAAGGGTTCTGCACACGCCGGATGCTGTGAACAGTGCTCCTCTGCATGGTTCTCTTGAACAGGTTCTCCACGCGCTGGAACTCCCCAGAGGAAGACGACAGTGGAACCAGCTGAGGGGACAGGACACAAATGAGAGAGGCGCCATGTTACACGACAGGAGTACAAACGGATGTAAAGCCCAAGAAACAGTGATAGCTAGGCTCCTTTTTAAATGGGCCATGCATGTTCAAACTGGGCTTTGTAACAACCTATTCTTAGGTCATGGCTGAACTGAATTGATCTGAATAAATAAGCATTGTATTGATAACATTATTCTATTATTCCTATTATCTACAACAACCTATTGGATTACAAATCTCTGCTTAAGTGTAAGAGAATGCGGGCCTGTCATCTATCATCACATCTAGCAGTTTGAGGCCGTATGAGAGCCGTGTTAGAGTGGGTACCTTATAGGTGTGGATGGGCTGTTAGAGTGGGTAGGTACCTTATAGGTGTGGCTGGGCTGGTAGAGTGGGTACCTTATAGGTGTGGCTGGGCTGTTAGTGTGGGTAGGTACCTTATAGGTGTGCCTGGGCTGGTAGAGTGGGTACCTTATAGGTGTGCCTGGGCTGGTAGAGTGGGTACCTTATAGGTGTGGCTGGGCTGTTAGAGTGGGTACCTTATAGGTGTGCCTGGGCTGGTAGAGTGGGTACCTTATAGGTGTGGCTGGGCTGTTAGAGTGGGTACCTTATAGGTGTGGCTGGGCTGTTAGAGTGGGTGGGTACCTTATAGGTGTGGCTGGGCTGTTAGAGTGGGTACCTTATAGGTGTGGCTGGGCTGTTAGTGTGGGTAGGTACCTTATAGGTGTGGCTGGGCTGTTAGAGTGGGTACCTTATAGGTGTGGCTGGGCTGTTAGAGTGGGTGGGTACCTTATAGGTGTGGCTGGGCTGGTAGAGTGGGTACCTTATAGGTGTGGCTGGGCTGTTAGTGTGGGTAGGTACCTTATAGGTGTGCCTGGGCTGGTAGAGTGGGTACCTTATAGGTGTGCCTGGGCTGGTAGAGTGGGTACCTTATAGGTGTGGCTGGGCTGTTAGAGTGGGTACCTTATAGGTGTGCCTGGGCTGGTAGAGTGGGTACCTTATAGGTGTGGCTGGGCTGTTAGAGTGGGTACCTTATAGGTGTGGCTGGGCTGTTAGAGTGGGTACCTTATAGGTGTGGCTGGGCTGTTAGAGTGGGTAGGTACCTTATAGGTGTGACTGGGCTGGGCAGGTAGAGTGGGTACCTTATAGGTGTGGCTGGGCACTGGGCTGGGCTGTTAGAGTGGGTACCTTATAGGTGTGACTGGGCTGGGCAGGTAGAGTGGGTACCTTATAGGTGTGGCTGAGCACTGGGCTGGGCTGTTAGAGTGAGTACCTTATAGGTGTGGCTGGGCTGTTAGAGTGGGTGGGTACCTTATAGTTGTGGTTGGGCTGTTAGAGTGGGTACCTTATAGGTGTGGCTGGGCTGTTAGAGTGGGTGGGTACCTTATAGGTGTGGCTGGGCAGGAGTGGGTACCTTATAGGTGTGGCTGGGCAGGAGTGGGTACCTTATAGGTGTGGCTGGGCAGGGCTGTTAGATTGGGTACCTTATAGGTGTGGCTGGGCAGGAGTGGGTACCTTATAGGTGTGGCTGGGCAGGGCTGTTTTGTCCCAGTGAGCTGGCACGTCTACAGGGGAGGAGCTGGAGGCCTCTGTGGATCCACTGACATGGCAACCAAAACACAAACAATCACTTTCACTCAACCAGGCAACCCTCCCAATCATTTCAGTGTCCGATGTTAGGAAACAGACACAAACGGTTTACGCTGTCATTCAGTCACAAATAACAACAATATTGTATCCTTGGGTGACATGAAAGGCGCTTATAAATAAAATGTATTATTACTATAAAAACTGGGTCTAATTCCAGACTCTTTTCTTCAGTGGTTCCATGTTGGTGGAATGAACTGCCCAGTGGTCTCCGTTCCTGTGGTAGTTTTGGGTCGTTTAAGAGGGGTCTAAAGACATTCCTATTCAACATATACTTAGTTGTTTAAGCGCTTATGTGTTATGGTTTATATAATGTTGTTTTATTTTAATTGGGCTGTTAATTAATTTGACATTATTGTTTATTATTGATATTCTCCTTAATGTAGTCTTAGCATGTTATTGTTTTATATTATTGATTGAATTGACATTATTGTTTTATTATTGCCTTTCCCCTTTTTTACATTGCTTTTTTATTAGGCTATTGATTGAATTGATATTATTGTGTACTACAACTATTCTCCTTACTATATTTGACCTAGATTTTAATCTGTTCCCTGTTCATTTTTAAATATTATTATGTTGTTTTGTATTTATATGTCGCTTTGGACAAAGGCGTCTGCTAAATCCATAACCATAACCATAACCATTATTAATCCTGTTGTTTCAGGATCGATATGAATCTTTCCTTCACAGAAAGCCCACTGTTCATATCCATGTCTACTTATAACCTGTTTGCAATCTGAAATCACATTTACATTTATTAATTTAATAGACGCTTCTATTCAAAGTGTCAATGTCATTATATTAAATGGGCCATTGTCCCCAGAGCAACTTGGGGTTAAGTGCCTTGCTCAAGGGCATAATAGTGGAAGCTGGGAATTGAACCCACAACATTTCAGAATAGTACATGGGAGCCCAGCTCCTTAACCACTACGCTACACTATACTGCACCAACCTATTATGATTATGAATTATGACATAATACACAGTTTCTGAACCTCATTTATACTACGTACAGTAGAATCTCCAGCTTTTACACACGTGTGATCCAGAGCTCACGGTACCTTTTCAGTTTCTTCTCCAGTTCCTGTGCGGAGATGAAGTGCGGTCTTCTCCGCACCTCTCTCCTGGTCTTGTGCTTCATGTTCTGTTGATACATGTCTGAGAGAGGGGAAAAATACTCAATCAAGCTTTTCAAAAAGTGAAATGTAAAGTGGTGCGTGGTACAACGTATTGTTGATGTGTCGTCTATATCCACCTTATTTGTGAAACCCTAGTTCTGTCTGGGTGTTCATCTTCTGTCCATTCTGCTAATATAATAGCTTAGTGCAGTCTCAGTGGGCAAACTAGAATATGCTTCAACTTGTATTTCTTTCGAAATGTTGACAATTCTGCACTCAATATGGATGTCAGGGATTAGGATGTGTCAGCCACTGTCTACCATCACATTAAAATCAATGCAACGCAACACAATACAACTTTAGACTTTAGACTTTTTAAGAGCATCGAGGTCAACATGTAAGGTTTCTGAGAGCCTATGAAGGGCATAGTGTTGTCGTGGTTAGTTACCTTACCCTTCAAGTTGAGCACATATCTGTGTCCCGCAAAGCTAAAGTCGATCTCATCTTCAACTTCTGACAGATAAATGTTCTCCAAGGTCTGAGAGGTGATAGTGGTGAGGCACTTTGGATCACTCTACAAGAATGAAGAAGACAACCACACACTGATTGTTTTATCATCTGTGATCTGTAGTCACAGTGGCAATCTATCTATTAATCGTTCTATCTTTGAAGTGAAAGTAAAATATTATTATTAAAACTTCTCAGGTTTTTATTTTTGTAGTATTAATTGTCACCTCACTTTTGTAAGCTTTGGGTAAAAGCATTAGCTAAATGAATAAATGGGAAACGTAGAAGTCCTGAAGAGGGAAAGACGAGACAATGAAGCCCAGGCTCGGTCACTGACCTCCAGTCCGTACTCATTCCAGCCCCCCTGGTCATCCAGCCAGTACCAGCGCCACTCGGTGGTCAGGATGAAGTGGGGCGGCTTGGTGACGGAGGACGCAGTGGACAGGCGCCGGACAGGTGAGCCCGCACAGGTCATGGTGAGGAAGTTCACGGGACGAGGCTCAAAACTGAAAGCAGAGAGACGGCATCAGCACAATCACCTGGCATCACCTGGCCAACATCACCTGGCCAACATCACGAGCAGGTAGAAGAATATTAAGAGCAATTCACTCAATTCACCAAAAATGTAACAATTACCTTTAAATTTAGCACCTTTACCGTAGCATAACTTTTGATCTGCACATCGTCCTTGGAAGTGTGTCCGGATCATGTTTTTCAATTTTGTCATGAGCATATTCACTTATAAATACAAATAAAATGCATAAAAGATATACAAAAACATGTCCCACTAAGTTTAATCGGATTAATGAGATAACTGTAGAGGTCAATGGGAAAAGCCTTGTTAAATAAGGTGACGGTGTCTGTAGTACCTGGTGTTAAATAAGATAACGGTGTCTGTAGTACCTGGTGTTAAATAAGATTACGGTGTCTGTAGTACCTGGTATTAAATTTTTGGTAACACTTTATTTGAAGGGGTCTACACAAGGGTGACATGTAACCGTCATAAGAATGTCATGACACATGTCATGCACATTATTGACATAGTATTGATGTTTATGACTGTTGTCATTAAGTGTCATTCGGTTTTTGGAATGTCAAGTTGACATTGTTTGGGTGTCATCATTATAACAACTTGACATTAGGCAAGATTACATTATTTGAGGGTGTCTCTGTCATGACAACTTGACATTAGCCAAGAAAATGTAAACCGTTGTCATGACAACATGACATTAGCCAAGAAAGAAATGCAAAATTGACATATAACTGTGTTTGGCCTGACTCATCTTCTAGGTTTGTGAAGTGGTGGGCCGGAATAATTGATTGACATGACACCATTATAATTGTGTCATGAATACTTTCCTTGGCATGATATTGTCATGACAACTTGACATATAACTGTGTTTGGCCTGATTTATCTTCTAGGTTTATGAAGTGATGAGCCTGAACAACTGGCTGTCATGACACCATTATAAATTAGATATAGGCTTCTCAACATATGGTGCATTGCAGATGTAACCCACTCGAAAATAGCTTACTAATAGGATTACATTATTCTAGTTTAATATCTAATTTCTTACTTTTAGTTATGTTTTCCCTGCACACCGTATTTGTCCAGTAGGTGGCAGTGGTGGCGCTGCATAGAGGGGAAACTGCTACACTGATTCTTAGAGAAGAAGACAGAAATCGCAAACAGCAGAAGGACAGCAGAACGATAGTGAGCTGAAGTCATATTTAGATTTTCCACACTGAGAAGAAAAGTAGGGATGGGCAGAACGAGGCTTTGTGAAACAACGAAACGTTCGAAGCAATTGCGCCGGAATTATGTCGAGGCTTCGAAACAATCCGACACACGTAACTCCATGGTGACATCTAGTGGCCAGTTTTGCTAACATCACATTTTGACCGTGAAGCACAACTGCTTCAGACGAAGAATATAAATAGCCAACATGGAACACAAGATTATGTCCACAGCCACATGGTTCAGTGGTTAACACACTTGCATTCGGCCAGAGCGGCCGGAGGTCAACTCCCTGCTGGTGCTTAAAAAGTTCAGACTAGTATGCCTTCAGTAACTAGAACGTTTTTATATCTGCCAGTTACAGATGTTTTGTTATTTCAGTTTCATAGTACATTATCCTTTGGAATATGCTGGAGAGGAAAATGCTACAATGGTTTTAAAATGTAGGCTACAGTATGCTTATGGCCCAGGGTTTTTTTTGGGAACATGTTGTAGGAAAATAAAGGATACATGAATGAAGCAGGTTAGACTAATCAGGTTCAACATGGGAAAAATAAACAACACATTTTTTGTATGTCAACATAATTTTTTTATTTAGGAATAACAGTTGTTCTGCCGTCTTGGCATTTAATCTGTTTCTTGTTTTTGAATAAACCTCCCCAGCCTTGGAAAAAAATATTTCACAAGGCACACTTGTTGCTGGCATGCACAAAAAAAATTTTTGCCATCACACTTAGGTTTGGATAAACCACTCTCCTCTCCTGCCAGTATTTCAAAGGGTCACTAGACTATATCTATCGCTCACTGTCGGTCTCTAGCCTGTCAATTAATCTATATCACTAACCTACCAATCACAAGAATGCACTATCAATCGCTATATGTCGCTATATCTCTCAAAATCTCTCTCCTCACAAAAAACCCCACAAAGATAGGATGTGTTTGAATGACTTTTAAGCATTCTGGGACTTTGTAATTTAGATCAAACAGGTGTTTACTCGGGTAATTGGCTCGCGCGTAGGCATCCTGTCCAAACCAAATTGAAACACCACGAAGCCTCACTTAGCCATGGTCACGTGACATGGGCGTTTTGAACCACACTTAGAAAAACACTTGCGTTTCGGAAGCTCGACACTGTTTCGAAACGTCAGCTTCAAGCGTCAAATCCCTAAAGAAAAGTTAAAAATAACATTGAAGAGCTAGTTAAAAGTAACCTGACCCTAGCCAGATGAATTTCGCTCCGCCTAGCTCCACTCATCCATCTGGAACCGATCCATTGACCTCTCCAGAATAAGTCCCGCCTCCGTAACTTCCGTATCCATCCAACCATCCATCGGTGCCGTTTAAGTAATATACTATAGACTATATTTCTTAAACGGCACCGAAAATCAAAAAATCCAGTGGAAACTAGATGGCAGAAGTGTGTAGGCCAATCTGCCCAGCAGCTTTTTCTACTTTGTCACCTACAGAGTTTGACAGGTACGATCTTTCAAAACGCCATGTTATTTCCCATAGACAATCCACGACCGGAAGTTGGATGGATACGGAAGCTAGGAGGCGGGATATATTCTGGAGAGGTCTATTGAAATGTTGCTTCAGAAGGCTGGACCTAATCAAAAAATGCTTGCATATGATTGAATAAGCCACTTGTCCGTCATCTATTGACGTGCTACTTCAACCACTCTCATCGAAGCCAACCCGTGACGCTGATAACAGTCTCACAGTCGCTTCTATGCTATGTCACATCTATGAAACTCCCGCCCTGCGTCCTGATTCGCTAAACCATAAAGTTGGTTGGAGAAATCACTCTCAATGGAAGAGGTTCCAGATGGATGTGAGTGAAGCTAGGCGGAGCAAAGCGGAACGACATTCATCTGGCTAGGGCCAGGTTAAGTTAAAAGGGGTTTTCCCACCAAACCTACTTCTAAGGAAGGAATAACAGCAAAGGGTCGAAATTACGACAAGGAGTTTACTTTTTTCCAGTGAGTGTTTTACACGTGTTCGTCATTTATGTTAGTAGCAGACATGGCGTGATCGATGTGTTTAATGAGTTAAGCACGTAAAAGTTTTATTTTGCTGTAACTCAGTTGTTTAATGCATTGTGTGGAAATGTATTGATGGTACTGCATAAGCTAAAAACCAATCGGAGTTGAACATGAGTTTAATGATTTGAAGTGCTAATTCATGCTATGTTGAAGCCATGTTACAACGTGATATGCTAGTGCTGAAGTTTCATGTAGGCTATGTAGTGAATGTATAGATTAAAAATAAGAATAAGCTACTACAGTTCATGAATATGAGTTATATTTCCAGATCTGCTAAAATGTATCGAGAGAGTAATTGAATTGAATTGTTGCCCTGCTATGCAGGTTTTTTTTTTGTTTGGATGCATGTTTTGAGAGAGTGTTCCATTGGACAAATTCGCCATTGGACACGGGAGGCAGAAGAGCAGAGGGCGCGAATGATCATCTTGCCTGCGACATGAACTGCTTCTACTCAATATTTCTTCATTTCATCGTAGCCTACAGATAAGCGCGAGATCTCACCACTTAAAAAAAAAAAGCATACTACCCGGGTAGATGGACTTTGGTTTATTATTTTGGGGTTATTTTATCAAAGCTCTGAGGTCATTTTACTTTAAATTTTTCTCAACTTGTGTGAAAAGGTTGAAAACTAAGAGAAATACTGATTTTCACAATTAAAAGGACAGAAAAGAGAAACAAGGTCATACTGTTTGATATTTGATGTTTAATAAATGCCTGCTATATGTTCTGGGTAAACTATTTTGGTACTTTCATTTGTCTACTCTTGTGAAAAGTTCCTTAGAAAGGCAGCACTTCACTCTACATTAAAATAAGTGCCCCTTACACAGACAAATATGGCGTCTCAGGGGGAATTGAACCCCTCAGTCCCTCAAAACACACCTTAAAATGATTGAATGGTACTACTGTTTAGGAATCCGTTATCGTAATGGTGTGTTGGGTAGACTCATGCATGATTTGAAAAAGCTGCAGAAATGATGGCAATGAAATGGTGCTTAAAGACTAGTATGTGAATAGTTGAATGCATGTTCCACATGCACAGTTAGGTTAGCTGGCATGGTAACGTGTCCATGTATTATGGTTTTGCAAAATGCATTGCTGAAATAAACTCTTAAGTCATGACTGAGTATGGTATTTGTTGTCATTATATTTGAAATTAGACTCAATGTTCCAGAAATGTAAAATGTACAGAAATAGGACCTACATGATAGTGTAATGGCACTTAATGACATGTTCAGGAAACATCTCAGATGGTTCACTGTACTTTAGGTCAAAGGTAAGTATTCATGACACTGTCAGGAAACTATTTTGGTGTGTAAGGGACCGTTCGTTATTTATAAACGGGGTCACCGGAGGAAAATGGGGGAGGGTCATGTCTTTTTATTCTTTGTTGAGGGAAGGGTCACCTAACTTTTTTTTGTCTTGGAGGGGGGGTCACCCATCTTTTGTATTAATGAAAACAGCAAAAAATCAAAGTGGCTTGTTTGATTGTTGATTTCTGTCGCCATATAACGTTCTCTTTCGTTCCATAGCTCTGTCAATATTGAACAATAAAAATAAGGGAGATTTCCCGGGTTTCTCACGCAAAAATAGGGAAAATGTCAACATCCGTCCCCATTAACGTTGGAAGGGTTGGAGCAACAAAGTAGCCTACTTTATTCACGCCTAACAGCCTATATCCATTTGGTCAACTTTATCCAGCCCTAAAAAAGCTAACTTTGGTTTACTTGTAGTTTACCGTGTAGCCTAGCCTAACTTTAAACAGTGTGCATGCTTATAAAGCATACTTGTGCTTCATTCATCCACACATCCAGCTCCTAACGTTTTGACAAGCATTTCTACCAATTGACCTTGTTCCTGCCCATCTCTAGCTTTGCTGTCTCCATCATTTCTGTTTTTGTAGTTTGCAAAAAAATATATAGTAGGCACTAGGCACTATTTATTGGTAACCAGCAACAAGTGCAATTTGTTAATCGCTGTCATTCTCTCTCCTGCCAACAAAAATGTGTTACGTTCCAAGTAGCAGTGCGTAATTCAGCTTCATAAAGCAGAATACAGAATACAAATGCATTGGTCATATAAATAGCCAGTTTATGGTCTACAGTGTAGGCTAGAGTTGGTAAGTTATGGTAGGCCAACTTGGAGTGAATATACAGGGGGATTTCTTTAGCCTAGGTGCGCACGTAGACATAGCCTACGGCCGAACACTGCAAGCGCCAATGAATCGTGCTCTCGCAACAACCACGTCGTTAACTTAAAGCCTGTGTTGCAGGTTAACCACCACTGTTGATTAATGGGTACATAAAGCACTCAATCTATGTATATCATTTTTTTAAATGTCTCCAAATGGTGTTAAATGCCAGTTTTTGTTGTTTTTAGCATTAGCAGGGTTTTTGTACGCAATTCGGTGATGACGTCACTTTAGGGACTACTTGATCTGCGCTTCATTCATTTCAATGCATTTCAATGGACATCGCGGTTACACTTTCAACATAAAGTTTGTATATTTACACTTCGAATTTCGTCACAGCATTTATATCACAGCTACCCTATGATCTACTAATGGTAATAACGGTGCCTGATATCAATTTAGTATTTTTTTCTGAATTTCGGGAGGTCTCGTTTGGAGGGTATGTTTTACATTCATTCCTATGGGAAACGGTCGCGGTTACACTTTCAACATAAAGTTTGTATATTTACACTTCGAATTTCGTCACAGCATTTATATCACAGCTACACTATGATCTACCAATGGTAATAACGGTGCCTGATATCAATTTAGTAATTTTTCTGAATTTCGGGAGGTCTCGTTTTGGAGGGTATGTTTTACATTCATTCCTATGGGAAACGGTCGCGGTTACACTTTCAACATAAAGTTTGTATATTTACACTTCGAATTTCGTTACAGCATTTATATGACAACGATCCTATGGTCTAACAAAGATAACAATGTCTTCCGATTTTAGTTTAATGCAATTTTCTGAATTTGAGAGGCCTCGTTATGAGGCTACATTTAATGCACCTATTCAGTTCAATGTATTATGCTTATAACATTATGACACTTTTTTTGTTACTGTCAGTGAACAGCACCGAATGAAAGTCAACATTTTCTTTATATCTAGTGATAGTGATCATGTCGTTAGTTCAGATAAGTAGGCTACAAGGCAAACTTAGTCAGAAGATCAGAATATGAAGCATCATGATAGCTGGGCTAACTTTTTAGTCCCAGCTGTGAGCCACCCCAGTTACTTAGCTTCTAGGGTACAGTTTACCAAAGAGGGAGATAATATGGGCAAGTTGCAGTTTTGCAGGTGCTTGTGTGGGCTGTGCCGTCCCGATGGAAACTGTGGTGGAGAGCTGCAGTAACTAGGGAAGCGAGTGCATTTTGGCCGCTGGTCGAGGAGCTCCCCTGTGACCAGCATATGACATGATCTATCTAGCTATCTATCTACCTGTCTATATACATATCTAGGCTATCTATAGCCTATCTATTTATCTATAATCTTATCTACTACTGAACAATCCCTTACTCGTCTCTCTTTACTCCTCTCTCGTTACTCTCAAGGGTCTCAAGGTGGGCTTTGGTCTGTAGTCTCCCCAAGGTGACGTAATGCAATGCATTGTGGGGGAAAGGAAAATCACTTCAAAAGCTGTGAAATAGTAGCTGCTTTTTCGTATTATATTCCGTTTTGTGATACCCAACAACATCAAATACAATGGATAACAGTTTAAATGTTTATTATCAACAAGCAAATTGTGCAAATTCGTTGGAAAATGAACCCTGCAACACGGCCTTTAAATAGGCCTACTGTAGGTTAACACCACTCTGAGTTCGCATTCAAGCAAGCAAAACGATGATTTGAATACATCTGTTTCTCTGGAAGGGCAAGGGGTAACAACAGGACAACACAGAGACAGGCCAGAATGCAGGACTAATGTTATGAGAGTATTACAGTAATATGGGATATTCTACGGGAAAATATTCAAACGGCAAGACAGCGGGGAAAAGTTAAAATGATAGGCCTAAACCTGGAAAAAGTTGGCATGTTAGGTATTTTTCGGTCCCTGTGATTATTTGTGAAATTGTGCAAACGGTCTTTTCAAGTCATTTAAGAAGGAAGGAGTGTAGCAAGCTCCCAAATTGACGCTCGTCTGAGAAATTGAGTTTTGGATAATGTTCAGCTTCGGCAGCTTTACAATGACTGAGGAAGCCTAGAGACGAGTCCATAGCAACAAGTTCATGTGTTGAATTTGTTATTACCCAGTGTGCTTTGTTGAATGGTCTCAATGTTTTATTGTTTTATTTCATGTGAATACTTACTAGAGGAGTAAATTATTTCAAGTAGGCTAATGCAGTTGCAGGAAGTGTGCATTTAGTTTCCATGCCTATTGTGTTTCCACAACAATGTTAGTGAGTAAATCTACAGAAATGGCCACCATCTTGGTGAAGTGTGATGTGTAAGATCAGAAAGCAGAGGGTGAGTGTAAAACGATTGCTTAAGTCGATGTGTTTTCATAGCGCTCCATAGCGGTAGGTATCGACGATTGGCCGGGGAGGGTCATGTTTTTTTTTAAAAGACTGTTGGAGGGTCGTTGGAAATTTTCTTGCAGACAGGGGAGGGTCATGTAACTTTTGATTGAAGCACTCAAAATCCCTCCGGTGACCCCGTTTATAAATAACGAACGGTCCCTAATAGTTATTTGTGACAGCTTAATGATAAGTCAAAACTGTACCACTGTAGTTGAGGTCAAGAAAAGTATTCATGACCAATTTATAATGGCGTCATGACAGCCAATTGTTCAGGCCCATCACTTCACAAACTTAGAAGGTAAGTCAGGCCAAACACAGTTATATTAACTTGTTCATGTAATAATTAAACAATTATGTCAAGTTGTCATGACAGTTCATGACACTGTCAGGAAACTATTTTGGTGTGTAATAGTTCTTTGTGACAGCTTAATGACAAGTCAAAACTGTACCACTGTAGTTGAGGTCAAGGAAAGTATTCATGACACAATTATAATGGTGTCATGACAGTCAATTGTTCAGGCCCTTCACTTTACAAACCTAGAAAATAAGTCAGGCCAAACACAGTTATATGTCAAGTTGTCATGACAATATCATGCCAAACACCTTGCATTTCTTTCTTGGCTATGTCAAGTCGTCATGACAATATTGTAAATGGGTTATATTTTCTTGGCTAATGTCAAGTTGTCATGACAAAGACCCGTCAAATAATGTCAACTTGGCTAATGTCAAGTTGTCATAATGATGACACCCAAACAATGTCAACTTGACATTCCAAAAACCGAATGACACATGATGACATAAACATCAATAATGTGTCATAAATGTACATGACATGTGTCAAGTCATTCTTATGACAGTTACATGTCACCCTTATGTAGACCCCTTAAAATAAAGTGTTACCAAATTTTTTTTTTTTTTTTTTTGAAGTATATTTTTTTGACCTTTTTATACCTTTAATGATAGTGACAGGAAGCGAAAGGGAGAGAGAGCAGGGGTGGGATCCGGAAAGGACGGGACGGGAATCGAACGCGGGTCACCGGCGTACGGTGCAGGTGCCCCAGCCAGTTGCGCCACAGCTGGGGCCGTACCTGGTGTTAAATAAGATAACGGTGTCTTTAGTACCTGGTGTTAAATAAAGTAACGGTGTCTGTAGTACCTGGTGTTAAATAAAGTAACGGTGTCTGTAGTACCTGGTGTTAAATTAGATAACGGTGTCTGTAGTACCTGGTGTTAAATAAGATAACGGTGTCTGTAGTACCTGGTGTTAAATAAGATAACGGTGTCTGTAGTACCTGGTGTCACTGGCTGGGTTACAGTAGGCTCTCTCAACCTCCTCCTGATCAGACAGGTCTGTCCACGTCACTCCATCTTTGTCCAGAATCTGCCATTTATATGGAAGACGGTGGTGGACACGGATACACTTATCTAGAGTAGGCACACAAAACAGCCTTATCTAGAGTAGGCACACAAAACAGCCTTATCTAGAGTAGGCACACAAAACAGCCTTATCTAGAGTAGGCACACAAAACAGTCAGTACGTCACTTCTCAACTTAACACCTAAAGATTAGAGCAAAATGTACTGCGCCACCATCCTGGCATCATACCATAGGACACTTCTGAAATCTAGTCTTCAGGTCTGGTATTGTCTCTGAGACGTAGATTATACCAAAACAGCATTTGATGTTTGGACAAATGTGTCCCAGATCTGGGATGGCAGATAAGGGCATACCTGTACACACCTGGACACACTTCCCACTTCTAAGTACCTTTGAAGCTGCACCCACGGCGGATGAAGTAGAGGCAGATCTCATTGCGGTCTGCTTCACTGACAGAGGTGTTGGACAGCTGCCTGACAGCAGGGGGCGCTAAATAAGTAGAGCAGAGAAGTTAATCACTAAACAGAGGAGACGCAGATGCATACAGTAGATTACTCATTCCTTTTTTTAGACTTAATTATTTACCAAACACCTAAAGGGATTCATGGAACAAGAAAGGTTTCAATATCAGTAAGTTTACTCTCTGAGAATTAAACCATTAAACCCTTTACTTTGACAATGTCATACAATTCCAAGCATTAAGGACACACTGCCGTCTGAATTTTGTCAGTATTTACCCAGTTCACCATGACTATGAACTGAAACCCTTCCGGTTTTAAATAATATCAATACATATTGAATACATCTAAATACCAACAAGTTCGGCCTGAGATTCTATAGTTAACTTTATCAACCGTCTCTGTTGCTACCCCACAGGTCAGTGAGAAATTAGAGGATACCGGTATGTTTCAAAATAAAAGGCCCCTTGCCCCTTGAGTAGTGCATGTTGTTTCAGTCATCTTGAGGGCATTTATGGGCATTGTTATTTTTGGTGTGCAGCCTGCATTTCAGTGCTCTTTTCCTGTACTCTAAGCAAATTACGTGCATTTATGTAAATTATATTTACTTATTTAAATAAGGAAGGAAAGTAAGGAAATATGTTATGTTTTGTCTGCACAACTATTGGTCATCCAGTTCCCTGAGGAGAAATTGACATTTGTATATATATATATATATATATATTAGGCAAGACTGACGTTTGTCTGCTTCCTTGACGATGCGTCTCTCCCCTTGTCCACTAAGGAGCAGCCGGTTCTTGTAGATCAGCTGGATGTGGCGGATGTGCTCTGGACTGAGGCCTCTGCCGCTCAGGATCTTCATGCTGTTGGCGTCAAACGTGTGAGCTCTCTTACAATCGGCCCCAAACTTGCAGTCTCCCAAGAGGAAGTGCTGGCACACGTGCAGACTGGTGCAGGTGGACTTGAATCTGCAGGAGCCATGTTCCCCATTGCCCCTGTTGTAATGACCGCAGATCTATAAATGCAAGAAGAGAAAATCAACATTATCAGAAACACCATGATGGATATAATCAAATCTATTATGACATACACAGGTCCTGAAGGATATGCTGGAGTCTGACTAGATGCTAGAGTGTAATTGACACTAAGGAGGTTTGTAAGTGGACTCAGAAGGGTAGATAAAACACCTTTGATGTGAATTTAAAAAATGTCCGCGGCATTAAACTGACCTCAGGAAGCAGGTAGGAATCGTTCTGGAGAAGGAGACAGCAGAGCTCCTGTTTATTCAGTTCACTTAAGCCAGCTCTCTGCAGAAGGGCTCTGTTAGCCGGGGAGTCCACTGTGTGCGGGTTTTTGCATTTTGCCCTGTCAGTTACACAATTACACATAAGATTATAATAGTGTCAGTGCCGAAATAACAACATGGAAAGAAAGACACATTTTTTGTAGTGGCACTGCTTTGTCTGCCATTTTTATTGTTTTTGTTGTCTGTCTGTTTATTTGTTAGTTTTGGAGTTTGTTTTTATTTCTTAATTATGTTGTATTATTTTATTATTAAGAATTTGTCATTTTCTATTACTGTTTATTTTGGTATGGTAATTATATTATTGTAGTGAACTGAGCCTAGCTGGTTATGAATGTGAGCTCCCATGGTGCTGTGCAGTGTATGTGTCTGTGTAATGCTGATGTTGGTTTTAGTGAGAGTAATTGCGTGTACCTTGTCATGTATGTGTTAGCTTGTATAGTCTTTCTTTATGTTGTACCTCATGTGTTTACCCCGTGTATTGTATTGTATGTGACTACCCTGTTTGTGTATCGTGATTGTTTGATTGACATCCCTTGTGTTACCTGTGAAATGGTGTCCGATTACATGAGTTGGATCAATAAAAATCCATTCTGTAAACTTTACAGTTTATTACATTGGTGTGGTTTGTTACATAATGTTCTAATATTGCACTGGTAATCACTTTGTAGGCCTACTGATCCCATTTACATTAGATATGGACACTCTTTCATTACAGTGACTAAAATCTGGTGGCTCTCACGATAACGTTTTTATATTTGTTGTGACTTTTTTGTTCTATATACAGTATATCGTAGGAGGAGCTATGCTAACATTTCCTATAGTAGGCTATGTACTTGTTTACGTATCTATACAGGCTAGC
Organism: Alosa pseudoharengus; assembly: GCF_046254945.1. NCBI lineage: Eukaryota > Metazoa > Chordata > Actinopteri > Clupeiformes > Clupeidae > Alosa > Alosa pseudoharengus. Next base: position 37,874,037 of record NW_027468565.1, on the reverse strand, counting down.
CTCGCAGTCGCGAAATACATTGGTAATTGAAAACAGCGGAATGCGCACTGGCTTTTAAAACTAACTTTGTTTCGAAAATGTCCCAATAAAATTAGCAGACTTGGCCTTTAATAAGGAATGGCAGAACCTGGTAGCTTTGGCCTAGGCCTACTTAGAGCAAGGCAGTAGTAGCCTAGATCAATAATTATTATCTATGAAATAATTATCAATATGCTTACCCAAATCTGCACAGGCCGCACACAAAATATCTGCACAGGTGTAAGTCTTCACAGCTGTTGCATTTGAGGTTCTGGCACAGTCTTAGGTCTGTTTTCGCGATAATCAAACTATCCGGACGTATTCCATTTAAATCACACGAACTCTCCTCCTCCCCCTGAACTATGGAAAATTTACTCTCGTCAGAAAGTACTCGAAATAGCACTTCTTTTGCAACTGTCATGCTTTGCCTTAGGCTTTGGTCCACCTGCCTGAATGTTAAGCATCCTTGATTTGTGCACAGTATCTTTGTAATGCTGAAAGCTACGAGAGTTGTCATTCTAGTGTAGCTTACAGACAGCACACAGTAACCAGCTGTTGCTTCCTGTGTTGCTGATTTGCGTCAGAAACGAAACAGAAAGCTGTAGGCCTACTTTGAACAGGGTCCATGCGACGTCTGAACGCTTGAGGCGCCCGCTCACGTTGACCCTAATCTGAACCGCCGGATACTGATTTCTTATTCACATAACATTTATTTCACTTATAGCCTACTCATATTTTCTTGATCGCAAGTTGAAAACCACAGCCATACCGAGACATAGACAAGATTAATATGGGAATTCATTCAACCTTTATTTATTCTCGGAGGGTCATTGAGGGAAGCCCTCATTTTCAATGAAGCCGAGATTAAAGAAACAATGAAGTAACAAGATGTAAAAAAAGAGAGAAAAAAAGTATAGGTATAGGTCTAGGCCTATAAATAAAATAAAACAAAGTAAAATAAATAAATAATAAGATAACATACATTACATTATAGAGGAGGAAGGGGAAAAATACATAACATCTTAATAATAAAATAATAATAATAATAATAATAAAGACATTTACTTAAAGCAGGTACAAATTGACATGTGATTACAGATCTGAATTGATTATAGGAAAGTATAGAGTTAATTTTTATATTACAATGAAGATTATTTCAGGAAGTAGGGGCAACAAAAGGCCGACTTTCCCAACTCAAGAGTGGATACGAGGAACCTTGAGCATCAAACAGTCATTTGATCTGGTCTGATAGTGACCAGAATTCCACACAAGCATCCTTGCATAACCTGGTAATTTCCCAACAATACCTTTGTAAATAAACAGATGCCAATGATTTTGTCTCCTCTCTGTCAAAGATGACCAACCCACCTTACCATAAAGGACACGATGATGAGTGCTATAGCAATCACCAGTAATGAATCTCAGGGCAGAATGGTAGACTGAGTCCAGGGCTTTAAGTGAACAAGCAGTAGCATTTTTATATATCACATCACCATAGTCTAAAACTGACATGAAAACTGCTTCAACAACTTGTTTCCTACTTTCCATAGGGAGGCTGGCTTTGTTTCTGTAGATGAAACCTATTTTTTGTGTTTTTTCTAGGATGGCTATATGGTAGGTAAATGTGAGTTTTTCATCCAGCCAGATACCAAGATATTTGTATTCAGAGACTCTATCAATCCTTGAACCAGTTACAGTGGTTATTTGCATGCCATTAACCTCAGTGTTACTACTAAATAACATACATTTAGTTTTCTTCTCATTTAGAACTAATTTAAGATTAATGAGAGCTTCTTGAAGAACATTAAATGAAAGCTGGAGATTATCAATTGCAAGTTGAACAGAGTCAGCGATGCAATACAAAATAGTGTCATCAGCATAAAGGTGGACTTGACAACCAGAAGAGACAATGCCATTGATGTAAATGGTGAAGAGAACTGGGCCCAAAATAGACCCTTGTGGAACACCCTTTGTGATTGGCAAAAACTCTGACTTAACATTTCCTGACTTAACACACTGAAACCTCTGGGACAAATAATTACAAAACCATTTACATGCCTTATCATCCAAACCAATATCATATACTCTTTGTAACAGTAAGGGATGATCAACTGTATCAAATGCTTTTGACAGATAAACAAAAAGGGCAGCACAATGCTTTTTAATGTCTAAGGCAGATATGATGTTATTAGTAACTAATGTGGTAGCTGTGATAGTGCTGTGGTTAGTTCTAAAACCAGATTGTTGTGGATTTAATATGTCATGGCATGAAAGAAATGACTTGAGTTGGTTATTAACCAATGATTTAAAAATCTGTAATTATTTAAATCATCTCTATCACCCCCTTTGTGCAAAGGTGTCACATGTGCTAGTTTCCATGCACTGGGAAATATGCTCATCACAATGGAAAGATTAAATATATGTGTTATATGCTTTGTGATGATAGGAGCAGATAATTTAAGGAAAAAAGGATCTAAATTGAATGTAAGTGATATATGATGATAATTATGATAATATCAGCATATTTCACATTGAGTCCCCAAATCCACCTCCTTGCTCTGGTACTCAATGACAAACTCTGGATAAATCTGATATTTCTCAAAGATGACAAAAATAGCAGGATTGCTGATGTTGTCCACACAGCTGTCGTAGAGGTGCTTGCCAGTTCCTTTAGCTGGAGGGCGCACGTAACTGCTGCTGCCTTGGCTGAATTCTCCCACCAACACCCGAGCCACAAACATGGTATTGATGCTACTGGTGGGGTTACAGTAGTTGTGTGAGTATGCAGCATCTCTGGCAAAGTAGCTTCCTACAGGTCAAAAAGAAAGAGAGAACACGATAACATGATTGTTTCCTAAAACACATTGTTACACAGTCACAGTCAGACTGCACCATGAAACTGCGTATGTGGTGCAAGTGATATTCTTACCCATACACCAGCAGCAAAAGGCTTGCTTTTTGGTCTAAATACTTTTATTTCAAATACAGGTTAACTACAGAGTTTGGGATATGAAAAAAGTGTGTCTTTGTTCTGCTGCCAGTCACTTTTGAAAGTAACCACAAGAAAAAGTCTATATTTCTTCCAGCTATAGTTTTAGAAATGGCAGCAGGGTATAGAAGGGTTATAGCGTTGATCTGGGGTGTCTGGTCAGCAGTCATTGCATTAGTTTTGAAGGAGTAGAGTCTGTGTTCAGTTAAGACCCATGTCTTTTGCATTGACTAACACAGATTAACATATGACTCAAACCTGCAACCTCTGGCATGGGAAGCAGTCATGCTAGCAGCTGATGGCAAAAGCCATGCCCTGGAGTGACATTCACACCCTGCACATCTCAGTATTCAAGCTGCAGTCTGCATACTGTGCACTCACCCTTGCCATAGAGTGTGCCGTGGACGCCACACATCCTCCAGTCAAAGTTCTGGTCGCAGATGGCATCCAGCAGAGAGGGGTCTGTGCCGTGAAACAGCAAGCGCTCCTCCACGGCCTTGCCCCCACTCCTCTCCATCATGGTCTCCTTCTGCCTGGGGGGGGGGGGGGGGGGGGGGTTATAAGCCTGACAGTTTGAGGTAGCTAAGACTAAGACCGACAGTTAATGATAAGGTAGATAGATATGAGGTCAAGTGTATGACTTCTAAGAATGACTACAAGACAACAGATTTCATCATATATGCCTGTGCGTGTGTGTGTGTGTGTGTGTATGTAAATGTATATACCACTTACCACTGAAAAACTCTCCAAAGTGATCTGTTCTGTATCCTTCTGATACTCTTAACAATGTTGTTGGGCATTGTGTGTTTAAACAACTTCTCCACCTTCTGGAACTCATCGGAGGACTCTGAGAGAGGAACAAGCTGGAGGTACAGACAACCAGACTATGTGTCAGTGTAAGAGGTAAACCAGTAAAATGCAGAAATGTACTATTTTCATTACGTTTTTCATACGAGTTACTAGTTTAGACTCTGAGAGAGGAACAAGCTGGAGGTACAGACAACCAGACTATGTGTCAGTGTAAGAGGTAAACCAGTAAAATGCAGAAATGTACTATTTTCATTACGTTTTTCATACGAGTTACTAGTTTAGGTATATGGTTATGTGAAGGACAAACACTAAGGGTGCAACGATACACTCAACTCACGATTCGGTACGATTCACGACTTTAAAGGCACACTATGCAAGATTTTCACCTTTATGAAGCCAATTTGATGGTAAACGAACTTGTAATAGGCGAATCGTTCACCTAGCATAGCTATACAGCATAGACGTAGCGAGTCCCTACCGAGAAAACCAGCCATGCAACTTCCAAGAGTGGCACCCCACCAAAACTCGTAAGAATGTGAAACATTACCTTGTCAGTACATATAGTTCTTTGGATATAGTTTTTACTTGTTGTTAATCCTTCACCTCCACAACAAAAGCATTTGCATTGTGTACGGGGGTGGGGGGGGGGGGGGTAAGAAGCGAGAGGTAGCAGAGTGACATATAACAGAGGGAGCTCTAAACTCGCCAAAAATACCTAAACCTGCATAGTATACCTTTAAGATAGACAGAATAAGCAGGATAAGCTGCAGAACAATTATAACTGAAAAATATTCCTTTTATTGATTAGGTTGTTTTAAATTAGAATAATCTTTTCACCAATCTGACTCTAATTTTACTATTATTACCAATCAACGTACTGACGTCTGAAGTCGTACAAGTGAAATCAAAAGCGGATTACGCCCCATTCTGTTTAAAAATTGCAATGTGGGTGTAATATTCACAATTTGTATAGATTATTAGGCGAATCATGCACAGTGCATCGTTACATCACTAATAAACATGCATATCATTCCCCACCCATGAGTGTATCATTCCCTCTCACCACCCACAAAAATACAACTAAGGATTTCGCCTGATATATTTTTACATGCCACCAGTTAGCTTGCTAGCAAGCTCCAATCAGTGAAAATTGAGCTATAACCGGTTCTGGTTTTAACATAAAAAGTCCTTACTACTTATTTGAAGCTAACTAGTATCACAGGGCCAGATATGTGTGGCCAGCAGGCAATACAACATGCAGTATATTTTGGGCACAACTATGATGGCTTTGTCTTAAGTGGGGTGAGAGAATCAAACTGATGTGTGTACACCTAAGAGCCAGTTCAATACTACATGCCTGCAATGTTGATTCAAACAGAAAACTCTGGTGGAGCACCCGCATGGTGCCTTTGTCAAGCCGTGAGGGCTTTAGAAAGGAAGCACATCTTTTACATTATCCTTCACCAGGATTTCAGCAAGTTGTTCCCAGACACAAATTATAGGCTAGTAGATACAGAAATACAAAGATTAGATCTGACCCACACCACGGGAGGTGATATGGATCATATGAACATCTCTCATCAGTTTGAGTTCAGCCACCTTGTAGGAGCCGCTGGGCTGAGCTGTTTTATCCCAGTGATCTGGCACATCTGCTGAGGAGGAGCTGGACGTCTCAGATGCCTCACTGGAGGAGCAATGCAGAGAATAAATTACCACAGATATGCATTACGCTAATCAATATTAACAGATATGCATTACGCTAATTAATATTAACAGTGGAATGCAAAGAGTTTTTGAAACCACCAAATCCTGATATCTAACTGCGTGTACTTGAGATGTTGTATGTCCACAGTATTGTTAACACACTGTGGTAAAATGCACTACTGTTCCCCATGAACATACTGTATATTGATCCACAAAAGCATGCAAGGAACAGGCATAATAAGCACCCAGTGAACACATGAGGACAACAAGGGTACCTCTTCAGCTTGCTCTGCACATCTTGAGAACAGGGTCGCCTCCGGACCTCCCTTTTGGTTTTGTATTTTTGGTTCTGCTGATACATCTCTGTAAGGGAATACATAACAAAACAAAACCTAAGTGTGACTGGTTATCAACACTTTTGAATCAACCCTGTGATGAGATTATTTTACCTTTCAAGTAGATTATGTACTGTTGTTCTTTTGCATCAAACGACACCTCACTGTCACTGCTGCAGAGGGAAGCCTTCTCCAGAGTTTTAGAGGTGATCGAGGACACAGCGGGCCCGTAGGCCTGCATGGAGAGAGAAGTTCTGCCTAAATAGCCTGATGGGTCAATACAATATCTTTTCCCCAGAATCTCCTTACATTAGTGGTGGTTAGTGAGCATCCCCCTTTACTGTAAAGCGCTTTGAATTCCTTCAAAAACGCTATATAAAAGCAATGTGGTGTTATTGTTGTTATCTGCAAAAATGACAGTGTCATACAGTATATGATGAACAAATTGATCACAGTGACTTGTGTCACCTCCAGTAACACCTCCACTAGCACCTTCAGTGCTTCAGGTGAACAGTTTGTGCGTTAACCCTTTACTTGACAGTATCGACATAAGAGTGACATGACACTGTCATGTACACATGACACTGTCATGACACATGAAACCTAACCCTAATCCTAACCTCTAACCCTAATCCTATAACCCTAACCCTAACTCTAAACCTAACCCTAATCCTAATCCTAATTTGTTATGACAAAAACCGAATGTCACTTAATAACAGAAGCGTTATGTCATAAACGTTTATGATTTGTTTATGACACGTTCATGACAGTGTCATGTCACTCTTATATCGACACTGTCAAGCTATAAAGTGTAGCCACTGTAGGAACTGACCTTGACTCCGTACTCATTCCAGCCCCCCTGGTCGTCCTTCCAGTACCAGCGCCACTCGGTGGTCAGGATGAAGTGGGGCGGCTTGGTGACGGAGGACGCAGTGGACAGGCGCCGGACAGGTGAGCCTGCACAGGTCATGGTGAGGAAGTCCACGGGCCGGACCCCTGGGCTGCTGTCACTGGCTGGGTGGCAGTAGGCCTTCTCGAGCCCCTCCTGATCAGGCAGGTCTTTCCATGTCACACCATCACTGTCCAAAAGTTGCCATTTGTATGGAAGATTGTGGTGGAAACGAATGCACTTATCTACAAAAAAAAAAATTTAAAACAAATTTCCATTACATATTTCATGAAACATTCATGAACAAATGAAAGCTTTAGTTTCTTCAAGCCTCACATATAATAAGCATGTAGCCTAATGTTTTTATGGCATCCATACATTTAATATTATGAAGCACATCAGGTACAGTAGATCACATATTACTCATTACTACATTTCCAAATGTCTCACTGCAATTGACAGCCCATGGTAGCACCTTTGAAGCTACATCCTCTGTGGATGAAGAACAGGCAGATTTCATTGTGGTCTGCTTCACTGATGGAGGTGCCTGAAGGCTGTCGTGAGCGCTCTTTTGCAGCAGGTAGCACAGATGGGAGCTTTGGTCTTGGGGACGATTTGGTAACTAAAAAAGAAGTCAAGATTAAATCTATGTATTTATCATAGTAGACGTTTTATCATGGTAATATGTATTGTAATATGTACCACATATTCTTCTAATTTCATCACAAATAATTATATTTCAGACTAAGTTTTTTATTTGTTCTAACTTATGTTTACCTGCAGCAATACACAAATAAATGTTCCTCACCTTGTTTAGTAATTTTCATGGAGACTGGCCTCTCTCCACTGAGGAGCAGCCGGTTCTTGTAGATCAGCTGGATGTGGCGGATGTGCTCTGGACTGAGGCCTCTGCCGCTCAGGATCTTCATGCTGTTGGCGTCAAACGTGTGAGCTCTCTTACAATCGGCCCCAAACTTGCAGTCTCCCAAGAGGAAGTGCTGGCACACGTGCAGACTGGTGCAGGTGGACTTGAATCTGCAGGAGCCATGTTCCCCATTGCCCTTGTTGTAATGACCGCAGATCTATAAATGCAAGAAGAGAACATCAACATTATAAGAAACACCATGATGGATATAATCAAATCTATTATGACATACACAGGTCCTGAAGGATATTCTGGAGTCTGACTAGATGCTAGAGTGTAATTGACACTAAGGAGGTTTGTAAGTGGACTCAGAAGGGTAGATAAAACACCTTTGATGTGAATTTAAAAAATGTCCGCGGCATTAAACTGACCTCAGGAAGCAGGTAGGAATCGTTCTGGAGAAGGAGACAGCAGAGCTCCTGTTTATTCAGTTCACTTAAGCCAGCTCTCTGCAGAAGGGCTCTGTTAGCCGGGGAGTCCACTGTGTGCGGGTTTTTGCATTTTGCCCTGTCAGTTACACAATTACACATAAGATTATAATAGTGCCAGTGCCGAAATAACAACATGGAATGAAAGTCAAATTTTTGTCGTGGCACTGCTTTGTCTGCCATTTTTATTGCTTTTGTTGTCTGTCTGTCTGTTTATTTGTTAGTTTTGGAGTTTGTTTTTATTTCTTAATTATGTTGCATTATTTTATTATTAAGAATTTGTTATTTTCTATTACTGTTTATTTTGGTATCGTAATTATATTATTGTAGTGAACTGAGCCTAGCTGGTTATGAATGTGAGCTCCCATGGTGCTGTGCAGTGTATGTGTCTGTGTAATGTTGATATTGGTTTTAGTGAGAGTAATTGCGTTTACCTTGTCATGTATGTGTTAGCTTGTATAGTCTTTCTTTATGTTGTACCTCATTTACCCCGTGTATTGTATTGTATGTGACTCCCCTGTTGTGTATCATGATTGTTTGGTTGACATCCCTTGTGTTACCTGTGAAATACTGTCCGTGTGATAACAGTATATGAGTTGGATCAATAAAAATCCATTCTGAGACAACTTTGCAATTTATTACATTGGTGTAGATTGTGACATTATGATCTAATATTGCACTGGTAATGACTGTAGGCTACTGATCCCATTTACATTTGGTATGACCTCATTTACTTTAGATATGGACACTCTTTCATTACAATGACTAAAATCTGGTGGCTCTCACGATAACATTTTTATATTTGTTGTGACATTTTACTTCTATACAGTATATCGTAGAAGCTACTGGATGCTAACATTTCCTATAGTAGGCTATGTAGCCTACTTGTTTACGTATCTATACAGGCTAGCCTATCGCAGTCGCGAAATACATTGGTAATTGAAAACAGCAGGAATGCGCACTGGCTTTTAAAACTAACTTTGTTTCTAAAATGTCGCAATAAAATTAGCAGACTTGGCCTTTAATAAGGAATGGCAGAACCTGGTAGCTTCGGCCTACTTAGAGCAAGGCAGTAGTAGCCTAGATCAATAATTATTATCTATGCAATAATTATCAATATGCTTACCCAAATCTGCACAGACCGCACACAAAATATCTGCACAGGTGTAAGTCTTCACAGCTGTTGCATTTGAGGTTCTGGCACAGTCTTAGGTCTGTTTTCGCGATAATCAAACTATCCGGATGTATTCCATTTAAATCACCCGAACTCTCCTCCTCCCCCTGAACTATGGAAAATTTACTCTCGTCAGAAAGTACTCGAAATAGCACTTCTTTTGCAACTGTCATGCTTTGCCTTAGGCTTTGGTCCACCTGCCTGAATGTTAAGCATCCTTGATTTGTGCACAGCATCTTTGTAATGCTGAAAGCTACGAGAGTTGTCATTCTAGTGTAGCTTACAGACAGCACACAGTAACCAGCTGTTGCTTCCTGTGCTGCTAATTTGCGTCAGAAACGAAACCGAAAGCTGTAGGCCTACTTTGAACAGGGTCCATGCGACGTCTGAACGCTTGAGGCGCCCGCTCACGTTGACCCTAATCCGATCCGCCGGGTATTGTGCTGAATTGTTCAATAAAGCATTTAAAAATAAAAAGAACCGCCGGATACTGATTTCTTATTCACATAAAATGTATAGCCTACTTATAGGGCCTACTCACATTTTCTTGATCGCAAGTTGAAATTGAACAGAAGTCATACAACCAGAAGAAACAGTTTGCTGCCCTTTATTTACGCAAGCTTGTGTTGGAAACAGAGATAGCCTAGTCAACCACAACCATACCGAGACATAGACAAGATTAATATAGGATTGTAAGTGATATGATGATAATTATGATCATATCAGCATATTTCACATAAGAAAGGATTTTCACGTCCATGAGTAGCCTGCTTTCACCACTTACACTTCTTTTCACTTGTGAAGAGGAGCCAGACTAGTATCAGAGACTTTCTAATGAAGAGACACCGCACTCAAAAAATCCTCTATGTAAATGGATGGGGTTAGTTTGTAACGCCAATATGGCAGTTGTCTACACATATCCCACCCCTTCCGCGGCAATACATTGAGCCAGTCATGTGGTGTGTTGTGAATACATGGAGCCAATCATGTGGTGTGAAGACATTGTGCCAATCAAGTGTTGTGATCTCGCAGCTGGAGCAAGGTTGGTGTAGTGAAGCCTTGCTCACGCGCATTTCTGCCGAAATAGATGCCCGATAAGTCCCCAAAAAGCGTTGCAAAATGGCCGCCGAGTGGAGGGACTTGCCTAAAAGGACATTTCTAGTATCTCAATGAGCAATTGAGCAGAGATACTAGGCCAGGCTAATGAGGGCCCTCCTGGCACAACACAAAACCGTCATCAGAGCTGTGAGTTCAGTTTTTCCTCTATATAAGTTCATAGATCCCAAAAGGGTGGTAGGGTTTGCCCCTGTGTATAAGAAAAAACAGTCAAGAAAACACTTTCTGTGATCCTTCAATATGGGCTTCAGTCAAAAGTCCATAATGACAGAGGTCACTCAGTAGCCTATACAGCATAGCCACCAGGTGGCTGATGTTTAGCGGCTACAGAATGTTTTCCTGTACCTCTTTACTGTACAATCTGAGAAATGATGTGAGCACTTGCATAGATCAGTAGTAGCTTATCTCCATGATAGAGGAGACTGCGGTAAAAGTTGATCCAGTTTAGTCTACAATCAGCACTTCCATCTGATTGAAGCATTAAATCAATAATTAAATATCTTAAAAACATCTACAATAAACATGTTTTTTTCAGTGCTGTTAATTTCATGCTGTTTTCATAAGTGTAACATAAGTGTAACAGGTTAACAGGCTTAGCCCAGTCTGTAACCCAGGAATGCTAGGGGGTCCGTTGTCAATTAAATTAAATTATTAAATTAAACAGTTCACAAGAAAAAGTATTTTTTCCTTGCAAACCGTTTATCACAGCGTCTAAGGACTTGCATCATTGGAGAGCTGAAATTGTGCGGTCTCACATGATATCTGTGCGATGACTAGACTACTTCACAAAAAATTAACCCGAGATGAGGGCATTTGTAAGTGTCGAAAAAGATTTGTGGTTTTTAAAAAAGGATTTGTGGGTTGAGCCCCCAAACCCACCCCCTCGCTCTGGTACTCAATAACAAACTCTGGGTAAATCTGATATTTCTCAAAGATGACAAAAATAGCAGGATTGCTGATGTTGTCCACACAGCTGTCGTAGAGGTGCTTGCCAGTTCCTTTAGCCGGAGGGCGCACGTAACTACTGCTGCCTCGGCTGAATTCTCCCACCAACACCCGAGCCACAAACATGGTATTGATGCTACTGGTGGATTTACAGTAGTTGTGTGAGTATGCAGCATCTCTGGCAAAGTAGCTTCCTACAGGTCAAAAAGAAAGAGAGAACATGATAACAAATGATTGTTTCCCAAAAACATTGTTACAAGGCTGCTTCACAGTCAAACTGCACCATGAAACTATGTATGTGGTGCAAGTGATAACATTCTTATCCATACATCAGCTCCTGCAGGACGCTTGCTTTTTGGTCTAAATACTTTTATTTCAAATATAGGTTAACTGTACAGAGTTTTGGATTTGAAGAAAACTGTGTCTTTGTTCTGCTGCCAGTCACTTTTGAAGGAAACCATGAGGAAAAGTCTAATGTAATCTGCACTGAGATTAACACGACTTAAACCTGCAACCTCTGGCATGGGAAGCAGTCATGCTAGCAGCTGATGGCAAAAGCCATGCCCTGGAGTGACATTCACACCCTGCACATCTCAGTATTCAAGCTGCAGTCTACATACTGTGCACTCACCCTTGCCGTAGAGTGTGCCGTGGACTCCGCACATCCTCCAGTCAAAGTTCTGGTCGCAGATGGCCTCCAGCAGAGAGGGGTCTGTGCCGTGAAACAGCAAGCGCTCCTCCACGGCCTTGCCCCCACTCCTCTCCATCATGGTCTCCTTCTGCCTGGGGGGGGGGGGGGGGGTTATAAGCCTGACAGTTTGAGGTAGCTAAGACTAAGACCGACAGTTAATGATAAGGTAGATAGATATGAGGTCAAATGTATGACTTCTAAGAATGACTACAAGACAACAGATTTCATCATATATGCCTTTGCGTTTGTGTGTGTGTGTGTGTGTGTGTGTGTGTGTGTGTGTGTGTGTGTGTGTGTGTGTGTATGTAAATGTATATACCACTTACCACTGAAAAACTCTCCAAAGTGATCTGTTCTGTATCCTTCTGATACTCTTAACAGTGTTGTTGGGCATTGTGTGTTTAAACAACTTCTTCACCTTCTGGAACTCATCGGAGGACTCTGAGAGAGGAACAAGCTGGAGGTACAGACAACCAGACTATGTGTCAGTGTAAGAGGTAAACCAGTAACATGCAGAAATGTACTATTTTCATTACGTTTTTTAATACGAGTTACTAGTTTAGGTATACGGTTATGTGAAGGACAAACACTAAGGGTGCAGTACTACACTCAACTCACGATTCGGTACCATTCACGACTTTAAAGGCACACTATGTCTTTATGCCTTTGCCAAACTGTGAGGGCTTTAGGAAGGAAGCATATCTTTTACATTATCCTTCACCAGGATTTCAGCAAGTTGTTCCCAGACACAAATTATAGGCTAGTAGATACAGAAATACAAAGATTACATCTGACCCACACCACGGGAGGTGATATGGATCATATGAACATCTCTCATCAGTTTGAGTTCAGCCACCTTGTAGGAGCCGCTGGGCTGAGCTGTTTTATCCCAGTGATCAGGCACATCTGCTGAGGAGGAGCTGGACGTCTCAGATGCCTCACTGGAGGAGCAATGCAGAGAATAAATTACCACAGATATGCATTACGCTAATCAATATTAACAGATATGCATTACGCTAATTAATATTAACAGTGGAATGCGAAGAGTTTTTGAAACCACAAAATCCTGACATCTAACTGCGTGTACTTGAGATGTTGTATGTCCACAGTATTGTTAACACACTGTGGTAAAATGCACTACTGTTCCCCATGAACATACTGTATATTGATCCACAAAAGCATGCAAGGAACAGGCATAATCCTCATAAGTCACCCAGTGAACACATGAGGACAACAAGGGTACCTCTTCAGCTTGCTCTGCACATCTTGAGAACAGGGTCGCCTCCGGACCTCCCTTTTGGTTTTGTATTTTTGGTTCTGCTGATACATCTCTGTAAGGGAATACATAACAAAACAAAACCTAAGTGTGACTGGTTATCATAGGCGTGCATACATAGACACTAGGTGGTGCTAAAGCACTAGGACGTTTGCCCTTTATCAACGAATTTTTTTTTTTTTTTAATTATTAATATTATTAAGATTTTACTGAGGTCGGTTTTGTTTTGAAATGATCTTTTGAAAACCTGAGCCATTTAAAAACGACTGAAACAATGCCCCGAAATGAGCCACCTCCTTGCGCCCACCCGACCAGCCTATCTCTCTTCCTTTGTCACGTGAACTCGTGCGGTCGCGCGCAGGGCACGCCAGATGCGCAGCACCTCAGTTCATTAAGCGTCTTCGGATAGCAGGCATGGTCGCTGACAGGCTGCTTCTCCCGTGCCCCATCAACCAGGTAACATACAGATCAAGCAAAATCTTACAGTTTGCCCTCTAAGCCCAACATGTAATCATTTTGTTGTGCAGTAAAATGTCTCATTCAGCACCAAACAAGCATTTTTGCCGACTGGTCACCTGATAAACTAGTTAGATGAAGCTAGATAAAGTTTTACGCTGTAGATAACGTGACGACCACATACAAATAATTTCGGTAGATTTTGCAAATTTATGTGTTAAGAAGAACGTTTTCTGTTGTAGCCTATATGTTTTGTTGGGCAACATGTATTAACACATTCATTTGTGACAGAAGAAACGGGAAGTTCCCCATTACCTGTGAAAAATGCCCATCTGCATTCATGTAATGACAACAGTCAGTAGCCCACTATAACTCCTTCTCGTACTGTTTGGTCTCTTTATTGTCTTACAGATCAAGTAAAATCATACAGTTTGCCCTCTTAAGCCCAACGTGTAATCATTTTGTTGTGCAGTAAAATGTCTCATACAGCATCAAACAACTAAGCATTTTAGCCGACTGGTCACCTGATAAAGTTTTACGCTGTAGCCCAAGTCAATGACAGATAACGTGAGGACGACCACATAGGCTACAAATAATTTCGGTAGAGTTTGCAATTGCAAATCTATGTGAAGACGAACGTTTTCTGTTGTATAGGTTTTGGCAACATAAATGAACACATTTTGGTCTCTTTATTGTCTTAATTGTATATTGATTTACTAATTGCAGCACAAGTCAAATTTCATTCAACATGTGCGTGTCATTTTTTTATAATTAAGTGTTCCACGTGCGCTAAAAAGTGCCACCTGCCCCCCAAAATGTCTGTGCACGCCACTGCTGGTTATCAACACTTTTGAACCGACCATGTGATGAGATTATTTTACCTTTCAGGTAGATTATGTACTGTTGTTCTTTTGCATCAAACGACACCTCACTGTCACCGCTGCAGAGGGAAGCCTTCTCCAGAGTTTTAGAAGTCACCGAGGACACAGCGGGCCCGTAGGCCTACATGGAGAGAGAAGTTCTGCCTAAATAGCCTGATGGGTCAATACAATATAATTTCCCCAGAATCTCCTTACATTAGTGGTGGTTAGTGAGCATCCCCCTTTACTGTAAAGCGCTTTGGATTCCTTCAAAACGCTATATAAAAGCAATGTGGTGTTATTGTTGTTATCTACAAAAATGACAGTGTCATACAGTATATGATGAACAAACTGATCACAGTGACTTGTGTCACCTCCAATAACACCTCCACCTTCAGTGCTTCAGGTGAACAGGTTGTGCGTTAACCCTTTACTTGACAGTATCGACATAAGAGTGACATGACACTGTCATGACACATGAAACCTAACCCTAATCCTAACCTCTAACCCTAATCCTATAACCCTAACCCTAACTCTAAACCTAACCCTAATCCTAACCTTAATTTGTTATGACAAAAACCGAATGTCACTTAATAACAGAAGCGTTATGTCATAAACGTTTATGATTTGTTTATGACACGTTCATGACAGTGTCATGTCACTCTTATGTCGACACTGTCAAGTAAAGTGTAACCGTTTGTGCTATAAAGTGTAGCCACTGTAGGAACTGACCTTGACTCCGTACTCATTCCAGCCCCCCTGGTCGTCCTTCCAGTACCAGCGCCACTCGGTGGTCAGGATGAAGTGGGGCGGCTTGGTGACGGAGGACGCAGTGGACAGGCGCCGGACAGGTGAGCCTGCACAGGTCATGGTGAGGAAGTCCACGGGCCGGACCCCTGGGCTGCTGTCACTGGCTGGGTTGCAGTAGGCCTTCTCGAGCCCCTCCTGATCAGGCAGGTCTTTCCATGTCACACCATCACTGTCCAAAAGTTGCCATTTGTACGGAAGATTGTGGTGGACACGAATGCACTTATCTACAAAAAAAAATGTTAAACAAATTTCCATTACATATTTCAGCTATGCATTTTTCTATAAACACTGATAAACATTCATGAACAAATGAAAGCTTTAGTTTCTTCAAGCCTCACATATAAGCATGTAGCCTAATGTTTTTATGGCATCCATACATGTAATATTATGAAGCACATCAGGTACAGTAGATCACACATTACTCATTACTACATTTCTAAATGTCTCACTGCAATTGACAGCCCATGGTAGCACCTTTGAAGCTACATCCTCTGTGGATGAAGAACAGGCAGATTTCATTGTGGTCTGCTTCACTGATGGAGGTGCCTGAAGGCTGTCGTGAGCGCTCTTTTACAGCAGGTAGCTCAGATGGGAGCTTTGGTCTTGGGGACGATTTGGTAACTAAAAAAGAAATCAAGATTACATCTATGTATTT
The DNA here is from genome assembly GCF_046254945.1 of Alosa pseudoharengus. Lineage (NCBI taxonomy): Eukaryota > Metazoa > Chordata > Actinopteri > Clupeiformes > Clupeidae > Alosa > Alosa pseudoharengus. The sequence goes on along the minus strand of NW_027468565.1, from coordinate 37,857,956 downwards.
ATCACAGTAGACTTTTTAACATGGTAATATGTATTGTAATATGTACCACATATTCTCTAATTCTAATTTCATTACAAATAATTATATTTCAGACTAAGTTTTTTATTTGTTCTAACTTATGTTTACCTGCAGCAATACACAAATAAATGTTACTCACCTTGTTTAGTAATTTTCATGGAGACTGGCCTCTTTCCACTGAGGAGCAGCCGGTTCTTGTAGATCAGCTGAATATGGCGGATGTTCTCTGGACTGAGGCCTCTGCCGTTCAGGATCTTCATGCTGTTGGCGTCAAACGTGTGTGCTCTCTTACAAGCGGCCCCAAACTTGCAGTTTCCCAAGAGGAAGTGCTGGCACACGTGCAGACTGGTGCAGGTGGACTTGAATCTGCAGGAGCCATGTTCCCCATTGCCCTTGTTGTAATGACCGCAGATCTATAAATGCAAGAAGAGATGCAAGAAAATCAACATTATCAGAAACACCATGATGGATATAATCAAATTTATTATGATGTACAGTACACAGGTCCTAGATGATATGCTAGAGTCTGTGGACCCAGCTGTTTCTATTTCCTGAGTCTGGGCACACTAGTAACACAGTGTACTTGGGGTCTGGGCACACTAGTAACACAGTATACTTGGGGTCTGGGCACACTAGTAACACAGTATACTTGTCCTGAGTCTGGGCACACTAGTAACACAGTATACTTGTCCTGAGTCTGTGCACACTAGTAACACAGTATACTTGTCCTGAGTCTGGGCACACTAGTAACACAGTATACTTGGGGTCTGGGCACACTAGTAACACAGTATACTTGGGGTCTGGGCACACTAGTAACACAGTATACTTGTCCTGAGTCTGTGCACACTAGTAACACAGTATACTTGGGGTCTGGGCACACTAGTAACACAGTATACTTGTCCTGAGTCTGGGCACACTAGTAACACAGTATACTTGGGGTCTGGGCACACTAGTAACACAGTATACTTGTCCTGAGTCTGTGCACACTAGTAACATAGTATACTTGGGGTTTGGGCACACTAGTAACACAGTATACTTCGGGTCTGGGCACACTAGTAACACAGTATACTTGGGGTCTGGGCACACTATACTTGGGGTCTGGGCACACTAGTAACACAGTATACTTGGGGTTTGGGCACACTAGTAACACAGTATACTTGTCCTGAGTCTGTGCACACTAGTAACACAGTATACTTGGGGTCTGGGCACACTAGTAACACAGTATACTTGTCCTGAGTCTGTGCACACTAGTAACATAGTATACTTGGGGTTTGGGCACACTAGTATCACAGTATAATTGTCCTGAGTCTGTGCACACTAGTAACATAGTATACTTGGGGTTTGGGCACACTAGTAACACAGTATACTTGTCCTGAGTCTGGGCACACTAGTAACACAGTATACTTGGGGTCTGGGCACACTAGTAACACAGTATACTTGTCCTGAGTCTGTGCACACTAGTAACACAGTGTACTTGGGGTCTGGGCACACTAGTAACACAGTATACTTGGGGTCTGGGCACACTAGTAACACAGTATACTTGTCCTGAGTCTGGGCACACTAGTAACACAGTATACTTGTCCTGAGTCTGTGCACACTAGTAACACAGTATACTTGTCCTGAGTCTGGGCACACTAGTAACACAGTATACTTGGGGTCTGGGCACACTAGTAACACAGTATACTTGGGGTCTGGGCACACTAGTAACACAGTATACTTGTCCTGAGTCTGTGCACACTAGTAACACAGTATACTTGGGGTCTGGGCACACTAGTAACACAGTATACTTGTCCTGAGTCTGGGCACACTAGTAACACAGTATACTTGGGGTCTGGGCACACTAGTAACACAGTATACTTGTCCTGAGTCTGTGCACACTAGTAACATAGTATACTTGGGGTTTGGGCACACTAGTAACACAGTATACTTCGGGTCTGGGCACACTAGTAACACAGTATACTTGGGGTCTGGGCACACTATACTTGGGGTCTGGGCACACTAGTAACACAGTATACTTGGGGTTTGGGCACACTAGTAACACAGTATACTTGTCCTGAGTCTGTGCACACTAGTAACACAGTATACTTGGGGTCTGGGCACACTAGTAACACAGTATACTTGTCCTGAGTCTGTGCACACTAGTAACATAGTATACTTGGGGTTTGGGCACACTAGTATCACAGTATAATTGTCCTGAGTCTGTGCACACTAGTAACATAGTATACTTGGGGTTTGGGCACACTAGTAACACAGTATACTTGTCCTGAGTCTGGGCACACTAGTAACACAGTATACTTGGGGTCTGGGCACACTAGTAACACAGTATACTTGTCCTGAGTCTGTGCACACTAGTAACATAGTATACTTGGGGTTTGGGCACACTAGTAACACAGTATACTTGTCCTGAGTCTGGGCACACTAGTAACATAGTATATTTGGGGTTTGGGCACACTAGTAACACAGTATACTTGTCCTGAGTCTGGGCACACTAGTAACACAGTATACTTGTCCTGAGTCTGGGCACACTAGTAACACAGTATACTTGGGGTCTGGGCACACTAGTAACACAGTATACTTGGGGTTTGGGCACACTAGTAACACAGTATACTTGTCCTGAGTCTGTGCACACTAGTAACACAGTATACTTGGGGTCTGGGGTTGGGGGCTGTGCGGGGGGTGGGGGCATGGGGACGGGTGAAGGTTTGGAAGTGGAATGTGGAATGTGGAATCTGTTCATTTCATTTTTTTTTAATGAAACTTCATTTTCATTTAATTTCATTTATTTATTTATAAGGACAATACACATTCATTAATATTTCTGTAAATGTGCCAGTGTTAGCCAGCCGGCTCATTTTCAACTGTAGTCCTTTGGCAAGTTCTTGTGAAAATCAATTGACTTGGCCAGATGTTCTTAGATGCAAAGTTAGTAAGCGGTAGGTCAGTGATCTTTGGATGAATATTGATATAATAAATGACAGCAGATTTAAGGAATGAAACATTCTATGATGGTACAGTGTTCTGCAAATTAATTTCTTGTTTTTTTTCTTCAAACTTTTCCAGGGCAGTACCATTATGCAAACATTTGCATATTTAATTTTACAAGCAATAAGCAAGGTTAGACTATAATGGTATTGGGGTGGCAGTTACAATTATGAAAACGTTGGACTGCTGTAACTTGACACTGACTCAAATGTTTGGTGAATTCCTAATTTAGTCATGTACTGTAACTGCCCTGAAGAAGTCTTGGAGAATATACTGTATTGAAATTCATTTATTGGAAACAGTACTTGGCATGGAGGGTATCTACAGTATCTCTAGCCTTTTGCCCTCTGACCTTCTTACTTTTTAGCCACCTTGTTTCTTTCTAATCTACAGCGCCAAGACAGTGCACAAACACCAAACGTTTTTTTTTCCTTTTAGCCCCAACACTATAAAGACAGCTACAGGACTGTGACAAGAATTTCACATACAAAAAAGCACCAGATTATACATTTATACATTTTGATTTTGAAATCAAATGTTGTTTATTTGAAATCAAATTGTTTATTTGGTTCACAAGAGTCATCTCTTGTGAACCAAATAAACAATTGCTCATCAGGCGCAGCTAAAAGAGTGAAACAGTGTTTTTCTTAATACCACAGAAATCAAAGCAGCCTGGGTTATGTAATAGTCATATAATCATGTGGATGTTGGTTACAGTACGCACCTCTGGCAGCAGGTACGCATCGTTCTGTAGAAGTAGGGAACACAACTCCCCAACACTGAGATCACTCAGACCTGTCTTCCGCAGAAGTGACCTGTTTGTCTGGGAGTCCAGGCTGTGTGGATTTTTGCATTTGTCCCTATAGAATGAAATACAAAGGCGAACGGTTTTTGTAAACAGAGATCTGGTGAAACTTTCGGAGGAATCAAACCAAATTAAAAAGCACCGTCATTATGAGAAACTAGGTTGTAGCCTATGCTACCCCAGAGAGAGAGAGAGAGAGAGAGAGAGACTGTAACTTACCCGAATCGACAATTCCCACAGACAAAATATCTACACAAATGTAGGAAATCGTCACAGTCAAGACATTTCTGGGATTGGCAAACTCGTATAGCCGTTTTAGCGATTACCAGCCTATTAGGATCGGCAGAGTTATCTTCACCATGAACCAAGAGAAATTTACTTTCGTCCAAGAGTTCCCTTAACAAGACATGTTCTGCGACTGCTGTTTTTCGACGAAGAATTTGCTTAAGCTGCCTGAACTTTAAGCCCCCTTGATTTTGACAGAGGATGGTCAAAACAGAGGAAGCGATCGAAGATGACATTTTTACTGCTGTCTATCAGTCTGATAACTAACTAACCAGCGCCCTATGGGATGGTCTATTTACTCAGTCTTCCCTTTCATTTGAAACGAAAGCGAAACTCAGCATTGATGTCTATTGAAGGTGAAAGCTATGCGCCATAGTGCGCAAAAATAGCGCCACTCATAACAATTTAGCATTATGCCCGATAATATTGTGTTAACATTACGTGTTATTCATTATTCATTCAACGTTGAGATGTGGGAAAACTCGTGGTTTCACTTTCATCAAGGGAAAACAGTGCTGTTGCATTGCGACATGTTCGCTCGTTCGTTTGAAATCTCTGATTGACCACCTGTTCGAGGGATTTGGTTTGGAGTCACTAGGTCATATGGCTTGGGAGGTATTGAAAAAAGGAGTCTGTTTCTTATATGAAATAATGTATTTTCTTTTAAAAATTCATATAAAATACAGCGTGCACATAGTCGCTATAAAAAGAGGTATGTCGATGAGTCCCATAGGATAACTATTCTGCATTGGTTTGGAGGGGGTCATCCCTATGTTCCCCGGGTCCTATGTTCCCGGGTCCTATCCCTATGTTCCCCGGGTCCTATGTTCCCCGCTACCGGGGAACATAGGACCCTTTTTTGAAAAAAGGGTCCTATGTTCCCCGCTGCTTCCAAGTAGACTGCAGCCGCACGGCAAGGCGCGGGTTGTTGCTCCGTGCCCACACTTTGTTTGTGATGAGGGAAGGAGAGGGGGCGCCGCGAACTGAAGTTCTTTGCACAGAGGCGCAGTACGGAGCCAAGTGTGATATAGTCACGTTTAATTTATTTAATTGTAACAGAGAGTGGCGTGAGAGTGGTGAATTTCATCAAAATCCGGCCCTTAAAAGCGCGTCTATTCTCCACACTTTGCGAAGAGATGGTAACTGACCAAAAGGCTGTACTGTTTCACAGCGAGGCAAGGTGGCTTTCCCGAGGTAAAGTGCTGTCGCGCGTGTTTGAGCTCCGAGTCGCCTCTTCTTGGAGGAAGAGCGCATGTTTGAATCTGCAAGCACGTTCACTAATGAACATTTCTTGACGAAGCTGGCCTATCTTAGCGATATATTTGATATATCTTAGCGATACATTTGAGTTAAATGTCCAGTTACAAGGCAAAGACAAGCACCTACCTCACCTAGCAAATAACATTACTGCATTCACCAAAAAAACTTGAGTATGGGACAGGCGCCTCGATCGCGACAGTATTATGCCTTTGAGATTTCTGAGCGAAATCGCTGAAACGTCTGATTGGGAGGCACTCTTGTGATCCCATGTATTAAACAGTAGGCCTACATCACATCCCTGCAAAGTTTATTTCAAAAATATTTCCCAACCAGCAGTGCTCAGTGTGACTGGATTATGGATCCACTTAATGGAAAACAGAAATATGTGTGTTATATATTTATTTATTATTATATCTGTAGCACCAGCTGATTTTAACTTTGTTGAAGAGGATATATTTAGAACTTGTCATTATTTCAATAAATTTGACAATTTTAAGCTTGACCTACCACTTTCTTAGAGCGATGAGGGACAGGTGGGGCTCGAGAATGCCCCCTCAAAGTGGGGAATGAAAGAAAAAGTTTGAGAACCACTGATCTAGTTTGTTAAACTACCACAGTCACGAGTTCAGTCCCAATCTTCTCATTGTCTTTGCACTTGGCATGTCATTGTTGATTCTTACTGTACAAGAGGTGAAGGAGGTGATCTAAAATAGCCTTTGGTTGAGCTGTCGGAAGAATGGGATTAATTTTAAAGAGATATCAAACTATACTGGGCTGCAGACCCAAAGGGACATTTTTGGATTATTGACGAGTCAGACCAAAGGGGCTTCGGAGCAACGCGCAGTCCCCCCTGCAGCGTGCCAGCGAACGGAAAAATGAACAAAACAAACCAATTAAATATCAACTTAAAAAGGCATGTAGTTGTAGCGTTTCTTCTGTGAGAGGTGCAGCTCGTGTGTGTTGCTGTCCTCAATTTAGTGCTGAAGCGGACAATGCGAAGTTACCTAGAATGTTAACTTTGAACTCGTTATATTCAGTAAAGAAGCACTACACAAGTAAAACCATTGTAGGCCTATGTTATAAAAAAAAATCTTTATCTATTCTTTTACTCCGCTATACTCAACGTGGAAGTTAGGAAAATCGCCCTTCTGGCTTGTGTCAATATTGCACCGTGCGCATATCTGTAGGTCTACCTGGTGTGCTACGCCAACAACATTGACAGAAAAATACACTTTGCTACCGTTTGTGCACGAAATGTGCACTCGCAAGCATATCCCATGCAATTTCCGTGGTCAGATACAAGGCGGGGAACATAGGACCCTTTTCTACAAAAAGGGTCCTATGTTCCCCGGTCCCTTACAAATAGCGGGGAACATAGAACCCGGGGAACATAGGCTCCCGGTTTGGAGTCACTAGGTCATATGGCTTGGGGGGTATTGGAAAAAAGGAGACCATTCCTTGTGGGAAATAATGTATTTTCTTTAAAATATTCATATAAAATACAGTGTGCAGTGACTATGAAAAGAGGTGTGTCTGATGAGTCCCATATAGGATAAATATTCTGCATTGGTTTGGAGTCACTAGGTCACATGATGTCAAAGCTATTGACAAAAAAGACTAAGAAGGTAATTCAGAAGGTACTTTATAGACGGTCCCTAAGTAGGTCGGCTGGGAGTAAGTAGACAGGTAATCTGTTTGTACAGTGTCTGCAAACACGGGGTGAAACCGGCCGCATTAAAAAAAAAATATCTGTCCAATATCCGAATATCAAATATCAAACTAACTTCACCTCGGTAGTTAACCGACAAGAGTGGCAATGTGACAGAACAACCCCACTTAAACTTTTTTTACCGCTAGTCTATAGTCTAATCACTCCGCATTGCATTTATCCAATACGAACATACATTCATTAAAAGAGCAGCATTTCCATAGGTTTTCTAGCTGGCAGATAGATCGTACATGAGCTCAGCCATACAGCATACTACAAACTGAAAGTAAAAGTAGCATAAACGATGCGGAAGATGCATCTACGTCGTCGATAGTAAAGGAAAGAATGGCTACTTGGAGATATAAACGATAGGCCTGCGCTCATGTTGCTTTTTAGTGTTTGATTAATTTAAAACGTTTGAATGAATTGAATTGAGTGCAGATTGTGTAGGCTAGTTTGTCTTAAATGTCGAAGAGATTGCAACCTAATATTTTATCTGTAGCTCCAACTTAGACCTATCCAGTGTTGGGGAGTAACGGAATACATGTACCGGCGTTACGTATTCAGAATACAAATTATGAGTAACTGTATTCCGATACAGTTACAAGTTAAATAGTTGGTATTTAGAATACAGTTACATTGTTGAAATCAATGGATTACATGACGATACTTATCTGTTTCATAAGTTTGTTCACTCTCTAAATAAATTAAGGCAACTCCATTTCCCAGAAGCTCCTGAAAGCTATGATGAAATTGTTTACATGTTTAAATCCAAGCCCTGCCGTCTTGCACTAGCCTCAAAACGCAGCCAGCGCGCATTATGGAAGCGTCATCGGAGACCCTGAAATTACTGTTTGCACAGCAAATTGAGTAAAGTAAGTGGAGCTAACTCCTGTTCCTCACTGATCGTGGTTCCTGATGTCTGTTCAAAGGATATTTTCCCAAGTATTAATAGCTCAGGCTACTTCGGCCAATTGGTTACACAAAGCCTAGTTCACGTGTTGATTTAGACCTAGGCTACAATAAAACCAATCTCTAAAATAGGCACGGCATTCTAAGTTTTTTATTCTAACTTAAAATAGCTTTAGCCTATAGATTATTATTTTTTCTAGATCTACATTTACGTTTTAAAATGAATTATATGGTGCAGCCTCTGAAGAATTATTCTTGCGAGTAGGCCTAGCATATTTTAACGTGCGGTTTTTGATTGTCATTACGCGATCACGTTCATTTTGAGAGCACTGATATACAGTAGCCTAGCCCATAGTGTTTACATTTACAGGTCATTTGCGTTCCACCTGTCATATGCGCCCCTCACTTGTAGCCTACTGGGTTGATGCCACCGAAAAATCTCACAGGCACACCTTAATTAAGGTTGACTGAGTACAGTTGAGACATGTGTACAATTGAGACACCTTAAATATCTTGCTTGCACAGCAAGCCCAAGTTGTGATTTTTGCTATGCACATGCGTATTAGTTTTGATCATGGAAAATTTGAACGACACAAGTATCTCCCATCCAAGGATATCGGCAAATGTTTTTTTTCCAAAGTAAGAATTTCACTTCACCATGCACCTTCGACAATGAATAGTTCATTACACTTATGTTACTGTTAAACGTAACTGGTATCATTACAAACATTATTCTGTGTCCTAAAAACTGGCATATTTTATTGCATTGTGTCATGTAAGGTCGTTCTAGAGAAATGTGTGAGGTGGTCAGCGGGGGACAATTGAGACACACATTAGATCGATAATTTTTGGCTACGCCCTTAAAGTAGCCTATTTATTTGTTTATTTTAATTAGCCTAGTCGCCTGCTGTAGTTTTAATGGTCACCTTGCTATTTTAAAGTTGTATCAGGTAGCTTAGTTGTGGGCCTAACACTTCAGCCATTTGGAACAGAATAGGCCTGTTAAACTCGATTCCTTTTAAGGATCCGGGTTATTCTGAGTCACTCACTAAACTGATCCGGGTTGAACGAGTCACTTGAGTCACTTGAGTCAGTATTGCTAAATCGCAAAGAAATTCAGTCCTACGTTCAAGCAGTGCAGTGGGGTACTTCATTTCGTTAAGTGCCTTCTCATGTTGGATGTGGATCCTCCATGATTTGAAACCAGGTTTTTGCAGTACTTGCATTTAGCCTAAGAGTTTTGGTCTCCTGGTCAAAGTGCATCCACACATTGTTCATCTTTTTGGTGCTCATGTTCAGAAACTTTGATCTTATTGACAGGGAGGGTAGCCTATATTATAATAATTAATTATTTGTTGTTGTTTTGTTAACAATAGAAAATTTGCCTAGGTCTAATGCTACTCTGCTACAATGTTTATTACCACTACTATATACTAATAGTAGGCTACTAGGAATCTATTCTAATAGGTATTATAGGCAGCTAATACTAGGCAACTAATATTATTAGCCTATTAATCATAGCTATACATATATCATGTTAGGTAGACTAATATAATATCATATATAATATAATATAATATAACATAATATAATATAATATAAAATAGCCTAATATAATAGCATCAAAACCTCCACCCACTCACGGGAAAGAAAGCAGTTTGAGCCAGACTGTTTATTTATTGTCTTAGCCTAAGCAATTGACTTTCAATGTAGACATAGAAACAGGAACATAGAAATGCCCTGCAGTGACTAAATTATTATTATTATTATTATTATTATTATTATTATTATTATTATTACTACTACTACTATACTACTATTCTCATTAGGCCTATTATTATTATCACCTTGACACAAGTAGAAACTAGGCTACTTGCTCGTCTACAGATCCACTCATGACAACTAGCCGGCTGATTCGGCTGACTCGCACTCATAACAACAACGTAACCGGCCCGCTTGGCTGATCCACTGGCTAGCCTACTCTCCATACAGAGCTTGCAATGTTTCAGACTGTCTTCGCGACCTAATTGCATTTTAAAGTAGGCTATGCGTGCAGAATATATGTTATTTCAGAAGTGAACGCATGGCTTTTGTTGTGGATTTTCTTTTAACCTTAACGAGGAGTTACTCGCTCCTCTAAAGATCCACTCATGACAACGTAGCCGGCTGATTCGGCTGACTCGCACTCATAACAATGTAACCGGCCCGTCCTGCAGATCCAACTGACCCGGCTAGCCTGAGCAGCTCCATACAGAGCTTGCAATGTTTCGTACTGTCTTCACGACCTAATTGCATTTAAAAGTAGGCTATGCCTACGTGTAGAACATTGTATGTTATTTCAGAAGTGAAAGAATGGCTTTTGTTGTGGATTTGCTTTTCACCTTGACAAGGAGTTACTCGCTCGTCTACTGATCCACTCATGACAACGTATCCGGCTGATTCGGCTGACTCGCACTCATAACGTAACCGCCCGGCCCAGCGATCCGACTAACCCGGGTATACAAAGCAGCTCCATTAAGAGCGTGCAATGTTTCGGACTGTCTGCGCGACCTAATTGCATTTTAATATGCTACACATCTATACACCAAATCTAAAGTATGCCTAGGCTACATGCAGAACATTGAATGTTATTTAAGAGGTGAAGAATGGCTTTTGTTGTGGAATTGATTTTCACTTTGAGGAGGAGCTACTCGCTCGTCTACAGCCACTCATGACAACGTAGCCGTAGCCGACTCGTACTCATGTAGCCTAACCGGCCGGCTGATCCGACTAACCCGGCTCTGCGGGAAGTTAACCAGTTATCTCAGACTGCCTGCTCACTCAGTCGCTTGAGTTGATTTGTGGAGTTGTGGTTATCCTACTTACGAAATGGTTACATTTTTGGCAGATATGATGGCTAGTAGGCTAGCTAATGTTGCAAGAGGTTTGTGTGTGGCGCTGTTTATCGTTTTAGATTGAATTGTAGTAGGACTCAACTGATCCGAGTTAATGATACTAGAGACTCGCGACTCGTGGGTTAATTTAAAGATACGGGTGAAAGATCCGAGTGAATCACGACTCAAACAGGCGTAGAACAGAAGAACACACCAGAATAGGCCTGTTTAGTAGTAGGCCTAAGCAGGATTTGATGGCCGCATTCCTACACTTATAAAATGCAATTCAATGCGGAAGTAATCTAAGTATTCAGAATACGTTACTCAGATTGAGTAACGTAACGGAATACGTTACAGATTACATTTTTGGGCATGTACCCTGTATTCTGTAACGGAATACATTTTGAAAGTAACCCTCCCAACACTGGACCTATCGAAGATGGCGGAACATCTTCCTCTTCCTCTTAAGGATTTTTTGTGTTGTAATGTTTGCGGAGGGACACTTAAGAACCCAGTATCGCTTGGTTGCAATCATAGCTTCTGTCAGATTTGTCTGTCTGATTTCTGGAAAAAACAGATTGATGAGAAATGTCCATTGTGTGAGAGAAAGTCATCTAACGAAAGACCTATCAACTTTTCGTTGAAAGAACTTGCTGACTGTTATCGACAGGACGCGACGACACAACGACACAATGTTGAAGATGAACAGTCAGATGAATGCCCAAACCCAACAATTCAGCCAGGGCATCCTAAATTACAGGTAACACATGAAAGTTAACTGAGTCCGTCACATTCTGTTAGATAATTTTGTATGCTTTGACGCAAAAAAGACAGGAGCCAGTGATCCAAAAGAACAATACAATTGTAGGCCTATTATCTTTGCAAAGAGAGAGAATGAGACAAAGCAATGGTTCGTACCCAAACTCTGACATGTTCTGCAGGCAAGCAAGCTTCTTTATATCATACAATCGGGGTTTGACAGTTAACACATGGCCTAAAACATGACATAGCCTGACCCTCAGGTCAGAGCGCATTCCGAAATTGTGACCTGAGCTTCTCTCCATTCCTCTATGGTCAATTTTAAACTTACACTTGGGCGACTCAGCATGTCTGGATATTACTGTAGCAAAAGCAGAACTATAAACAGAACACAAGGTTCATGTTCGTAGAATAAGACACTAATAAGACAATAACATACCGAACATAAGATTTATAACTAAACAAGAGTCAAAATGACAGAACAGAAGATTCATATTTATGTGAAGCCAAAACAGTAGATGTGAACTAAAACAGCATCATAAGGATGCATGTGAACTAAACTAAATCAATGTAAAACACTTAAATGTTTTAAGGCAGTGCAATAACTAAAAACATATAACTTATAGGTATTTTTAACAGTGCAATAACAATTGGCAATGCACACGTCATCCGACAAAGTTAAAATTACACACAACTTTTGGGGAGATGAGCGAATATATTCAGCTATAGCAGGCTATGTCAAAAATGTGAACATGTGAGATTCAACTAGATGACCTTTTTACACGTATCTTCTGAAACTATTCAAAACTCTCCATACTATTCTCCAAAAACAATCACTGATAAATCTAAAATGCTGATACTTGCATGGAACATTTTGAAGTGCTGTGCCTTAACACACACAAATGTTCAAGGTCTGGTTGTTGTGTGTCTGTGTGTGTGTGGTATGATTTGTCTGTATGTTGCTGTTTGTATGTAATTAGCAGATGCTGAGAAAACGGAGTACCAAGGAGGAAGGACTGACCAGAGCCGGTAGAGTTGAACTAGAAGAGGTGAGAAAAAGAGGGAGGCTGAACATGAGAATGAGGGAGTGTCATTTACACAACTCAATTGAGTTGAGGATATTTACATTCCAGAATGACAAAGCTTTGTTTTGTACAAGTAAATTCACTAATAGATGGAGACATGATGAGTGCAACTCAGATCCTAAATGAGTGTTTGAGGTTGGGTGGGGAGGGGTTCCTAATCGATAGAGTGTGTGTGTGAAGGGGGTATTGCTAGGCCTACTATAATAATAATAATAAATGAAGCAAAAACAAAGCAGAAAAATAAATATTCAAAATAGAAATATTATGGAAAGAGCAATCAAGAAAATCAATCAATATCAGACCAATAATATGCTTAAAGGCATTTTGGAAATTAGCTTATTTTGGGAGCTATAGGCTAGTTGGTTCTGCCCACCTTAATGAGCTATACTAAGCTAGGCTAACGATGTGTGTGTCAGAGTGACACTGCGGTGAGTTACTGCATGCACAGAGATGAGAAGGGTTATATGTATAATCTATCTAACTGGAGGAGACTGTGAATAAGCTAATTTCTCAAAATGTTGATTGATTGATTGATTGATTTTATTTGACCACTTAGATATAAAATATGAAACAGTACTACTCTGTGTCATACATTAAAATACATAAATAGTCAGGGATGACACGGTAAAGCCCAACGACTTATTTCCATTGTGGTCCCTGTTTGTGGGTTACTTTAAAGCAATCAGTAAAATAAACAATAATATCAATCAGTAAACAACCAACCACCAGTAAAATTAAAGTGTTAATGAAAAGCTAAAGTAACCAGGTAGATTTTTAGCTGTCACTTAAAATGTCCACTAAGCCAGCCTCTCTAATATGTTGTGGTGGGGATTCCAGAGTTTGGGAGTGCAGTCTCTGAAGGCCACCTCTCCCATTTTATTTTGATGGACCTTATAAGAGCCTGCAGCAAAGGACCTAAGACCTCGGGATGGGACGTAACACGATAACGATTCTGTGATATATGAGGGTGCCAAACCATTAAGAGCTTTGTAAACCAGGAAACTTCTAAAAGATATAGGGAGCCAAATAGTGTTGCTAAATCAGGAGTGATATGCTCTCTTTGCCTTGTTTTCGTTAGGAGTATAGCAGCAGAGTTCTGGATTAGTGTCTGGATATTTTTTGTAAGACAAGTAAAAAGAGCACTACAATAGTCCAATCTACTTGAGATGAAAGGATGAATGAATATTTCAACATTTTGGGTTAAAAATGAGTGCACTTAGGCAATGTTTCTTAGATGAAGGAAGACTGGTCACAGGTTTCCCTATTCCCCTACAGCAATACTCTCTCACTGTGTGTGTGTGTGTGTGTGTGTGTGTGTGTGTGTGTGTGTGTGTGTGTGTGTGTTTTCTCTAGGATCTAGTGGATTGGAATAAACCCCTGTCGTGGCAAGTGGGTCATCTTGGGAACAAGTATGACAAGTGGGTGCATAAGCCTGTGGACCGGCCCATTCGCCTGTTTGAGTCAGAGTTCCTGGAGGCCAGAACCAAGGCTGCATGGTATTGTTGAAATCATTCACATGTACTGACACTGTATCATGCCTCCTCCAGGCCTGAAACAATAGCTTAACGTGACAGCAGTGCAGAGCCAGGACACATAAATGATGCACTCAAGCAATAACATATACTGTGCTGTACTGTAGGCCTAACTTGCCAGTATCGGAAAATAAACCCGAGAGGATGAGTGGGTCTTGTTTTGCTGTACAGTGTTTTACTTGTTTTATTATATGTTCTCCAAAAAGTTTCCATTTACTAGTACCTAGTAAAAGTAGGTCATGGTATTTATTCTTGAAATCTTCTAAATCTGCATATTTATTTGTGTGTAGGTATTGGGTTCCAATCTTTTGGGTGCCTGTAGTCATATGTCTGACCTTATACTGCTGGACACTTCTCTCCAGGGAGTCGGGTGAGACAGGAACCCCAACACACACACACACACACACACACACACACACACACACACATTATGCTGAATACTGTACTGTTCTTTATCTACAGTATATGTATTATGTGTTATTTGTTTAATGGCTATAAAAGTAAATGCACAAATAGGCAAATTTAATCTCATAATCTCAGTCCCCAGAGTTTACTCCACAGTGGAATGGTCTTATGTTTCCCATTGACAACTCAGTAGTTTAACATTTCTTTACATACAGTGTAGTAAAAACAGTCAACATTACAGACTACAGTTGAATTCACTTGTAATAGCTATAGCCATAGCAATTCATAGCTATTGATTCAATCATGTCGATCTGATTTGAAAAAAAAAGTCTATATATTTTTTGCTGCATGAGCCATAGCTCAGATTCTCTGTCTGTGCATTGCTATAATATACATTTATCTGGTCCTTTTCTCTCTCTCTCTCCCTTTCTGTGTCCCTCTCTGTCTCTCCCATCTCTCAGACAATTCAGTGCCGATTCATAAGTATGGTGTCCCCTTGGTCTTAACTTTGGGGGGGTTATTTCTATGGTTGTTCTTGACTTACTGGATACATTTCCTCTTCCACACTCCGCTGAAGCACAATTACTACATGATCACAATTCACTTCATACTGCATGGACAACATCACAAGGTCAGAGGCATCCTATGACTCTCTCCCTCTCTCTCTCTCTCTCTCCCTCCCTCTCACTGTCTCTCTCTCTCTCTCTCCCTCTCACTGTCTCTCTCTATCTGTATCACTCTCTCAGCAGTATCCACTGTAAGCAATAGACTGCAATTAAATGTCAATTATCAACTTTACTAGTTATTACTGTACATCATTTTAAACTATAATACCTAGCTGTGGTTGAACAGATTAGACGTTTGCAGGCTGCTCTGGTCTGACTTGACCTAGTTAATTGATGGTGTCATTAAGTATTGGATCAATTAAGACGTTTACTTTTAAAAAACTCTTTGGCCTATTATACAATTCCTTCTTAATGCATTAAATGGTTTTTGACATAGACTGTATAGAACTGTCCAGTTCTATATATACAGTCTATGGTTTTTGAAAGTTCCTTGTCTAGCTCCTGTATTCATTGCCTGATGATAGATAGGTCAAGGTCATCCGTTGCATGTGAATGCTGTCTCTCCCTCTGACTTGTCCCCTCTCTTTCACAGAATCCAAATGATAATTCACGGCTAGTCTTTCCTCCTAGTATGGCCATTCTTTTGATGGGCATTCTCTACTGGGCACTGAGCTGGCTGTTGCCAGAGGTTTTGGCCTTATCCCTGTTGTTGGGGGTCATCTGTGGATATGTACTAAATGACCTGGTCCACTACTACCTGCATCATGGCTCCCCAAGTGAAGGCTCTTGGTTCTATTTCATCAGGAATTCCCACATCAAACACCATTTTGAGAATCCAGATAAAGGTGAGGAACAATTTCATGCTTATTCACAAACTGAACTGGATGCTTGTGTTGATTATTTTGTGTTTTCCTAGATGCTAAATTGTCTCTTTTAGCTGCTGATCACAGTGTGTCTGACAATGAAATATATATGTGGCATATGAAGACAATCAATACAAGTCATATTAGGGAGAGATAAATACACAATTTGTGTTTATAATAAGAATATTTAAAATAAAAATGTGGATTTGGGTTATTTGAACAAGGGACACAGCTGGGCTGTACAAAAAAAAAGCAAAACGATGGTTTCGATGTAGACGGTGGTTAAGTGAACACTCTGTGCTGTGCTGTGCTATGTGCTTTTGTACTGTAAATGTCACTACCTCTCATTGTTCAGAATAATCCAGTGCTGCAGTTTACCATGCTAACAAGCATCAACAACACCCCTATTTACAGCGGGGAAAATAAGTATTGAACACGTCAACATTTTTTTCAGTAAGTATACTTCCAGTGAGGCTATTCGCATGAAATTTTCACCGGACATTAGTATTTACTTAGGTAATCCACACATATATAAAAATCCAAACATTAATGTGTAAAAGTAGTGTTATGAGTAAAAAAGTGGAATGGCACAGGGAAAAAGTATTGAACACGCTAAGATAAAGCAGTACACAAACGCAAGGAATGGCAAGGAACAAACTGGAATCTATAAGTAGTTAGAGAAATTATCCCTCCTATCTGTGCAAATTGATATAAGCTGGGTTAGTACATACTGGTGGGCTATAAAAAGGTTTTTTGTTAACAAGGTGTCACACAAGAAACATTTCATGATGGGTAAAAGCAAAGAGCTCTCCCAAGATCTTTGCAACCTTATTGTTGCCAAACATATTAATGGAACTGGTTACAGATGCACTTCAAAACTTCAGAATCATCCAGCAAGCAGTATTGGAGCCATTATTTGCAAGTGGAAGGAACATCACTACATCATCAACTGGCCATTCACAGGATCTACTTGCATGATTTCTGACCAGGAAGTCAGAAGGATAGTCAGAAGAGTAGCCCAAGAGCCAAGGACCACTCTGAGAAAGCTCCAGAAAGATTTGGAGGCAGCAGGTACAATTGTTACAGAGAAAATCATAGGTAATGCACTCCACCGCCATGGCCTCTATGCACGCTCATCCAGCATGATTCTATTGCTGAAGAAAAACATGTCGAAGCTCGTTGAAAGTTTGCTACACAACATTTGAACAATCCTATGAAATACTGAGAGAATGTATTCTGGTTAAAAATGTAACTTTTCGGATGTCATACTACACACCATATTTGGAGGAGAAATGGCACTGTGCATCACCCTAAAAATACCCTACCAACAGTGAGGTTTGGAGGTGGTGGCATCATGGTGTGGGCTGTTTTTCATCTCATGGTACTAGCAGACTTCATACAGTTGAAGGAATGATGAATGGAGTCATTTTTTTCTGGGAGAATCTTTACATCCACCAGGATGATGAGGATGAGACATGGCTAGACCTTCCAGCAGGACAATGATCCTAACCATTCAGCAAAGGAAACTCTCAATTGGTTTCAGAGAAAGGAAATCAAGGCCCTGACTTCAATTCAATTGAACAGTTTTGGAAGTTAACTAAAGATCAGGATTTACAAGAGGGACCCCTGAAATCTTCAATATTAAAGGACTATCTGTTTAAAAGAATGGGCCAAACTCACACCAGAATACTCTGACTGATTAGTTTCATCATACAGGAAATACCTTGAAGCTGTCATTACGAATAAAGGCTTTTCCACAAAGTATTTAAGAAATTTCAGCAGGCGTGTTCAATACTTTTTTCCTGTGTCATTCCACTTTATTGCACATAACTCTACCTATGGACTTTAATGTTTGGATTTTTTTATATGAGTGGATTATCTGAGTTAATACTAATGTCCGGTGAAAATTTCATGCAAATAGCCTCATTGGAAGTATACTTACTGAAAAAAATGTTGACGTGTTCAATACTTATTTTCCCCGCTGTATGTCTACTTGTGTGTTCTGATGTGATGTGGGTTTGTGTTACTATGATATGTCTACTTGTGTGTTCTGATGTGATGTGTTTATATTAGATGGGCTTGGAAAGATATTTAAGTTATTAGGTTAAATATCACATGTTATATGTGCTGCCATGTGTCATATGTGGTAATGTGCCCACATTCCTAACTGTGGACAGGAGTGATACAACTGTGGACAGGAGTCAGGGTGATAAAAATGATGACATTACAGACTGTCTAATGTTGCTCCAGCTTTGGAATGTAAAATAACGTTATAATAAAGTGCCTTTTATTGTAGCCTTGTGTGGTATAATACTGAAGGTGAATTGTATTCTTTTGTGTTTACATTTCTTTTTATGGTATTATGAAGAGAAGAGCAGAAGCGGTCTGCTGTTCCATCTCTGCCCTGTAGATGGCTCTAGAGATCATGGTTTCTTGGAGACAGGACAGCTCACATTCCCTTATGACTGCAGGTAGTGCTACTGTACAGAGGGAAACGAGAGAGGCGGGGACAGTGTTACCTGGGCTGTTATTTATAGATATCAAGCATCTCCTGTATGTAGCGGTCATGTTTTCATTATATATTTTATTATAAGGGATCAGGTTTGATCGCCACAAAGTAAAAAGAAAGGGTAGGACCTGCTGTTCCATCTCTGCCCTGCAAATGAGATGATGGTTTCTTGGAAGCAGGGCAGGAGCTCACGTTCACTTATGCAGTGACTGCTATGACTGCCGCTAGTGCTGGTACACTGAAGTCATATTTTTTTTATCAAAGTTTTTGGTCAGCCATTCCATAGGAACGCCCAGCACATATGAAACTTGTATGACCTTGACAGCAAAAGCCCTCTATTTAAGAGAAATATTAAAGTACACAGGCTTAAAACATGCATCTTTCATACTGGGTGTAGTCACAATAAGAGTCTATGAATAAGTCTATGAATTTCAACCATGATGAGCTGGAGAATTTGCAGTCTTTTTTTATAATATACATCTACATAATAATGAAGCAGATGCAATATTTGTGTTATTCCATGTTTTTTAGAGGAAAAAAGATAATTTTTTGTCTTTATGAATAAAGTATTTTTGAACGAAATTCTAAAAGATAAAATTGTCACATGTTCTGCTAATATTAGTTTTTAAAAGGTTGTTACAGTGATTGGACGAACTCTTGAAAATGTCTCTGTGTTTTGTGTGAGCCCAGAGTGATATTACACCACTGTCTGTGGCAGGTGAATACACATCTGCAGTAAACTTTTTTTAGTATATATTTTTAGGCTTTTTATGCCTTTATTTGATAGGACAGTGGAGAATGACAGGAAGCGAGTGGGAGAGAGTCGGGGTGGGATCCGGAAAGGACCACGGGGCGGGAATCGAACCCGGGGCGCCGGTGTATGGTGCAGGTGCCCCAGCCAGTTGTGTCACAGCTGGGGCCCCATCTGCAGTAAACTTGTAATTTTCTCTACACTTCTCCTCTTCATCTCAGTGATTCTGAGTCCAGTGAATTAGCAACGGCTTCACAAATGTAACCATTACAAGGAGCTGGACAGGTAAGGCATTACATTACATTACATTACATTTGGCTGACGCATTTTTAGCCAAAGCGACTTACATATGTCAACTATATTACAAGGGATTACATTGTCCCTGGAGCAACTTGGGGTAAAGTGCCTTGCTCAAGGGCACAATGGTGGAAGCCGGGAACCGACAACTTTCAGGCTACTGCACACTAGCCCAGTTCCTTAACCGCTACACTACGACCGCCCCGGCAAATGGATGGGTTGGATTTGTACTGACAAAAAGGCTGTACAGGAAGTCCCCATGAAATATACTGAAACACTGATAAAACTAGTTAATGTCACATAAATTAAGCTCATCTTTGAGAAACAAGATTTGAACTTTTTGAATTTTGTTTGGTATTTAAAAACTGTAACATATCAATGTTACATAATTACAAGCTTTGTACACTAATGATATTCGTTCTGAGGAAACATGAATGATCATTCTTACTGTTAGTGTTTTTACGTAAAAGCAAAAATCTCTTTAAACAGCAGTGTGGACACAAAATACTGCCTTGAAATACAATACACTTTGATTTATTAGTATGGTTTGATCTTAGTGGACGAGGTATGCTTGAGCTGCTGCTACTTGACCATAGAAAAGATGTAGTGGGAGACATTGTGACTGAAAATGCTTGGCAGTTGCACTGGAGTTGCAATCTAGATACACTTGAATAATGGCAAACATAATAGTTGGATGCTGCAAAAAGTAGGCCATATGCAGTTGATCAAATGCCACTGATGATGTTCATATTAGTCCAAGTAAGAAAGTTAACCTGCACAGTTAGCGGTGGTTGGAGGTAAAGTTTACGTTTTGCCATTGCTTTGTCAATATAGTACAGCTGCTACTGACATCTAAGCAGCAAGTACAGATTATTTAACAAGATTTAAGAGTTTCTTGGTTGAACAAAATTAATAATTTTTAGGCATAATTCCAACATTTAAGTTAAACTTTTTTTTTTTACTTTGTACATTGTTAAAACTATAATTCAAAGTTTTTTCACTGTGAGGAATACCTTAAAGGGGCAGATCTGAAAACTTGTTTCACTTTCATCACCTTCAGTACTAAAATATGGGAACAACTTGTCCTTGAAAGTGACCTTGTAAGTGTAAATATAAGACATGTCACTGGGGTCGTAGAAGTACACTTCTCCTCTCTCATAGTCCAACTGCACTCTGACCCTCTGAGATTTAGTCTTCAGGGAGAGGGTCTTAAGAGGTGCTATATATTCATCATTAATCTTTTTTACAGCCCAGAACCCATATTTTGGACCTAAGAATGTCACTCCCTTCCTCTCCACCGTCTCCTTGGCTACACCCAAACTCCACTGGCTCCTGTCCCCCACCTGCACCTCCCAGCAGTGCTTTCCTGAGGTGAAGCCCTCAGAGCCCAGCACATCATTATACTTCATAAAGCGCTCTGGGTTTTCCAGCTGGTGCTGTTTGGTTTCCATCTCTCTTACACTTGTCAGGTCCTCAGACAAAATGTGCCGGGGACTTGCGGTACTGGCGTCCAGGATTACAGGGTCTGTAAAAAATATAATTCAGTATCGATTATTGAGTATTAGCTTTGTTTGAATTTTAGCAGCATTTGTGGCTATATTTATGTATAAAGAATTGAGAAGTCAAAAACATAACCTTATCTAATCTTTGAGTCTCACTTAGCACATTTACTTAGTTTTACTAATTTTGTCTCACACACTAAGCACAAGTTAAACCATGAGTGAGTGAAATCAAAATGGTATTTTCTTCACATCTGTTGCTATAGGCCATTTTGAACGTTTTGAACTAAAAATACGCTTTTAACAACTGTATTCAACAAAATGACTGAAATTGCTGCCACCAGACCATTTCTGCACCCATACTGAGGTCCTCAAGATCAGGCCTGCTACATGTACTTTACGATACTCTACAGTGTCCACCATCTTCTCACAGACTCTGTACCTGAGGTTGCCCAGGTGCTTGGCTACATCTATCAGAGCCCCTGATAGCAGCGGTGGGTCCCGTAGTGTGCACTGGGCTCTGCAATCACACAGAACTCAGTCAACAGACAGAACAACTGACAGCAGAGGAGAAGAGTCATGAGGAGTCATGATGACTTACCTGCTCTTTGTGCTCTGGTATCCCTACAATATAAAACACAAATATTGATCAAAATAATATAGTATAGCCTACTGCATATGAGTAGAGTAGGTGATTATATATGGATAAACAATTAAACAATAAAACAACAGCATTATACCTTGAGAAAGGGCACGATGCCTGCTTCAGGTCATTTTTCACATGCTGAATTGAGTCCTTTAAAGGGAAACTTGGCAGGATTTCCCCCTCTGCTGGAGAAATTGTGCATTATGCTATTTCAAACTGTGGGAAAAGGTAACGATAAAGCACATGGATTTGTTTAGAACGGTTAGCATAAGTTTGGCAGAACTATGTGGATGTTACAAGGTAAGAAACACGATTTAAAACTAGTTTCTTGTTTCTCACTTCTCTTTTCGGGACGGTAGTCTCAATCTATGGTCTCAATGTTGCAAGGTTGGTTTTCCGCCTGAGGACGATAGGCGCAGAGGGGAAAGTCACCATTTTCACCGGAACAGGTCATTTAACCATCCAAATGATTTCTAAACGGGTTTATTACGTTGAAATAGTTGCCAAGTTCGCCTTTAAAGTCTGAATCTGCTCCTGAAGGGTCTTTATTTCTCTGCCAATCATCTTCCCCTTCTGCTCCTCTTCCTCCCTCAGTGCAGTCAGTCTGGCCTCCTCTTCCTCTCAGGAACTGACGGAGCTGCTCAAATACCTCCTTTATGCTTCTCTCTGTAGCAGCTAGCTGGCTCTGTACGCAGTGATACACATATTTATAAATGTAAACAGGCAACAGGCATACAGGCAACAATAGATTGTAAGTGTTTAAGTAAGTAAATAAGTGTAAAAGTGTAAAGTACTCACTTTTGTATGTTGCACCATGTCCTTATAAACCTTTTCAGTATCTGTGCATTTTTGCAGATTTGTCTGCATTTTTTCCAAGTCTGACTTCAGTTTCTCCTGACACAGACACAGATGCTGAGGTAATTCTCTATTTGTATTTGCTTTGAGATTTCTCTTCAACATTGACACCATAATTGGCGTAGGTGTATTATTTGGTATCTCAAATATACTAAAACCATATGCTATAGCCTATTATTGGTTGAAGATACTAAACACAAACATTGCTCAACTCAATGCTCTCACAGGCCACACAATACCTGTAGCTCATGCATGAGACACCTCGCTCCTTCACTGACTTTGTACTTTGCCTATAAATTACGTCTCTAAATGTTTAAATAAATGATTAAACATGAATATGCTGCATATATTATGTTGCAAAAGACTGCAGCTTGGTTGCACACACATTTTGCCATTTGGGATCTGTATCCAACCAGGCTTTATATTTAGCATTAACTTATAGCCTTAAAAGTAAGGAAAATAAATTTAATACAGACAAATATCTCTGTAAACTACATAGGGCATAAAAGAGATTAACAGAATCATCTGAAAATCTGTATCTGCACAAAATGCGAACATGTTAATTAATCGTTACTCATTGTTCAAAGTCCAGTTCACTCCCTTTACTCACATGAGATCTTTACCACATTCCTGATGCTATATCACCACCACCTATTAGAAATGCTGTCTTTTTTTATGACCCTGTTTGCCATCTTACCTTCATGTCTTCTACAGCCTCCTCTAAGGGTATGACTTTGTGTCCAGAGTGCTTTGGTGGGTTTTGGCAGTCGTCACACACAGCCCTGTCTTCGTCCACGCAGAACCAAGCTGGTGTTTTAGTGTGTTTACTGCACACCACCTCCTTCCCCTTGTCTGTGTTTTTATCCAGTTTAAGGCGTCCATTGAAGGAGTCTGCCAGTTCCTTCAAGGAGAAATTAATTCCTGGTTTCTCCTTGGATGACTTTCTCTTACAGACAGGACAGTTTCTATTCTTTACTTGTTTCCAGAATTTAGACAGACATGTCTGACAAAAGCTGTGATGACAGCCAAGAGAGACAGGGTCCTTAAATGTCTCAGAGCAAACATGACAGCACAAAAACCTCTCGACAACCTGCTGTTTCTCAGCCATCTTCACATCCTGAAATGGCATCTGTCTGCCTGTTTGGCAACTCTTGTGATAGTCTTACTGGTGCTTGCAGGCACTCCAATCTAAGCAAGCTCCTCCTCTAAACACTTTGTTCCTCAGGCTGCAAGACTTACAGTATCAGCCAATCACTGTCCTCCTGCCCAACCTGATATTGTTATTGTGCTTACTTGATCATATGCCAACACGTGATGTCTTTCACTTCCTCCTACTGATGCAGAAGTTACATACGTAGACAGGAGTGCTGGTGGAAGGTGCCGAGTGCCGAGAGAAATGGAATAAAAGGACTGTATATATTTTGAGGTAGGACAAATAATAATTATTGTCAATGTCTGAACAATTAAATCAATATGGGGTCAACGGTGTGATTGCAGTAGCCTAATGTTTAGGCATGTCCACATTTTGCGAACGCCCAGTAGCCTTGCACTTTGCGTTTCATTTCTTGTAAGCTACATTTACAAGAAAGGATTAATTGTAAGCGTATTTCTGGATGAGAGCAGAATGTGAGTAGATGAGTGTTCAGTTGATTGGTAAATCATGTAAAAGTGATTCTCATTCTTTACTCTTAAGAAATGTCCTGAGAAGACTGCAAAACATAGCCTAGTTTCTTCCTAGTTTCTTCTGCAAAACATAGCCTAGTTTCTACAATGATGTTTTCATTGTAAGCTCTAATGTTGGCGACTTGTGTTCAGTTGACAGTGTGAAAACAAATCATGGACAACAATGGAGAAAATATCCATTTGGGTGAGTTAAAAAGTTACTTTTCCTTTTCATGCTACTGCTTTTTACGTTTGAGGATACCAAATAAATACACAACAAGAACAAATATGAACATTAAATATATAAACAATAAATGCAACATAAGTGTTTTGAAAGCTATTTTGACTGTGTAAGACATTCAACTCTTAAAACGAATGTGTTGAAAACAACAGAACTTGCATTGTTTTTAACACATTCTGTGTCCAGATAGGGAAAACACAGTTTGTGTTGTTTCCTTTTTCATTTGTTACACAATATGTGTTGAAAATAACACAACTTGTGTTGTTTCTTAACACATCTCTGTGTCCAGATAGGGACAACACATTAGTTTTAAGGGTGCATGAATAAGTCAAATTGTGGTCATTATTCTGGATGTTTCAATCAGAGAGGGCTGAACCTGATCAAGGAACTTTGGTTTTAATTCTCTGCCATTTAGGCTAACAGTCATTATCAACAACATCAGAAGCATTGCTTTGGAACAGGTTATACCAGTTACACTAGGCGGGTCAATATATGAAAAAAAATACACCTAACCTCAAAAAAATTGATACAAAAGTTTTTTCAACTGATTATGATACCTTTAGATGTACTTAATAACATATTAAAAATCTAGTAAAATCTGAACCCAGTAAAGGGGTCATTTTCAAGATGGCGTCCAAGATGGCCACTAAGCTAATTTGGGATATCTGAAGCATTATTCAACCTAGGAAAGTGTTTTTCGTGTTTAATCAGATTTAGAGGTCACTGATTCATATATGTCACACTAAAGTATCAGTTTAATCATTTTCAAAGACTTATCATTTTTAAGATGGCGTCCAAGATGGCCACCAGAAGCTAATTTTGGCTATATCTGAAGCATTATTCAGCCTAGGAAAGTGTTTTTCATGTTTAATCAGATTTAGAGGTCACTGAATCATATATGTCACACAATCCTTCATTAAATCATGCCACCCTAAAAAGATGGTTGTGGCGTAACAAAAGGTCATGAATTAATTATAATCTATTGAATTGTAATTAGTCCTTCTTTTCCACAACTTTCCAACCATACTGCCAATCAGTGTTGGGAGTAATGCGTTACAAAAGTAATTTAATTACTGTAATATATTGCTGTTTGCGGTAACGCGGTAATGTAAGGCATTACAAAAAAAAATTTGGGTAATATTTACTCGGTACAAACTTCAGTAACGCGCGTTACAATGCATTTTAACCCAAAAGTAAGCGCTTGTTTTGTTTTGATACATATTCGCTAAAAACCACCGCGAGAAAAATAGTATCTCCTGATACTGGTTGAAGATGACTGTGGCTGCAGCAGACTCAAAGTCGGACTCTATTTGCGGGATGGACATAAGCCTACGCTCATTATTTTTAGCTTGTCAGAGACAAGGATATGAAGAACAGTTAGTCCACTTTGTGTGCGAAACCGGAAGATCTCACTATGCCTCGCGAAATAGCAAGTCATTTAATGAAACATCTAAAGTGGTGCCACGCTAATGTTTTTTATTCTTGATAAAACACAAACTATGTTCTTCTAGTGCATGTCAGCTTTGAGCTGTGAACTTGAATTAAAGAGAATAAAGGGATAGAAATGCAGAAAAGGATTGTGTAGCCTGGCAGTGCCACCTCTCCCACCACGCGCATCACGCACTTTGCGTAGGGCACCAAAGGACAGAGGGGGCACCCAAATGTAACCAATGAATAGTAGCTTTACTGCAAACTGCGTTTCACTCTTCATCAATAACGTTTACAATGTCAGAATGCACTAACACCATGGTACATGGAAGTTTGATACTTTTTGGGTTCTCTCAATCTCCACCACGTAGTACTAGTAGAATGGAATTGGTGGGTCTTCAATAATTCGTTTCCCAAGCATTTAGGCTACATGAAGCACATGATATGCCAAGTCGACAAAAAAATCCATTCAGATAGCTAGGTGGATACCAGGCTCATCATTCACTTTTATTTGCTAAACGAAATGTGAAGCAACATGTCATTGCATACTTTCCAAAGCAATGAAGGCTGCTTAAAACAACTTAACATTGTGCATATTATTGTTAATATTGTGCTATCAATGTAACTCAACAAACAAGGCTTGTAAACAAGAGCTGGCAAAAGGGCATTATGAAAACGTAAAGATCAATGCTCTTAAAGTGACCGTGCACCATTTATAAGAAAACAGCATTTCTTCAGAAATTAATGTTAAAAAACACACAGTAATGGTCTGTATAATAGGCCTTTTATTTTACTTTAGGTGTTTGAGTTATCATTTAAATGTCACTCACTCAAAGCCACTCACTTAGGGCACCGAAATGGCCAGTAGGCCACCATCTTGACATGTCTTTATTAAGCTTTGATTTACAATAGGCTCCAGTGTTTCCCATACATTGACTTATTTGTGGCGGCCCACCACAATATCAACATTGACCACCACACAATAATTTTCCAGGTTGTGCTAAATTGTGCTTAAATCTGGTTGGCATCATATCCACGCTGCGCTAATTTGTTAAAAACTGTTGCATTCAAGTTAATTCTGCAAACCTACCACCACAAATAGAATTCAATTCTGTGGGAAACACTGGGCTCTCTATTATGCAGGCCTAGGCCTTAAAGTTACATACAGTATTTATATCACAATTTACCAGACTTTGACCTTTTGTCGGTTTTTAACAAAATTCTGACTATGATTGTTCCTTGTTTTGCATCATGAGCACTGCGCCTATTGCATTCTTACTGTATGTTGTTAGCCTTAAGCCTAGCTCAGTCATTATGCTATACCACATCTCCCTCCATTGGAAGAGCAATGAGTTGCATTGAGCGTAATAAACTGCATTTAGAATGGCAAATCCATATTTCTAGATATTTTGGTGAAAGTAACTTAAAAGTAATGCAATAGTATTGTAATGCCCTACAATTTAGAGACAGTAATATTATAATGTAACTAATTACTTTGAAATGACAGTAATAAGTAATGCATAGTACATTAGGATTTTGAAGTAACTTGCCCAACACTGCTGCCAATTCAGTCTACTTAAAGCATAGAGAACAATAGACATCATTTCATTTTCCTTTTTTTTCACGACTTTCTGTCAGTTCAGTCACATACATATGACAGACTATTAGGGCCACACATGAAGAAAACAAATATTTTTGCCATGATGAGAAGCCAAACCCAACATGTCGTTTAAAGTCGACATGTCAATATTAAACACAACATTTTGAGAATAAAGTTAAAATATCATGTCAACTTTAATCTCTAGGATCTCTGGTGTCCGCAAAAGACAGCATTCCAGAAGAGGAGAGTTGCCTTCACTACTTCCAATCAGACAACAGAGGTGATTGGTGAATTAAGATGCCAAGTGATGGCTGTACTTTTTGGTGGAAGTACACAGACTCTCTTACAACATAAGGCACAACACCCTCAAGGTTGTCCTTGCGCCAGAACGTCTCCCTCCAACTGAATTTGCTAGTAGGCTAAAGCTTCACAGCTTTTGAAAGTTATCCGCTGTAACTGTGTGCATTTCTGCAAGACACTCTTCTGTTAATGTAGATATGGATTACGCTTCACTGCTGCCTGAACATGTCAAAATGAACAATGTGACAATCTGCACAACTTCCTTTCAGAGGACTGGAGGATGATGGATAATTATATAGTAATTATTTCTGATATACTAAATATAGTTTAAGATTTAATTAGCTCCCCCCTAATGATAGATGCCAACATGTTTTGATGTACATGTAACAGAGGTCGTCTCTCCCCTCCCTCGATCACTCTGCGTTGTGTATAAAGGATGGACGCCACAACCGACCTTGATTATACTGTTTATTGCTCTCTGGAATATAGGACAAAACAAACACAAATCAGGCAGGGAGCGAGCCAGTCGCGTCACAGCTCCTCTGCCTCAGGACAGTAAAGAAAGCGGCAAGACCACGAGACACGCAGTTAAAGGCGTGAATCGCCATAAAAGTACATGTGAAAAGACAATAACAAAAGTACATAAAACAAACATGGCATACCTGGAATATAGGACAAAACAAACACAAATCAGGCAGGGAGCGAGCCAGTCGCGTCACAGCACCTGCCAATCAAACAGGTAGCCCACGTTTAAATACATTGTCAATTCACCAGGTCTGTAAGCTAACTAGTTAACGCCGCTACACCTGCAGCCACGTTAGCAGACTGTAGCATGTAAAACTGAGGTAACATAAAAACAGTGATTAAACAAACGTAACTCGTAGGCTATATAAGGTGTGCAACACCAGAAAACAGTTCTTTGTGAAAAATGCACAATACAAGTATATAAAAGATATGATGTATTGTATGCAAGACTCCACATACCTCTGCCTCAGGACAGTAGCAAAAGAGGCAGAGGAGGGGGCTACATGAACACTTAAGGGGTCTTCAGCGTGGGAACCAACCCCTGCCACACCCAAGCCAGACCCCCCTCCAACCTACTGTACCTCAGAGGCGTGGGAAACAAAATATGTCTATAGAACTTATAGAAACGATGGGGAAATTCAGGGAAGCATAATTAACCCTGCTACATACACAAATATATTATGCATGCCTATGCATGGGTTATGGTTCTCTAAAGTCATAGAACAACCAGAACTGTATATATTCTAAAAGCATAGCATACCCTGTACATGAAATATAACATCAATCAACTTATGTTCCCATCTTCCACCACACTTTGCATAATACATAGGCTACTCTATTCTGTGTAGGCGGATCTAGTGTACAGCTGATACATTTTGGTATGTACAAATTAAACATCCTAAACTATATATTTTATGAAAGCATATAACCTGTAGATGAGACATAACACCAGTTAAGACATGTCCCATCTCTTTCTCCATGCCATGAACAATACATTGCCCTCTATTCTGTATAGGCGAATCTAGTGTAAAGCAGATACATTTTGGCATACAGTCCAGGGAAAACAAATCAAACACCCTAAACTACATATTTTTTAAAAAGCATATAACCTCTAGATGAGATAGCACCAGTTAAGACATGTCTTATCTTCCTCCATGCCATGGAGATGGTTCATAATCCTGTACTGCATTTGCTCTGTATTAAAACACATTGATTTTAATATATGGCCGAAAAAGGTAGAGCATTGAAACATTTTCAATATTTCTATCAGAAAGACTCAGGAAGGTACAATGAAAGATAACACACGTTTTAATCCATCAAAGGATATACAAAAGGCATAAGCAACAATAAGGCAGTCTTTGGCATAGGCCCCGTCCTCGGTCCAGGTCACAGAGTGTGCAGACCCTTGCAGATCCTGCCGGTATGAGACGGCAGGGGCCGAGCCTACCCCCAAAGAATAAGAAAAAGATACCCACGAGAATGCTTAGATGGTTATCCTCTCTGAAATAAAGCATAACAACATTAAACAGTGCATGTTGTATTATCCGGTTGAGCTCGGGAGATGAATCAGAGAAAGCAAGACAGACAGCAGAGACAGATGAAGAATATACTATTAATAAAATAAACTGATAATTTGATGTGGATGATTATGATGATGGATTCAACCACCTGTGACTCAAATTCTATGATTGATTTAAAGTTATGGAAGGGAATTGCGCTTGCAGATGTTCAACCCATTGAACGAGACTGCTTGAGTGACTAGTGCTTGCAGAAGCTTAGCTTAAGGGTTGACTAACAACGTGCAGGGCGATGAGCTTGCAATTACAAATGCTCAGGGTCAGTGCAGAGGATAGAGCCTGCAATAACAATGCTCAGGGTCAGTGCAGAGGATAGAGCCTGCAGTTGCAGATGCTCAGGGTCAGTGCAGCAGAATAGAGCTCGCAGTTGCAGATGCTCAGGGTTAGTGCAGCGGGATAGAGCATGCAGTTGCAAATGCTCGGTGGACAATGAGCTTGCAGTTGCAGAAGCTCAGGTTAGTGCAGAAGAAATAGCGCTTGCAGTCAAAGATTATGACCTGCACAAATGCGACCAAGCCAGACGGGCACCAGAACGAAGAGATGAGTAATAAGATTAAATTTAGATAACCGCCACCAGACATTTGCAAGAGGAAGTACATTGATTACAAAATGCTCATTACTGCTGAGTGAGTAATTAAGAACTCAGAAACCATACAGTCCATAGATTCTTGTGAGCCTTGTGACTAGTAAATGGAGTAGCTAGCTCTTAATTGATAAGCAAGTTGATGTAAAATATTACAGTTTGTGAACTCCATTTGTTACGGTTCAATGGTGAACAGAAGCTGCAAGGACAAGATGTAGAGGAGATGAAATTAACAGACTACTGTCCATCCGGCAGAGGTAAAGCCATGTTAAAGAAGCTAAATAGCACAACGTATAGGCCTACTATTAGGATAGAAATGTAAACAAGCCAGGTTTAGATTAATGAATTAATTATGTTGACTTACCCAAAATAACAGCACGGTGTAGTGTCCATGACTGATTATATACGATTTAAGTACGACCCCTAAATGTGATTACTTTCCATGAGCAAGCCACATCCAGAGGAAAATGACCAGCATGGTCTGCAGCGATTGCAGCGAAGTCGAGGAGCTTGCCCAAGCTCAGAGTTTTCGTAAGCTCGGTTCTTGCACGGCAAGGATGTAATGCAATGTGGTGCAAATCCCTGTGGAAAGTGCTTAATGATCGTTCTCAGTCCAGGACCCGAAGCGTGGAGACCCTCGCAGATCCTGCCGGGTGAATACGGCAGGGGCGAAGCCTACCCCCAAAGAGAAAGATGGGAAAGGCCTACCAGAGGGTAGACGTGAGGCTGGGACACTTCCTGGAATAGAGCATAATCAAAGAGAACATTAATATGAGACAAATCCTTCGTTAATAGTAAAGTGATTCATGAAAGGAAATGAAACCAAGAACAGATGATAGGAAAAGTGTACTCTCTTGCGGGTACAGAAGACATAACCAGCATGGTCTGCAGCGATTGCAGCGGGGAGCTGCACGAGCTCAGAGCTTTCATAAGCTCGGTTCTTGCACGGCAAGATGTAATGCAATGTGGTGCAAATCCCCGTGGTAAGTGCTTAATGATCGTTCGGTTGGATAACGATTGATGATTGCGATTTGATGATGCGATTCGAGTCGACTGTCGAGTCGCGTATGTATATGATGAGAAGTGGGGTGATGGAAGGATAAAGGAAATTAACTGTTGTGACGTGATTACCCGAGGTTGCTTGCAGAAGCTAGACCAAGGGCGGCGGTGCGTAGTGACTAGAATGTATTAACACTTTATTCTGTGCCTAAAGTGCCGGCTGTGCGTAGTGACTGGAGAAGAGTGGCTCGGGTCCATCGTAATTAATATAATGCTTTAGCCGAGCCGAATAACCACCACCAGACCTTTGAAAGGTAGCTTACCTTATTTGACACTTGCAAGAGCTATTTGCGCATCTAGAAGGGCTTTATCCTGAGGTCTTATATAGGACTCGTAAGCCGACGAAGACCATCTTCCGAGCAACTTGATAGAAGATGCAGGTAATCCTAGAGCGGCTGCTGACGTTGCAGCGCCGATGCGAAAGGGATGGCCAGTATATAGGGAGGTTGAGAGCCCGCAGCTACCAACCGCTGTCGACAAGCGGATTCTGAACCATTGTTTAGACATAGATAACCCAGTGGGTAGAAGAAAGAGGTGCATTAGGAGAAGTGTGTGGGTGAAGTTTAAGATAGTTGATCATAGAATTATAGGGACAGAGGAGTTATTTACTTTAGAATCTCTGATAATGACAACAGAACCTGAGGTGTCCATTTTGGAATGTTTCAGAAATACATAGAAGTGGGAGGAGAAGAGGATGGCTGAGCAAGCCAGATCCTGAGAAGGGTTAAGAACCTGGCTGTCAGAACAAAATTCCCCAGAGCGCATGAACCCATAGAAAGCCATGAGGAACACGGCTTCAAGGAGTGAATGATGGGGAGTGAAAAGAGAGCCAGGGTTAACTAACCAGCAGCAGACCTAAGGACACAACAGGACAAGACAAAATACAATCAACAGATACATAGCTGGAGTACACTAGCACTTATGGATGGTCGCTGTGGATGATTTAGCATACCTAAAATAAAGACAAGAGATGGAAGAGTAATCCTCATCATGCTGACTGGGTGAAATAAGATTAAATGTGAGCAAAGCACTGCTCCAGAGCCAAGAGTAAGTGGGTGTTTAGAATATGTGATCCAGCATCACAGACCTAGTAAATTAAATAGTTAGAGTGAATTGGTGATGTAGCCTAATAATTGCTGGTTGATTTGATTATGACGATTGAGAATTATGTGATTGAGATTCGAGGACATATGGATATTCGATAGTGAATTGCAAAATCTAATGATTTAACAATGCAAGTTCACTATTCTGCTGCTCCTACTGTGGTGGGATAAAGACATGAAGGGTTAGCGTATAGCTTAGATGAGGAGGTAAATAAGTTGACATCACATGACCTGGATGAAGTAAGATTAAATATGAACCAAAGCACTGTCCCTCGATGAAAGTTTTGGCTATAGGCCTACGTGAACCAGCCCCGCATCCCTGCATGAAGTAGATAGTTACGGTGAGGGTCAGTACTCCACTGCCGACAGATGCATACGCTTAAATTAGAGAGAGAGGCATTTACATTAAATGAAGAGGAGCTGCTCCTGAAATGGAAAGATTATTAAGATGTCAAGTAATGAAGAAATGGGAAGGAATGCCATCCCTGTGCTTGCGGCTGCCGTGACGTAATGGGAGATTACGAATGACGACAAGCAAAGTGCATTGTGCTTGGAAAAGTATATGAGTGAGTGCAGTATTGGCCTGAAGGAGAGTTTGTGCCTGCTATAAGTGTTGCTCTTTTGGCAGAGAAGAGTTTGAGGAAAGATCTTGTTCTAGTCCCTACAGCCTGAAGACCTGCAAGGAGGAATGGAGTGGTTAGAGAGGAGACATAGCATTTTCAAAAGGACCTAGCAGGCAGGCAAATAAACAGCCATGATACATTTACGTTGCCGTTAGTTAAATCAACGAACACAATGTATGGACCTACATATTATGTACATAACCAATGACAGTAACAGACAATGACAGACAATAATGATCAGCCAGACAGGAGAATGAAAATAAGATTAATATGGCCTTCAGGTGCATCGGAAATAGTATGGTTAATGACAGTAGCCTAGAAAGGGACAGGGACTAGGAAGAGTACTTTTGTCCCTGTTGGCCTTCCATACACGACAGCCTGACCGGCGAGACAATTTGCCTAGATGTGGACCTAGCAAAGCTGCATCATGGCAGCTTTGGCAAGGAAACCATCGCGAGTGTCGATAACTGGAGTAACGGAGTTTTTAAACGGTTCCGTACATGTATGTTAACAGCGAAGTTTGACGGTTTTCGTCAGAAAAGTTTAGCAACCATATTTCCGTTGTTAGCGATACGACGTTAACCTCATTAAGCAACTAGGATCTAACACGAGACTAGGGTGAAAGAGAACCTTCAAGCCGCGGAACTTGTCTCTTTCCGTTGATAAGACCGGGCGGACAACCCGAACAGTGGCAACAATTTGGCCTACCTTACTCTCCGACGTTTACGAGCTACTATCCTACATAGAAACCCCCGAGACTTTGGTGAGATGCGTCCAACTCGGTTGAAGCGAACGTAAGGTAGGCTAAGCTACTATGACTGCATCACATGTTAAAGTTGTGGCGAAGTGAATGACTAGCTACCCGTGCATGGATACGGAACATCGAAAATCGGCACCTGAAAGCAACAGGCAGGTGCAAAGTAAAGTGATTATAAAGGCTGATGCAGACTGGTGATTGGTCGGAAGTAATGAATGAATGAGTGACGCATGCATTGAGTCTTCCTGACAGAATTTACGCTAACGCTTCCATTACCATTTAAAATCATATTCTTGTTTAATATGACCACAATTTGACATCAATTTCACCCCTGTATGCTGAATAGTAATTGAGATATAGCCATTTTAACCTCTTGACAGCCATTTTGGCGGCCATTTTGAAAACAACCCCTTTCCCAAGTATTTTAGT
This sequence comes from Alosa pseudoharengus, assembly GCF_046254945.1. Classification (NCBI taxonomy): domain Eukaryota; kingdom Metazoa; phylum Chordata; class Actinopteri; order Clupeiformes; family Clupeidae; genus Alosa; species Alosa pseudoharengus. The sequence continues at coordinate 37,823,459 of NW_027468565.1, read as the reverse complement.
ATGTTATTTAGCATGTCCAACAGTACCAGAATCCATAAAAAAAACTTTTGTATCAATTTTTTTGACGTTGAACCCTATATTGACCCGCCTACTGTACTTACTGTGTTGACAGACCTTACTGTGAACAATGGGGAAAAAAAGAACTGTTGACCTGATGTACTGTATATGAATTAAAGACATTTCTTTGGATGTCTAAATGAAGACAGCTTAATTCATTAAGCAATGCATTTTGTTGGGTTGAGAAAAAATATTTTAAAAGCAACATTATGTTTTTTTTTTTACCTTAAAATAACAGCTCAAACTAATTTTGATGATATGCTGACTAAAGGCCAAATCATTGTCTGCATGAAAAGCGCCGCTCGATAAAAAGTATTGTTGTCGACAGATGTCACAGGCACTGGTCCTACACTAGCAACTAAAGGTCAAATCAAACCTTGTTTTATAATAACTTGGAGATTAGGCTACCTATTCTAACATTACATCTTATAACAAAACGAAAGCATCTGTTGCCAACTGGCAGAGGTGGAAAAAGTACTAAAATATTGTATTTAAGTTAAAGTACCAATACTTTGATGAAATATTACTCAAGTACAAGTTAAATTACCGATCTGAAAATGTACTCAAGTAAAAGTAAAATGTATCATTTAATCATTTAGTAGCCTATCATTTAGTAAAAAGTTCATTTAAAATGTAAGTAAAATTAAAGAAAAAATCCCCCAAAACAATCGGTTTTACCTAGCTCAAGTTGCTGCTACTCGAGCTAGGTAAAACCGATTGTTGTCGGGGTTTTTTGTACCACAGCAGTCTACTTGATGTCGGTGACCTCGGGAAACGGAGATCTATGTGAAAAACCACGCTCATCCTTGCTCCCTTTGCAGTGAACAGTAATCCAGCTGAAAAGCTGCTCACAGGCAGCTGAGGCAGGCAGGCCCATGTTGAGTTTCGGAGAGAAACTGAAACTGTTGGAGAGGAGTTTTAGCAGATCCAAGGGCGTTGGACTGGGGGGAAAGTGGGACTGATTACTAGGGCCCCAATGGAGGACAGGGCCCTTTAAAAGGAATATATTTTATTTTACCTGAATATTTTCATTTACAAATTAAATGTCAAAATGAATGTAAAGTCTGACTTCTGCATACAAAAAATAGTGGAAAAGACCAAAAGACTGAGCATCGCTAGTAGTGGGCCGCTAATTGTTTTGCTACTGGCAATGTCTTTCTCCAAGAAAACCAAGTTGGGTTACAAAAAACAAAGGCAAGAATAGGAAAAAGAAAGGTATCAAAATGAGGGAAAACAACTGCTAATAAACTTCTTTCTAAAGGTCACAAACGTAATTTTTTTTTAATTTTTTGCACTCCATGACAGGTCTCTCTGAAATACGCATTGTTCTGGTGGGGAACAGGAGATCTGGGAAAAGCTCAGCTGGAAACACCATCCTCGGCAAAAAGGAGTTTCATTGCAGGAGGACCACACAGAGTGTGAAGAGACAGGGAGAGGTAGCCGGGTGGCAGGTCACCATAGTTGAGGCTCCAGGATGGTGGCGAAATTACCCTCTGGAGGAAACTCCCAGGCTAACAAAAGAGCAGATTGAGTTCAGTGTGTCTGTGTGTCCACCAGGACCCCACGTCTTTTTGCTCGTCATTCGTCTGGACTCTCCATTCACAGAGACACAGCAAAGAACCACTGAAGAGCACATGAACCTTCTTGGCGAGAGAGTTTGGAGACATACAATAATGCTGTTCATCTCTGGGAACCAACTGGGAGACACCAGCATAGAACAACACCTTATACAGGAGAAAGCTCTTAGATGTCTTGTTGAGAGATGTGGTAACAGATACCACATCCTCAAAAGTTTGCAAAATGATGATGGCACACAGGTCACAGAACTTCTGGAAAAGATTGACAAGATGGTGACTGGGAACAATGGCTGTCATTATGAGGTGAACACAGAGAGAATACAACAGCTGGAAGAGAAGAGGAGGGAGACTGCTGACCAAATAAAAGAAAGAATGGAGAATGTGGAGCGACAAAGAGATTTTCACAGGACGTTAAAAGGTGATCTCATCAATCCTGGTATAATATATGTTTGTTATTGTATCATTGTTTCAGTGAGCTTTATTTTTGCTAATGAATTATGGGCAAGATGTAAGGAATGTTTAATATTGCATTTAGAATAAATATTAAATGTTCCACAAGGTGAATGTATACTGAAATGATACTTTTGTGATACTTTTGGCCAGATGACGCATTCCCTCTCTCCAAACTGGGGGTCTTGCTCCTGGGCTACAGAGCGGCAGGAAAGAGTTCAGCAGGAAACATCATCTTGGGGAGAGAGGAGTTTGATCTGAAGACAATGGCTCAGTGTGTAAAGAGACAGGGAAACGTAGATGACAGGCAGGTCACTCTGATCGAGGCTCCCGGATGGTGGAGAAATTACCCTTTGATAAATACTCCTCGACTGATCAGAGAAGAGATTGAGTTTTGTGTCTCTCTGTGTGGCCCAGGGCCCCATGCTATACTGTTAGCTGTGCGTGTGGACTATTCATTTACAGAGACCCACAAAAGAGCACTAGAGGAGCACCTGGGCCTTCTCAGAGAGAGAGTCTGGAATCACACTTTAGTGCTGTTTACCTTTGGGGACTGGTTAGGTGACACCACAGTTGAGGAGCACATTCAGAGTGAAGGAAAAGACCTCCAGTGGCTGGTTGAGAAATGTGGAAACAGATATCATCTGTTTAATAAAACCAGTATTGACCACAAACAGGTTACAGACCTTCTGGAAAAAGTAGAGGAAATGGTTGCTTGGAATGGCAAACGTCTTTATCAAATTAGGAATGAAAGGATAGTTGAGCTAGAAGAACGAAAAAGGAACATTAAAGAAGAAAAGATGAAAAGACTTGAGATGGTCGAGAAACAGAGAAAACATCACAGAGCACTAATGGGTGAGTTCAAATGTTTAAAACGAGGTCATTATTAATGCTCATGTATGTCTTATCAAAGGTCAATCTTTGATTAAATTAAACTCATCTTATTATCTTTCAGATGATGCAGTCCCTCTCTCTGAGCGGAGGGTTGTGCTCCTGGGTTACACGGCAACAGGAAAGAGTTCAGCGGCAAACACCATCTTGGGGAGAAAGGAGTTTGACCTGAGGAGAACGGCTCAGTGTGTGAAGACACAGGGAGAAGTAGCAGGGAGGAAGATCACCATGGTTGAGGCCCCTGGATGGGGAAGGAATTGCCCTTTAAGTAACACTAGCAAGCTGACAACACAGGGGATTAAGCTCAGTGTCCCTCTATGCTCCCCAGGCCCCCATACTGTAATATTAGTTATCATGGTAGACACAGCATTCACAGATACTAACAGGGAAACATTGAAGCAACACCTGGAGCTTCTTGGTGAGCATATCTGGAGTCACACCATGGTGCTGTTCACGGGAGCAGATCTGCTTGGTGATGTGGTCATCGAGGAGCATATTGAGAGAGAAGGTGCACCCTTGAAATGGGTTGTGGAGAAATGTGGGAACAGATACCATGTTTTTAACAATGAAGAAATAGACAATGACACACAGGTGAAATAGCTGCTAGAAAAGATTGATGAAATGGTGGCAGGAAATGATGGACATTTTTATCAAATTCCCAAAAAGATCTTTGATGAAAGAGCGAAGGAGGACATACAGAACAGGGTGAAGGAGAGAGCAACGAAGGTTGAACAATTCAGAGAGAATCAGAGATTACAAATGGGTGAGTGTAAAAATAAATATATAATCATAATGATAATAATATTATAAGCAGTAGCAAATGGTGTCACTGCATTTTCACACACTAAAATAAATACCTGGGTTATCATGCTGAAGTTTCAGTGGGTGATGAAATTACTTACTATGTAGCCTATTACATTTACATCCGACACAATCTTGGAGGCCAAAAAAAGCATGTTTTGTGTTCTTAGTTTGAGCTTTGATCAGGCCATCAGTGAATAGTCCTCATAGTTCCCTTTTAGTACAACTCATTATGTAGAAAGAATCAGGGATAGGAAGTGATGTTTTTCAATTGTTTTCCCGTTAGGCGATGGTCCCCATCTCTCAGATGTGAGGATTGTGCTGCTAGGACACACAGGATCTGGGAAGAGATCAGCAGGAAACACCATCCTGGGTAAGGTAGTGTTTGACTCAAACAGCACAACTCAGTGTACGAAGAGAGAAGGAGACGTGGCAGGCAGACATGTTACCGTGGTGAAGCTCCCGGGATGGTGGAGAAACGACCAACTGGAGAAAACCTCTGAAATGACCAAACAAATTGTGTCAAGTATGTCTCAGTGTTCTCCCGGACTTCATGCACTTCTACTGGTCATACGTGTGGATACGACATTCACAAATAAAAAGAGAAAAGCAATGGAGCAGCATCTGCAACATCTGAAGGCCCCTGATGTATGGAAACATGTCCTTATATTGTTCACGTATGGAGACTGGCTTGGAGGTGCAACCATTGAGCATCACATTGAGAGTGAAGGGCATAACCTCAAGTGGCTCATGGACAAGTGTGGGAACAGATACCACGTCCTCAACAACAAGCAGAGAGGTGACAGTGCCCAGGTCAAAGAGCTTCTTGAGAAGATAGAGGAAATGGTTGCCGGGAATCATGGGAAACTGTTACAGTTAGAAAAACCAGTAGTTTCACTAGAAGTGGAACAGCTGACCCCTTCCAGGCGATCTAATAGCTACGGACTCCTTCCACCTAATAGTAAGTATTTTCACACTATATAATCTATTATGTACTAGCACTATTAATTGGTGCTTATACACTAACACTAATATTTAACTATTAACAGTGAATATTACTTGTCCTATAAAGATTAACTTGGAATTTGAGCAGGCAAAAGATAATTGATATACATCACAGAGTAGGGGTCATGCACATACTTCACCCTCCCTTAATAACAGTCCAATATGAGGCTTATTTATTGCACCATAGATGCTGGGCCCAGGGGCGGAGCTACGTGGTGGCCAGGGGGGGCCACGGCCACCACTGGTCAAAGCTTGGCCACCCTGCTGGCCCCCCCCCCCAGCTCCGTTCAGTTAAAAGTAAAAAAAAAAGAATTGCTGCCGTTTTCGACAACACTTTGCAAAGCAGGGACTGAACCAATTACTGCACTCTATCTATGACCATTGGCCCAGTCAGGAAGTGTAGCCTACGGTTCTGATCACATCATGAGTAGGCCTAGTGCAGCAGCAGCAGCAGCGGGACAATTCAAGTCATCTGTTAAAAACACTTGACAGTAGACTAGGCTAGTCTACTACTTAACCTCAGTAACAGGTGAGTTGAGTTGGAACATTAATGCTAATAAGATGTTAGAATGTGTCACGAATCATAGCCAAGTGAGCTGCGTTGGGCTGTCCTTGTTAGGTAGCCTAGGCTCTGACATTGATGTGTGGGGCTGATCAAAAATAATCGGATGCCCGCGGGAACGCTGTTACAAGAATATTTTGATAAAATTCGGGTAAAATGCAAGCATATTAGGCACATATCTCCAGATGGCTCCAGGTAGGCTAATAGGGCCTAGCCTAGGCTACTTTATAAATACATAATTTGCTGACTGCGTGTGGTTCTTGCCATAGCTGGTCAGGCAGAGGCAGGCTGCTTTGCCTGAATTCTTTGTTACATTGCTCTGGAACTGTTCATCGCAGCGAGATGAAACCTTAATTGTGTGACAGAGCAGAAGTGGGGCTTTCCAACGAGACTAAACACTTGCCTGTGCGATTAAGTATGAAAATAAAAATAAATATCATGTAATTAAATAAAATTGATTCATATTTACAGTTCACCTGCGCACCCATTACTCTCGTTTGAATTACTTGCGAACCCGTGATCGCATATATATGGCAAGCATATCAGAAGAAAGAGGAGACACAGGGCTATCTATTGGTACCAAGTATATCGTTCCTTCTGGGCTATACAAACAGACAACGTGACTGCAAAATAAAATAATGTACAAAAACCAACGCTGCACACCCATTACTCTCGTTTGAATTAGGCCCTACTCACAAACCCGTGATCGGATAGATATGGCGCGCATGTCAGGTGAAAGAGGAGACACAGAGCTATCATTTGATACCAAGTGCATCTGTCTGGGTTATAAAACAGACGAAATGACATCAAAATAATAACTTCATATAGCTCGACTTACCCCACGTTTTTGTGTGTTGTGGTGGCAAAGCATGTTCATAATCCAACGCTATCATGTGTTTCTCTATGGCAAAGCATGTTCATAATCCGGTTTTGAGATCCTAGCGAATTCCTGCATGGCATCCAATTCGAGACTCACATTGCATCCCAATTTATTTGACAAAGAAACACCTTTTTGCCTTCACTTTGTTCATGACAATGCAGTAAAAAGTTGTTTTAGAATCATCATGAGTGTATACAGAACTTGCAAACTCGGGTTCAGTCAGGTCAGATCAGTTCGTGTCACAGATATGGAGCGCAGAAAGGGCATTTTTCATTACTGTGTCAATGCCACTTACAATGACCAGGATAACTGCTTATAACTAAAGGTAGTGAGAATGGGCAAAAATAGAGTAGCCATAGGGCTAAATAAAAAAATGGCATTTATTTCCATAAGGCACACACCACATATTTTTCACATTTGCTCAGCCCCAGAGAGTCCCTCCACCATGGCAATGATATTGCCAGATTCACAACAGTCTGCCCTATGCACACATGTGCCAGCTTGCAGTGGTGAGATACATGTCAAAATATAAGAATTTTTATAATACTCTATTTGTATTTTTATTATTTAAAAATCAAAATGAAATCAATGCAAGTATTAATACATGAAATAGTGGCAGATCTGGGTAGCCTAGACTCTGTTAAAAAACAATATATAGCATGTGTGTATGGCACTTACATTCACCAGGATAAATGTTTCTAAGGTAGTGAAAAAGCCCTTAAAACAGTCTAGGGTTCTAAGGGTTAATTTCTTAATTCAGAGCCATGTTACTTACAGCCAAGTACTTGGAGTGGATATCAGAAAGAAATATAGTTTGGCCATCAGTATGAGATCAAATATATAAATACAATATTTGTAGTATTTATTATTGTTCTTTGAGTTAACATCATTTGAATAAAACTGATTAAGTAAGGTGCATTATCATAATATTTTTTATTGGCATTGACCTATTTATGGAAAATATGTTGGAGTGGCCAACAAACTGACCTGTGTATCAGTGTTGGCTTTGCACAATTTATTGCAATTATTAAAATAGGCTATCCTAAATCTTCAAAACTTTTTGAGTAGTTTTCAAATAGTAGTGCCACCCCAATAAAAAGTCTGTACCCAGCTGGCCCCCCCTATAAAATAATCCTGGCTAGGCCCCTGGCTGGGCCTGTGGCTATCCTTTTGTTACAATATACAGTATCTTTATTTGACTCGTGACACCTGACTGGACTTTAAAAAACCTGAATGCACCCATAGTATCTCAAAATACATGTGGTTCAACAATAAGATTCAATACTCAATGCTTTTCTAATATTCCTATCATCTTATATTCCTATGTCTACTAAAAGAAATATCTCTTATGTTCTCTCAGTGAGTGCTGAGAACAGATCTGAAACATCATCATTCAGAGCGTCTCAGGCATCTCTCCGATCAGACGTCAGTTCTGTATCTCTGGCGTCGACATCCAGCTCTTTATCCGTGAGCTCTGGATATGAGTCTGCCAGTTCTGATGCCGGATCCATGAAAAGCTCCAGATCCACTAGATTTACTAAATTCTTCAAGAGAAAAGGAAACCTTGGAGTAGTCGCTGAGGATCAGGAGAGATCAATTCATCACAACAAACGGAGAGGTCACCATACAACAAGAAGAAAAAGGACTATCACTGAGTAAGTACTGTAGATGAATCGGGTAGTAAATAATAACCTCAGAAAATACACTTTGTATGGTTAAAAATAGCATATATGTCTCGTGTCACATGGTCATATCCTTTTATCTCTTAGCATTACCATGTTTTAACCATTGAGATTATATTGTGCTTTATATTATTTCACTGATATTATATAAGGGAATGAGGGAATTTATATTGAGGGAATACATGAATCATGGAGCAGATCTTCTCTTTCACACCAAACTGTACAATATGTATTTTAATGAATATGTTAAATAGATTACATTGATTGTATGTGAAATTATGAAGAGTTTGTAACAAACATTCTGTATTTAAAATGTCATAATAATTTATTAAAAGCTCACTGTTAGACATTTCAGCAATTTCTACAGTACTTTACTTCATATCACACAGTAAAATACTTTAAATTATTATTAGAGTAAGTTACTGTAAATATGGTGATTTTGCGTTATGAGTGGGGTAAGTTACCAGGTTTTTTTAAAATTGTGGTAAGTTACCCGTTTTTTTAAAATTACGATAGTGTACGTCACCTGTGACCCCACACAAGTCAGTTTGTTCCTCTACAACGGCTAGCTGCTACTGTTTCGCCACTGGACCTGAGAGAACTTGACAAAAAGGTAAATGCACCGTAACAAAACAGACACAACCCTGTTCATGGGTCTTCTTTTCGTCAATGTTTGGTAAAATAGCAGCTATCGATATAGTATGACACCGTCAACTTTCTGCCAACAGAGTGAACAGACATAATGCACATTGACATAACTTAGAAGCTAACGTTAGCCAATGTAAAAACTCTAGGGTGACTGATTAAGTGCTAGCATGCTAGACGTCCCCGATTTTGGTAGTCTGTCCTGTCCTGTCCTGAAACCTAGCTGTATAATGTCGGTTCGCGATGTTTTGTTTAAATTGGCAGCTGCTCTGGCTATCATCTTTGCAGTTCAACTGCTGGACGTTTATCATAGTAGTTATTTACTGAGGTATGGTGAGATAGCTAACGCTAGCTTTAGGTTAGCCCAGGTCAGGGGTTGGTAGCATTAGAATACCAGTGGGCTATGTGTTTTTGTGTGTTTATTTTGTTTCATATTTAGTCTTTATCAAATGAAGTGTTGTTGACTGGATAGCGCTGAATAGTTTAACGTTGGTGTTGCATGTTAAGTGAGCCAGTAGCTAGCAGTAGTGGGCGGCTAGCTTGCAGGAGGGCAGGATCGATCTCTGTAACATTAACAGTAATCTGTGTTCACATTAAAACCCTACACGTCTTTGCTTCGATCTGTCATCACCTATGGTTGTAGCATGTCCTAAAGGGGATGTAAAAAGCTTCACCTTCATCATAACTGTTAACGTTACTGAATATGTATCTAATACAATACTTTTTTTTCATCTTCTCTTGTCTACATTCTTCGAAAGGAGGGAAGTAAATGTATGAAACCAGGACAGGTGATGAAGAGCCATTGTGACTTTCTTCGTTTGTGTCAAGACTGACACTGTTGGCAGCACTCTGTTTATAACCAATGGAGTAATTTTTAAGGCCAAGGTGAAGTGAAATGTGTACTTTGGATGAAATAAACTTTTCAATATTTTGCAAAGTTTGGCTGTGTTAATTTGATCAGCAGTAGGTTACTTCTATATGATACATTTAAAAGGATAAATAAATACAATATTATAATTATAGCCTACACACAATATGAATTATTAATAGTAATATTAATAATAGAATAGTGTCCAGTACAGTACTGTTTATCTGAAGGTTTACAGTACTGTTACTGTAATTGAGATACAGTAGTGGTACTGTAAATCTGAATTACAGTAACTTACTGGCAAAAGTGCTGCCAGTTAGTTACTGTAAAATACCACTGAAATGTCTAACAGTGCTGTTTCTTTGATTAAAAGGGTATTTGACGTCAACACAGTATGAGGTTTATCACAAAACAGAGGTTTATGGGATTGTCCTGGCATCTATGACAGGAGAAAAAAGGCTGCACTTTGCATACAAAAGTGTTTATTGTCCTGACATATTTGTGGTTGTATCACCCAGGCCCACAGAGGACAACCCATCAGAACCGTATGCAGTTCTGCAGGAACAGCAGCAGCGGATCAGCGCCAGCTCAGAGCCATGTCTGGCCCAGAGTCACGTTACATGAGCCCAGACTGACCTCATCCCTACACAGCCTCTCTACCCCACACAGCCTCTACACCCCACACAGTCTCTCTACCAGACTGGTTTCCAGACTCACTACTTTGTTTGACTTTGTGAAGAAAGTCTGGCCTCTCATGATTGGGAAACGTTTCCAGCTCTTAACACAGTGGTTGTCTTTACCTTCATCTTCATGATGTTTTACACTGAGGTCAAGGGAAAGTGGATAGAAAAAGGCAACAGGACGGGAAATTTTGAGTGCAGCCTGAGAGACATGTTGTGTATGTTCATGTCCCATATGACATGCAGGGGGCACTGTGGGGTTGCACATGCTCTGGGTCAAATCTCAATTGAAGATGATAATCTTAGAATCCCTGAGACTGAATTCAGTGCTGAGCCTGTGGCAGCTGTATTCTCCCAGTGCTCATTGTTGCTGTTGTTTTTCCACAGAGTTTTTTATCCTACTGAGCAACAGGGATGTAGGGAATATGAGGTCATGTTTCCTGCTTTCATGAAGTGTATACAGCTCAAACTCCCTCTTATATTAAGCCTAATGTGGCATGGTTTTGCTGGCAAAGTGTCTGTACTTGGATTGTTGTGTACTATCTAGATATCTTATGTCACCTATTTATAAAACAGATAATATACCAAAAAGAGTGAGAGTGATGTGTAATTTACTTTTACCTTTGTAAATTAACTCACATAAGGATATAAAGTAAGGACATATCCTCCATAGGATTATGCAGCACAGAACCCTAATCAGGTTCTAGATGCCATAAGGTTTTGATAGATGGCCATTGGCCAAGACAGAAGAAGTGATCAGAGACATAATTTTTACTATGAATACATATATTCATATCTAGGCCCTGAATCTGATACCGATCTAACCTGGACCCTGAAATGGTCTATTTGTCCATTTTTCTCTTTCACTAGAAAAGAAAGGGAAACTCAACATGGATATCTATAGCAGGTGAAATATGCGCCACAGTGCATAAAAAAATAGCACCACTCTTCAAAATTGATCATTATGACCCAGAATGTGCATCATGTCATGCCACAGGCTAGCCTAGAAATCTAGAGGCACCCTAGCGGTAGCAAATGTAATTTTAATTTTAATGTGGGTCTGGCTCGTCAGGCTAGCCACAGGCAATAAGTTGAGAAAAACATAATCAGTTAATGCCTATTGTGACCTAAACATCATCTTATAAAGATCCCCTCCACACACACACACTTTCTCTCTCTCTCTCTGTAGTTGTTAGAGAGAGAGACTGACTTGTATATGTCAAAGTCAAAATGAAACATTCAATATCAGAAACCAAGAGAGGGGTGTGTGATTTATGCAGTGAATTTGTAAATGTATATCAAGTCCATTTACAGTAACGAAGTTGCAGTAAACATAATCAAACCATTGTTCTGATTGTTCTGGCAAAAATCATTATAGTTGACCCTACACATCCATATCATGACTTTGTTTCATTAGTCCAGAGAAATCATAAGATTGCTTCAGAGCAGATGTGGATCAGGAGAGGATTGCACTGTTGCTTAATCAACCCATGGCTGGGTCACCTGGGTAAGAGTGTGATTGACGGAAGACCCTAAACCTCTGATGACCCCAGTAAGCTAAATATCACTGAGGATGTGTCCTTGTGCAATATATATTATCTATATTTTCTATTTTGATTAAATGTAACTGAATTGGTTCCATTTCCAGACTAATTTCAATGTTCAAGTTTAAGCCTAAAACTACTAAACTGAGGTGTAGCTGAGGTGTACTGGATTAGCCTGGTTTTCACCAAACCCATTCACTTTGTGATATTTCAGTGAGAAAATGAACTGAGATACATTGAAAGCAATTTCACGTGTTTCAACCTAGTAATGCACCATATTATCAATATATAATGTTCTCAAACACTTTTTTTGTCAATTTTATCAATAAAGAAATGTTCCTGTTGTAAATGTGCACTGCCTTCTATGCAAGAGAAAATAATCTTGGAAAACATGTACCGGTATGTACATGGGTGTACATTTCTCCTTGAAGGAATTTGCTGACATGTTCACAGAACAACTCAAACTGAATGATGATTTAGATGAACACAGTGTTGTGGTGTAGTGTTGTTCTGTGTGGATGAAGACAGGTCCATGTGAGCAAACTGGTTGTAGTTACTTTTAGTAGCGGTGGCATGGCTGGATGTAAAGTTTACGCTTGGCCATTGCTTAGTTAAATAGTCCAGTCTCCAGAATGAGAAAACTCATCGCAAAGTACAGCTGCTAGCATCCTACCAAGTACAGATTGTTTCATAAGATTAAATGAAGCTTTGCACATTGAACACTAATTCAAAGTTTTTTCACTGTTAGGGATACCTTTAAAGGGCAGATCTGAAGACTCTCACTTGTATCAGTCTCAGTACAAAAATATGGAAACAACTTGTCCTTGAAAGTGTCCTTGTGCGTGTAAATGTGGGACATGTCACTGGGGTCGTAGAAGGACACTTCTCCTCTCTCATAGTCCAGCTGCACTCTGACCCTCTGAGGTGTAGTCTTCAGGGACAGGGTCTCAGGAGGTGCTTTATATTCATCATTTCTCTTACGTACTGTCCAGAACCCATATGATGGACCTATGATTGCCTCTCCCTTCCTCTCCACAGACTCCTTGGCTACACCCAAATTCCACTTGCTCCTGTCCCCCACCTGCACCTCCCAGCAGTGCTTTCCTGAGGTGAAGCCCTCAGAGCCCAGCACCATTCCATACTTCATAAAGCGCTCTGGATTGTTCAGCTGGTGCTGTTTGGTTTTCATGTCTGTTACACTTGTCAGGTCCTCAGACAAAATGTGACAGGGATTTGCGTTACTGGCGTCAAGGATTACAGGGTCTGTAAAAAAAATAATTCAGTATCAGTATCGATTAATGAGTATTAGCTTTGTTTGAATTTTAGCAGCATTTATGGCTATATTTGTGTGTAAAGAATTGAGAAGTCAAAAACATAACCTTATCTAATCTTTGAGTCTCACTTAGCACATTTACTTAGTTTATGATTTTGTCTCACACACTAAGCACAAGTTAAACCATGAGTGAGTGAAATCAAAATGGTAATTTCTTCACATCTGTTGCTATAGGCCATTTTGAACGTTTTGAACTAAAAATACACCTTTAACAACTGTATTCAACAAAATTACTGAAATTGCTGCCACCAAACCATTTCTGCACACATATTGAAGTCCTCAACATCAGGCCTGCTACAAGTACTTACGGTACTCTACAGTCTCCACCATCTTCTTACAGACTCTGTACTGGAGGTTGCCCAGGTGCTTGGCTACATCTATCAGAGCCCCTGATAGTAGTGGTGGGTCCTGTAGTGTACACTGGGCTCTGCAATCACACAGAAATCAGTCAACAAACAGAAGAACTGACAGCAGAGAAGAAGAGTCATGAGGAGTCATGATGACTTACCTGCTCTTTGTGCTCTGGTATCCCTACAATATAAAACACAAATATTGATCAACAGAATATAGTATACTGCATATGAGTAGAGTAGGTGATTGCATCATTATATGGATAAACAACGACAGCATTACAATGACCTTGAGAAAGGGCACGCTGTCCTGCTTCAGGTCATTTTCCATGTGCTGAATTGAGTCCTTTAAAGTCTCAATCTGCTCCTGAAGCGTCTTTATTTCTCTGCCAATCATCTTCCCCTTCTGCTCCTCTTCCTCCCTCAGTGCAGTCAGTCTGGCCTCCTCTTCCTCTCTCAGGAACTGATGGAGCTGCTCAAATACCTCCTTTATGCTTCTCTCTGTAGCAGCTAGCTGGCTCTGTACGCAGTGATAAACATATTTATAAATGTAATGTTAGAAAGCAATAGATTTTAAGTGTTTATGAGTGTAAATGTGTAAAATACTTACTTTTGTATGCTGCACCATGTCCTTATGAACCTTTTCAGTATCTGTGCATTTTTTCAGATTTTTCTGCATTTTCTCCAAGTCTGACTTCAGTTTCCCCTGACACAAAAATAAATGCTTGGATAATTAATACTATTTGTATTTGTTGTGAGGTTTCTCTTCAACATTAAAACAACTGAAATTGTGTAGGTGTATAATTCAATGTCTCGAACATACATACCATATGTTATGCTATATTGTTGGTTGCAACACAGCATTTAATGTATTTGTACCACTAGGCACACACACTTTTACAGTGAAAGAGTAATTATCAATATCAATAATTACCAGTATTATCAATAACTCAAATAGGTAACAAATAACAAAGTATGTATTACTTTTGTGCACTTATTGTAGTAGCCATTCATTCAATTATTTCGGATTATAATTAGAGCTCCTAAATTGGAATATTATATTTAAATTGAAATTATATTTGAATCAATTGTCCCATATTATGTTTTGTGCTAGTGTGCTGTATCTACTGCCTTAGTCTCCCTCTATAGGAAGCGGGAGAATTACCTATTTAAGGTGATGCAGCAACACGTGATTATAACCAAACTTGAATGGAATTTGGAACTTTGATCTGTACTGCAGACTCTTTCTTTTTGCAGTTTATGTTTATTTAATTTTGTTACTAAATCCACTCATCAAAAAGAAAGCAATAACTCTCACAATTTTCATTTAAAACATGTGTCAGAGTACAGCACCAGTCTACTCTGGAAATGAACAAAAATGGGGAAAGTTTGATGGACAAGAAAAACTAAAAACATAGCTGTTTTTATCTCTGCTTCCAGGGTTCCTACACATTTTCCATTTCAAAATGCCATACTTTTTCCATACTCAAATTTCAAAACTTTGCAGCAGATTTTTCTGCCTATTTGACATCACAATAAAAAAGGCCCTAATTTAAATCATGGGCCAAGTGCAAAGTTTACTGTTTAACTAATTTTATGCACAAACATAAGTGGATCAACTCAATGCTCTTAAGCCACATGTAGTTCATGCATGAGACACTTCGCTCCTTCACTGACTTTGTACTTTGCCCATTTAAATTAGGGCTCTAAATGTTTATTACCTAAATAAATTATATACTGTATGCTATTTCGTTGCAGAATATTGCATCTGTAAAACCTTGAGCTGCACACATGTCGCCATTTGAAATCTGTATCCAACCAGGCTCTTTATTTAGTATTAACTTATAGCCCTCAGAAAACTTGCAATTGGCCATTGTTGAATAATATTTGTAAAGGAAGCTCTGTACTGGACTGTGCTTTCAATCAATTTTCTTTTTCTTTTTAAATTCCATATGTATGAAACATGCAATAGTTCACTGCTAGAAGAGGCCTCAGAAATCACCTCAGACATATGTTTTGGTTGCAATAGCACAGTTATTAGAGAATACAGTGTCTATTTCTTGATATATTTGACCAGTTACCATACCAGTTTGCCAGTACATACACACAATGGTGTAGGGCACTGGCCTACAGCCTAGATTCAACACAACAAATCACACTGTCCCACAACTCGCCTTACTTCTTTCAAAGTCAATGATATCAAGCTCATTATGGTCTCACATTTGTGAACATTTTGCCAATTTTATATTTTAGAAAACAATATACTGTAGATACATTGCGGTAGTCCGGAAGTACAAATATTTTCCACAACTACTTTTCTTTTTTCTTATCCAGGCCCGGACAATTCTAAAATCTAATTCCATACTGTTCCATACATACACACTTTGTCATTCTCAATTGCCTCATTTGCCTTGTCTTAAAAGTAAGGTAAAAGAATTTCCTTTGGACAAATATCTCTGTAAGATATACAGTAGGGCATAAAAGAGACTACAGAATCCCAAGAAAATCTGTATCACAACATGCAAACATGTTCAAAGATCTTTGTTCAAAGTTCATTTAGCTCCTTTTACTCATGTGATCTTTACCACATTCCTAATGCCATATGATCTCTTATTCAAAATGTTGTCTTATTTATTAATCCTTTTAGCTGTCTTACCTTCATGTCCTGTACGGCCTCCTCTAAGGGTATGACTTTGTGTCCAGAGTGCTGTGTGGGGTTTTGGCAGTCGTCACACACAGCCCTGTCCTCGTCCACGCAGAACCACGCTGGTGTTTTAGTGTGTTTACTGCACACCACCTCCTTCCCCTCGTCTGTGTTTTTATCCAGTTTAAGGCGTCCAGCGAAGGAGTCAGCCAGTTCCTTCAAGGAGAAATTAATCGCTGGATCATTCTTAGATGACCTTCTCTTACAGATAGGACAGTTCTTGTTCTTTACTTGTTCCCAGAATTTAGTAAGACATGTCTTACAAAAGCTGTGATTACACCCAAGAGAGACAGGGTCCTTAAATGTCTCAGAGCAAACATAACAACGCAGCAAACTCTGGAAAACCTGCTGTTTCTCAGCCATCTTCACACCCTGGAATGGTGTCTGACTGCCTGTTTGGCTACTCTTTAATCTGAGATTACTTCCTGCTCCAAAATCAAAAGCGAAAGTTTACCAAAATGAAGTCCTTCTTGACTGTCTTTCATATCTCCATCATATTTTTGTCCACAAGTCATTTACATCTGTCTCTGTAGAATTTGTTATATACAGTAATGTTATTTATAGTTTCCTTAAAAGATATATGCTTTACCATTTCTGCCCAGTAGATGGCTCTTGATTACGGATGCTATTTAAACTTGAAATCTTCTGCAACTGTGGATTTGTTTGTGTGTAGGTATTGGGTTCCTATCTGGTGGGTACCTGTGGTCATATATCTGACCTATTACTGCTGGATCTCTCCAGGGAGTCAGGTGAGACCACTATCACTTCCACAAGAACCCTAACACACAGAGAGGTGTCAGACTGGGGGGGGGGGGGGGGGGGGGGGTAGGGGGGGACTGATTATAGGGGAAGAGGGCCCTTGAAAAGTCTGGAATATATTTTATTTTTCCTGAATATTTTCATTTCCAAATGAAATGCCATAGGGAATGTTTAAGACAAAATGTAAAGGTAATTTGTAAAGTGTATTTGCTTAATAACTGGTTGGTTGACTGACTGAATTTTGTATATAAAAAATAGTGAAGACCTTCTAAGGTTACACTTACCCTTGCTAAAGTGTAAAATGGTTTAGTCCGCCTGCAGGATGATGGTGACAGGTACTGTAGGCTATGCACTTTTTGTTGTTGTCAAATTGATAAACATGTTTTCTTAAGTTGCTTGTGTTTTATCTATTTGCAAGTGTTTTGTCGATTTGTATTGTTATAAATTGCAGGTTGTTTGCACCCATCGAGTTGCTCTGATGAGAATGGCCCTTGTAATTCGCTTTGGATAAAATTGTCTGCTAAATGCTAAGGATTATATGAGGATTATATACTGTACTCTGAACAATTTTTTTAACAATGTGGAAAGATTTAAGTGGACTAGTCCAGCCTATTTCCACACAAATAGTTAGAGGAATAGTGACAAGATATACAGTCCCTTTCACACAAACACAACGACTGCTTTTATTGTGTATACCATCACATAGTCTGTGCAGTCAAATTGGTCTGACAGCTCATGTCCCCTCCTGTCAAGGGTTTTCAGCTTTGGGTGTATTATTAATTTGATACTAACTATTAACTCTCTTTTACTTTCAGAAAGGTCTTGATGAGGTAAGTTTAACAGATGTCACCTTTACATTATTCAAAGCTGCTAGCCTATAGTTACTTGTCCTATAAAGATTAAATCTGAATTTGAGCAGGCAAAATATCATTGGTACAGTATACAGCACAGGGTAGTGTTCAAGCACATAAACCCTCTCTTAATACCAGTCCAGTATTATGGGGCTTATTTATTCTGCACCATGGATGGTGGGCCTGTGTCTATCCTTTTGTTATAATATATCTTCATTTGACTTGTGACACTAGACTAATCAAACCTGTATGCACCTGCAGTACCTCCCACTACCATACATGTTTTTCAACAGTAAAATTCATTACTCACTGATTTTCTTACATTCCTATCATCAGATATCTCATTTTTTTCTCAGTGAGTGCTGAGAACAGATCTGAAACATCCTCATTCAGAGCGCCTCAGGCATCTCTCCGATCAGACGTCAGTTCTGTATCTCTGGGGTCGACATCCAGCTCTTCATCCGTGAGCTCTGGATATGAGTCTGCCAGTTCTGATGCTGGATCCATGAAAAGCTCCAGGTCCACTAGATTTACTCATTTCTTCAAGAGAAAAGGAAACCTTGGAGTAGTCGCTGAGGATCAGGAGAGATCAATTCATCACAACAAACGGAGAGGTCACCATACAACAAGAAGAAAAAGGACTATCACTGAGTAAGTACTGTAGATGAATCGGGTAGTAAATAATAGCCTCAGAAAGTACACTTTGTATGGTTAAAAATAGCATATATGTCTCGTGTCACATGGTCATATCCTTTTATCTCTTAGCATTACCATGTTTTAACCATTGAGATTATATTGTGCTTTATATTATTTCACTGATATTATATAAGGGAATGAGGGAATTTATATTGAGGGAATACATGAATCATGGACCAGATCTTCTCTTTCACACCAAACTGTACAATATGTATTTTAATGAATATGTTAAATAGATTACATTGATTGTATGTGAAATTATGAAGAGTTTGTAACAAACATTCTGTATTTAAAATGTCATAATAATTTATTAAAAGCTGTTTCTTTGATTAAAAGGGTATTTGACGTCAACACAGTATGAGGTTTATCACAAAACAGAGGTTTATGGGATTGTCCTGGCATCTATGACAGGAGAAAAAAGGCTGCACTTTGCATACAAAAGTGTTTATTGTCCTGACATATTTGTGGTTGTATCACCCAGGCCCACAGAGGACAACCCATCAGAACCGTATGCAGTTCTGCAGGAACAGCAGCAGTGGATCAGCGCCAGCTCAGAGCCATGTCTGGCCCAGAGTCACGTTACATGAGCCCAGACTGATCTCATCCCCACACAGCCTCTCTACCCCACACAGCCTCTCTACCCCACACAGTCTCTCTACCAGACTGGTTTCCAGACTCACTACTTTGTTTGACTTTGTGAAGAAAGTCTGGCCTCTCATGATTGGGAAACATTTCTAGCTCTAGCATTGTAAGGGACCAACCTAACCAATCACATTGATCAGGGATTCCAAACATTACTTCCTACTTTGATTAACCTTTGCAAACTGATAATAATCGGCATCAGTAGTCAGGAAATAATGTATGTTTGTTTATGTTTGCAGACGTTTACTACCATTTCCCACAGCTACATTGATTTTGAAACTATAGCGTCATACCCTCTCGTCACTGATTGGCCCAGCACCCTTTGTGTCAGATGCCAGACTAGTATCTCAGTGAAATGAAAATGATAGCATGCTTACTGGTTTCTGACACTGTTCCCTAAGTGAAATGTCCCAGTAATATTTAGTGATAAGAGCTGTTTTTCCTCTAAGTACTTAGGAAAGGTGCTTGAATGCTTCCTTTCAAATCTCCTTTAGCATAGGGCAAACTACTGAAGCATCCTTTGAAAAGAAAAGTGAGTGACACCACAATGCCCTGTGCCAAGTCATTAAAACCCACCTTCTAGTGAGTGCACAGGGAGTCGGATTCTCTTTACACAGTGGTTGTCTTTTCCTAAGTCCTTATGAATTCATCTTCATGATGTTTTACACTGAGGTCAAGGGGAAAGTGGATAGAAAAAGGCAACAGGACAGGAAAGTTTGAGTGCAGCCTGAGAGACATGTTGTGTATGTTCATGTCCCATATGACCTGCAGGGGGCACTGTGGGCTTGCACATGCTCTGGGTCAAATCTAGACTGAATATGATAATCTTAGAATCCCTGAGACTGAATTCAGTGCTGAGCCTGTGGCAGCTGTATTCTCCCAGCGCTCATTGTTGCTGTTGTTTTTCCACAGAGTTTCTTATCCTACTGAGCAACTGTACTAAGGTCAGATCTATTCTAGGGATGTAGGGAATATGAGGTCATGTTTCCTGCTTTCATGAAGTGTATACAGCTCAAACTCCCTCTTATATTAAGCCTAATGTGGCATGGTTTTGCTGGCAAAGTGTCTGTACTTGGATTGTTGTGTACTATCTAGATATCTTATGTCACCTATTTATAAAACAGATAATATATCAAAAAGAGTGAGAGTGATGTGTAATTTACTTTTACCTTTGTAAATTAACTCACATAAATATATAAAGTAAGGGCATATCCTCCATAGGATTATGCAGCACAGAACCCTAATCAGGTTCTAGATGCCATAAGGTTTTGATAGATGGCCATTGGCCAAGACAGAAGAAGTGATCAGAGACATAATTTTTACTATGAATACATATATTCATATCTAGGCCCTGAATCTGATACCGATCTAACCTGGACCCTGAAATGGTCTATTTGTCCATTTTTCTCTTTCACTAGAAAAGAAAGGGAAACTCAACATGGATATCTATAGCAGGTGAAATATGCGCCACAGTGCATAAAAAAATAGCACCACTCTTCAAAATTGATCATTATGACCCAGAATGAGCATCATGTCATGCCACAGGCTAGCCTAGAAATCTAGAGGCACCCTAGCGGTAGCAAATGTAATTTTAATTTTAATGTGGGTCTGGCTCGTCAGGCTAGCCACAGGCAATAAGTTGAGAAAAACATAATCAGTTAATGCCTATTGTGACCTAAACATCATCTTATAAAGATCCCCTCCACACACACACACTTTCTCTCTCTCTCTCTCTGTGTAGTTGTTAGAAATATGTCAAAGTCAAAATGAAACATTCAATATCAGAAACCAAGAGAGGGGTGTGTGATTTATGCAGTGAATTTGTAAATGTATATCAAGTCCATTTACAGTAACGAAGTTGCAGTAAACATAATCAAACCATTGTTCTGATTGTTCTGCAAAAATCATTATAGTTGACCCAACACATCCATATCATGACTTTGTTTCATTAGTCCAGAGAAATCATAAGATTGCTTCAGAGCAGATGTGGATCAGGAGAGGATTGCACTGTTGCTTAATCAACCCATGGCTGGGTCACCTGGGTAAGAGTGTGATTGACGGAAGACCCTAAACATCTGATGACCCCAGTAAGCTAAACATCACTGAGGATGTGTCCTTGTGCAATATATATTATCTATATTTTCTATTTTGATTAAATGTAACTGAGTTGGTTCCATTTCCAGACTAATTTCAATGTTCAAGTTTAAGCCTAAAACTACTAAACTGAGGTGTAGCCTACTGGATTAGCCTGGTTTTCACCAAACACATTCACTTTGTGATATTTCAGTGAGAAAATGAACTGAGATACATTGAAAGCAATTTCACATGTTTCAACCTAGTAATGCACCATATTATCAATATATAATGCTCTGAAACACTTTTGTTGTGTCAATTTTATCAATAAAGAAATGTTCCTGTTGTAAATGTGCACTGCCTTCTATGCAAGAGAAAATAATCTTGGAAAACATGTACCGGTATGTACATGGGTGTACATTTCTCCTTGAAGGAATTTGCTGACATGTTCACAGAACAACTCAAACTGAATGATGATTTAGATGAACACAGTGTTGTGGTGTGGGCCACTAAAACACCCAGATTGTTCTGTGTGGATGAAGACAGGTCCATGTGGGCAATGGAGCAACTGGCTGAAGTTACATTTAGTAGCTGTAGCTGGATGTAAAGTTTACGCTTGGTCATTGCTTAGTTAAATAGTCCAGTCTCCAGAATGAGAAAACTCATCACAAAGTACAGCTGCTAGCATCCTACCAAGTACAGATTGTTTAACAAGATTAAATGAAGCTTTGCACATTGAACACTAATTCAAAGATTTTTCACTTTTAGGGATACCTTTAAAGGGCAGATCTGAAGACTCTCTTCACTTGTATCAGTCTCAGTACAAAAAAATGGGAACAACTTGTCCTTAAAAGAGTCCTTGTACGTGTAAATGTGGGACATGTCACAGGGGTCGTAGAAGGACACTTCTCCTCTCTCATAGTCCAGCTGCACTCTGACCCTCTGAGGTTTAGCCTTCAGGGAGAGGGTCTCAGGAGGTGCTCTATATTCATCATTAGTCTTCTTTACAGCCCAGAACCCATATTTTGGATTTAAGCGTGTCTCTCCCTTCCTCTCCACAGACTCCTTGGCTACACCCAAACTCCACTTGCTCCTGTCCCCCACCTGCACCTCCCAGCAGTGCTTTCCTGAGGTGAAGCCCTCAGAGCCCAGCACCATTAGATAAGTCATAAAGCGCTCTGGGTTGTCCAGCTGGTGCTGATTGGTTTTCATCTCTCTTACATTTGTCAGGTCAGCAGAAATAAAGTGGTAGCGACTTGCGGTACTGACGTCCAGGATTACAGGGTCTGTAAAAAATATCATTGAGTATTGATTAATGAGTGTTAGCTTTGTTTGAATTTTAGCAGCCTTTATGGCTATATTTATGTATAAAGAATTGAGAAGTCAAAAACATAACCTTATCTAATATTTAAGTCTCACTTAGCACATTTATTTAGTTTATGATTTTGTCTCACACACTAAGCACAAGTTAAACCATGAGTGAGTTAAATCAAAATGGTAATTTCTTCACATCTGTTACTATAGGCCATTTTGAACGTTTTGAACTAAAAATACACCTTTAACAACTGTATTCAACAAAATTACTGATATTGCCGCCACCAGACTATTTCTGCACACACACTGAGGTCCTCAAGATCAGGCCTGCTACAAGTACTTACAGTACTCTACAGTCTCCACCATCTTCTCACAGACTCTGTACTTGAGGTTGCCCAGGTGCTTGGCTACATCTATCAGAGCCCCTGATAGCAGCGGTGGGTCCCGTAGTGTGCACTGGGCTCTGCAATCACACAGAACTCAGTCAACAGACAGAACAACTGACAGCAGAGAAGAAGAGTCATGAGGAGTCATGATAACTTACCTGCTCTTTGTGCTCTGGTATCCCTACAATATAAAACACAAATATTGATCAGAATAATATAGTATACTGCATATGAGTAGAGTAGGTGATTGCATCATTATATGGATAAACAACGACAGCATTACAATGACCTTGAGAAAGGGCACGCTGTCCTGCTTCAGGTCATTTTCCATGTGCTGAATTGAGTCCTTTAAAGTCTGAATCTGCTCCTGAAGCGTCTTTATTTCACTGCCAATCATCTTCCCCTTCTGCTCCTCTTCCTCCCTCAGTGCAGTCAGTCTGGCCTCCTCTTCCTCTCTCAGGAACTGATGGAGCTGCTCAAATACCTCCTTTATGCTTCTCTCTGTAGCAGCTAGCTGGCTCTGTACACAGTGATAAACATATTTATGAATGTAATGTTAGAAAGCAATAGATTTTAAGTGTTTATGAGTGTAAATGTGTAAAATACTCACTTTTGTATGCTGCACCATGTCTTTATAAACCTTTTCAGTATCTGTGCATTTTTTCAGACTTTTCTGCATTTTCTCCTAACACAAAAATAAATGCTTTGATAATTAATACTCTATTTGTATTTGTTGTGAGGTTTCTCTTCAACATTAAAACAACAGAAACTGTGTAGGTGTATAATTCATTGTCTCGAACATACATACCATATGATATGCTATATTGTTGGTTGCAACACAGCATTTAATAGGCACATACTTTTGTGCACTTATTGTAGGAGCCATTCATTCAATTATTTCAGATTATAATTAGAGCTCCTAAATTGGAATATTATATTTAAATTGAAATTATATTTTAATCAATTGTCCCATATTATGTTTTGTGCTAGTGTGCTGTATCTACTGCCTTAGTCTCCCTCTATAGGAAGCGGGAGAATTACCTATTTAAGGTGATGCAGCAACACGTGATTATAACCAAACTTGAATGGAATTTGGAACTTTGATCTGTACTGCAGACTCTTTCTTTTTGCAGTTTATGTTTATTTAATTTTGTTAATAAATCCACTCATCAAAAAGAAAGCAATAACTCTCACAATCTTCATTTAAAACACGTGTCAGACTACAGCACCAGTCTACTCCAAGGAAGTGAACAAAAATGGGGAAAGTTTAACGGACAAGAAAAACTAAAAACTTAACCTGTTTTTATCTCTGCTTCCAGGGTTCCTACACATTTTCCATTTTTAAAATTCCATACATTTTCCATATTTAGTATTAACTTACAGCCCTCAGAAAACTTGCAGTTGGCCATTGTTGAATAATATTTGTAAAGGAAGCTCTGTACTGGATTGTGCTTTCAAACTATTTTCCTTTTCATTTTTAATTCTCCATATGTATGAAACATTAAATAGTTCACTGATATAGCAGAGGCCTCAGAAATCACCTCAGACATATGTTTTGGTTGCAATAACACAGTTATTAGAGAATACAGTGTCTATTCTTGATTCATTTGACCAGTTACCATACCGGTGTATGGCACTGACCTACAGCCTTAACACAGAAACAAATCATGATTTGTTTCTGTGTTAAGGCTGTAGGTCAGTGCCATACACCGGTATGGTAACTAATGCTGTAGGCTATCACCACCTATTAGAAATGCTGTTTTTTTTATTAACCCTTTTAGCTGTCTTACCTTAATGTCCTGTACGGCCTCCTCTAAGCGTATGACGTTGTGTCCAGAGTGCTTTGGTGGGTTTTGGCAGTCGTCACACACAGCCCTGTCCTCGTCCACACAGAACCACGCTGGTGTTTTAGTGTGTTTACTGCACACCACCTCCTTCCCCTCGTCTGGGTTTTTATCCAGTTTAGGGCGTCCAGCGAAGGAGTCCGCCAATTCTTTCAAGGAGAAATGAATCGCCGGATCCTCCATTGATGACTTTCTCTTACAGACAGGACAGTTCTTATTCTTTGCTTTTCCCCAGAATTTAGACAGACATGTCTGACAAAAGCTGTGATTACAGTGAAGAGAGACAGGATCCTTAAATGTCTCAGAGCAAACATGGCAGCACAGATACTTCTCGACAACCTGCTGTTTCTCAGCCATCTTCACACCCTGGAATGGCATCTGTCTACCTGTTTGGCTACTCTTGTAATCAGAGTTTTCTTCCTGCTTCAAGATTGAAAACGAAAGTTTAACATGATGACCTGCTTCTTGAATGCCATGATTATTTTCTTTCATATCCTCAGTCATATCATATCATGAATTACATTTTGATGTTGGCTCACAAGACACACCACCAAACTTGTAACATACTAAATGACTTCAATTTTCACTAACCGGTAGAATCTGCTGTACCACATTATACCCATAGATGGCTCTACATCAGGTTTGTTAAAATCAGGGGAGCTCATGTTGGCTTATAGCGTGTTGTCATTTTACCCATATATTTTATTTATACTTCCACATTTTCTTCTAAATTGTGTTTCATTATTATATTTGCATCACCATCATGATCATGAATATTATGATATGGGTTACATTTTATCATCACATCAACTTTACTTTGCTCTCTGTGGTTAGCGCCATTCATCTCACTTGCTGGCAGTCAACTCTGAGCAAGATCCTCCCAACCACTTTGTCCCTCAGGCTACAAGACTTATGAGCTAATCACGCATTACTTGAAACTGGTTATACACCTGTATTATAAATGTATGTTGAGAGACCTTGTGCAATGACATAACAATGACAGCTTTGTTACTTAGGACTAGATGTTGACATCCCTATTTTACATGAGATGTTCGACACAGTGGGAAGGTGAGTGATGGCACCTTTCTGGATTATCAAGTGGGTGGCCTCCTTCCTCAACGTTTTCCTGATAGTCCCACAACCTCTCCAGAGGGTTCAGCAGTGAATCCTAGCATCCCGGGCTCACCCCCTAGACACCACCCACAGTTGAGGCCCATGTGGAGTCCTTTCTCTTCATCCAAAGCCACTGAATGCCCTTTTCAGAAGTTCTGGAGACATCTTTCAGTGCTTGCAGGGGGGCCTTTCCTCACACTCCCATCTCCCGGAGTAGCCTTATAAAACCTCGACTGGATGGATCTCTACTTTCCAGCCACATGGTTGCGCGTCGGCTGCAAGCTCGACATACCTCAGCTTCTTGCACTCAACCAGCTATGCTTTTGTTTCATGTTGAAGGAACAAGGTGATGTTATATGGGACATTCAACATTTTGTTGCTGCAATAGGACTTTGACATCCTATGTGCCTGTGACATCTGTCTGCAACAATATTTTTTGTTGAGTGACACTTGTCAGGACTATAAATTGGCCTTTACACAGTGACAGCATATTATGAGTTCAGTTGAGATGAGTTTGAGCTGTTATTTTAAAATAAAAAATACATATTGTTACTTTGAAAATATGTGAAAGGCTTTTTTTCTTACATCTGTCAGACCATTTTCTCAACCCAACAAAATGATTTGCTTCATGAATTAAGCTGTCCTCATTTGGACATCAAAAGAAAGGTCTTTAAGTAATTTTTATGCTGGTTACACAGACCAACATGGGCATTGAAGAAAGTTGTTAAATACAGTATAATATACAGTAGATATGTCGTGGCAGATATTCAGACTCGGGCCAGAAATTAAGTCCAAACATCTTGCCCACAACGTAACAAAAATACACCATTATAAGTGCTGAAGTCAAAAACTTCTCCCAAAAAGAAGGCTCAAAAGTCCGGCAGAGTTCCGTGCAAAAATTCCTTTAATGACTACATAGCGCAAAGCCTGAGTGGATCGCACGATCGCACTCCCGAAAAAAGGTAGAACTCTCTTACTTATACCCCTCCAAAATGCTACCCCGAATGAACTTTTCACCTTAAGTTTATGGAAAGTTCAGGGGTGTACAGTATAGAGTGATCACAGGTCATACATTGTGCATGGGTTAAATATCGTTCGCCCCCCTGCACTCTCCTACTGGTTGTTATGAGTAGAGCTCGCCCTGTGTACGTGTTATCTTGCAGCTTCAAGGCCGACTCTGGTTTCTTCAAAAGGCCTAGGCTAAGGCAGCATGAGACACAGTGCAACAAAATGAGACACAGGGCAGCAAACAGAGACATAGGGATACAAAGCGCACATAGGGGGAATTCTGGTAGAATAGCTTTAGTATGTTAATAGTATTAGTTAAACTTGTTATTTAAAATGTTATTATGAGTATTATGGTTAGGAATAACTTCAGTGTATTACTTGATTATGATTAAGGTTATATGAATACATGCTTTACAGTTTCAAACTCTCTCTCTCAATGATGTCTACAACCCATAGGATAATTTTATACAACAGATACACTGTAATGTCATGTCAGTAACATTCTTTTTTGACCTCGTACCTGAAGTACTTTGCAGTAAAATACAACCTTTTCATTGTTCATATGCAGCACAAGGTCAATCAACATAAGTATACATGTACAGTATACCTAGTATAACAAATTTCAAGGAATGCTGTGTGATAAGTCTTGTAGCCTGAGGGACAAAGTGGTTAGGAGGAGTTTCACAGAGTTTAGCGCAGAGAGCAAAGTAAAGTTGATATTTTAAAATGTAACACAATGATGTACTGTATGACAATGATATTCTCCCAGGTTCAACACAGCCACTAAAACACCCACATGGTTCTGTATGGATGAAGACAGTGCTGTCTGATGATCGTGACAGCCCCACACAACATGCAGAACTTAAGTAGGTACGTAGTAGTACATGCAAGCAAGCAAGTTTGATCTTAGTATGCTTAAAATGCTGCTATTTGACTAGTTGCAGAAAAGATGTAGTGGGAGACAGATGGCTATAGTGCTCAAAGGTCCTCTTGGATTAAGCCTAAATTTGCATGCTTTTCCTGGCAAAAGTGTCTGTGTTTGGATTTTTGTGTAGCCTACCATAGATATCTTATGTTACCTGTTTCTACAACAAATATTGCAATTGTAGCCTATTTAAAGAGTAATTTAATGTACTTAGTGAAAGAGGTTAATTTACTGATAACTTGGTAAATTAGCTCACATTAGGATGCAAAGTAAGGGAAATGTCACGACAAAGCAGAGGCAGGAATGTCGGAATGCTTTCTCCTCTTTGCACCCATGATCCTGATTTGGAATATCAGTGGAGTAAGCAGCACAGAACCCTATCGGTGTACATGTTATTCCATGTTATTCAGAGAACAAAAGGTTCATTTTTGTGTTTATGAATAATGAATTAAAATGAATAAAATAATTTATGAACAAAATTATAAAAGATAAAATTGTCCCATTTTCTGCTAATATAAGTTTTTAAAAGGACTTGTGTTTTGTGTGACAGCACTGTCTGTGGCAGGTAAATACACATCTGCAGTAAACTTGTACTGTTCTCTACACTTCCCCCTATAGTCCCCCTCCATCTCAGACCTCCTCTCCCCCTACTCTAATTTTAGGTCCCTTAGATCGGCCACGCTGTGGGACAGCATCCCTACCTCCATCAGATTCTCTTTTAAATCCCAGCTCAAAACATACCTTTTCTCTCTAGCGTTTCCCGATTCATCTTGACCGGAGCCCTACCTGTACTGTTGTCTCTTTCCTTTATTTGTATGGTCTGCTTTATGATGTGTTTTTGTATGGCCTGCCTCTGTTATATATGTTATATGTTTGCTTCCCACCGGTCCCTGTAAAGCACTTTGGTTGATGCAAGTCATGTTTAAATGTGTTATATAAATGAATCCGATTGATTGATTGATTGATTGACTTCTCCTCTTCAGCTCAGTGATTCTGAGTCCAGTGAATTAGCAACAGTTCCACCAATGTAACCCTTACAAGGAGCTGGACAGGTAGGCAAATGGTTGGATTTGTACTGACAAAAAGGCTATACAGGAAGTCCCCATGAAATGTACTGAACTGAACAGTTAACGTCATATAAATTAAGCCCATCTCTAGGAAACAAGATTTGAACTTATCCATACACAATTTTGTGGTATGGAGTTTGATATTTAAAAACTGTATTTAATGTTGTGACAAACATTTCAATGTTATTTACAAGCTTTGTACATGAATGATTTTCTTTCTGTGAGGCAACATAAATTGTCATTCTTACTGTTTTACGTATAAAAGCACAAATCTCTTTCAACAGCAATATGGACACAAAATACTGCCTTGAAATACAATACACTTTGATTTATTAGTATGGTTTGATCTTAGTGGACGAGGTACGCTTGAGCTGCTGCTACTCGATTAGTCAAAGAAAAGATGTAGTGGGAGACAGCGTGACTGAAACGACTTGGCAGTTGCACTGCACACTTCTAGATACTTCTAGAATAATTGCAAACATAAAAGTTGGATGCTGCAAAAAGTAGACGATATGCAATTCATCAAATGCTACTGATGATGTTCATATTAGTTATCAAAGTAACAAAGTTAACCCTGCTCAGGTAGCGATGGGCAACTGACTGTGGTTACTGCGGTGGGATGTAAAGTTTAAGTTCTGCCATGACTTAGTTAAATAGTGAAGTCTCCAGAAAGAGAAAACTCACCACAAAGTACAGCTGCTACTGACATTTAAGCAGCAAGTACAGATTCTTCAACAAGATTAAATAATCTTCTTTTTTAATTAAATTCATAGCTTTTAGGCGTTATTCCAACATTAAACGATCTGAATTGGCTTCTTCAGGTTGATCAGACAACTTCTCATAAACAGTTTAACTTTGTACATTGTTACAACTATAATTCAAAGGATTTTCACTGTTACCTTTAAAGGGCAGATCTGAATACTTGTTTCACTTTTATCACCGCCAGTGCAAAAAAATGGGAACAACTTGTCCTTGAAAGTGTCCTTGTAAGTGTAAATGTGGGACATGTCACTGGGGTCGTAGAAGGACAACTCTCCTCTCTCATAGTCCAGCTGCACTCTGACCCTCTGAGGTTTAGCCTTCAGGGAGAGGGTCTGTGAAGTTGCTTTATATTCATCATTAATCTTACGTACTGTCCAGAACCCATATGCTGGACCATAGCATGTCTCTCCCTTCCTCTCCACAGACTCCTTGGCTACACCCAAACTCCACCTGCTCCTGTCCCCCACCTGCACCTCCCAGCAGTGCTTTCCTGAGGTGAAGCCCTCAGAGCCCAGCACCATTAGATAAGTCATAAAGCGCTCTGGATTGTTCAGCTGGTGCTGTTTGGTTTTCATGTCTGTTACACTTGTCAGGTCCTCAGACAAAATGTGACAGGGATTTGTGGTACGGGCGTCAAGGATTACAGGGTCTGTAAAAAATATCATTCATTATCGATTAATGAGTATTAGCTTTGTTTGAATTTTAGCAGCATTTATGGCTATATTTGTGTATAAAGAATTGAGAAGTCAAAAACATAACCTATTTAATCTTTGAGTCTCACTTAGCACATTTACTTAGTTTATGGTATCAAAATGGTGATTTCTTCACATCTGTTACTATAGGCCATTTTGAACGTTTTGAACTAAAAATACACCTTTAACAACTGTATTCAACAAAATTACTGAAATTGCTGCCACCAGACCATTTCTGCACTCATACTGAAGTCCTCAACATCAGGCCTGCTACAAGTACTTACAGTACTCTACAGTCTCCACCATCTTCTCACAGACTCTGTACTTGAGGTTGCCCAGGTGCTTGGCTACATCTATCAGAGCCCCTGATAGCAGCGCTGGGTCCCGTAGTGTGCACTGGGCTCTGCAATCACACAGAACTCAGTCAACAGACAGAACAACTGACAGCAGAGAAGAAGAGTCATGAGGAGTCATGATGACTTACCTGCTCTTTGTGCTCTGGTATCCCTACAATATAAAACACAAATATTGATCAGAATAATATAGTATACTGCATATGAGTAGAGTAGGTGATTGCATCATTATATGGATAAACAACGACAGCATTACAATGACCTTGAGAAAGGGCACGCTGTCCTGCTTCAGGTCATTTTCCATGTGCTGAATTGAGTCCTTTAAAGTCTGAATCTGCTCCTGAAGGGTCTTTATTTCTCTGCCAATCATCTTCCCCTTCTGCTCCTCTTCCTCCCTCAGTGCAGTCAGTCTGGCCTCCTCTTCCTCTCTCAGGAACTGATGGAGCTGCTCAAATACCTCCTTTATGCTTCTCTCTGTAGCAGCTAGCTGGCTCTGTACACAGTGATAAACATATTTATGAATGTAATGTTAGAAAGCAATAGATTTTAAGTGTTTATGAGTGTAAATGTTTAAAATACTCACTTTTGTATGTTGCACCATGTCCTTATAAACCTTTTCAGTATCTTCAGTATTTTTCAAATTTGTCTGCATTTTCTCCAAGTCTGACTTCAGTATGCCCTGACACAAAAATAAATGCTTGGATAATTAATACTCTATTTGTATTTGTTGTGAGGTTTCTCTTCAACATTAAAACAACAGAAATTGTGTACAGTAGGTGTATAATTCAACGTCTCAAACGTACATACCATATGATATGTTATATTGTTGGTTGCAACACAGCATTTAATGCATTTGTACCACTATTTTACAGTGAAAGAGTAATTATCAATATCAATAATTACTATTATCAAAAACTCAAATAGGTAACAAATAACAAAGTATATATTACTGTTGTGCACTTATTGTAGGAGCCATTCATTCAATTATTTCAGATTCTAAATAGAGCTCCTAAATTGGAATATTATATAAAATTGAAATTATATTTGAATCAATGGTCCCATGTGTGCTTTCACTACTGCCTGAGTCTCCCTCTATAGGAAGCGGGAGAATTACCTATTTAAAGTGATGCAGCAACACGGGCCAGGTGGGGGGTGCAGGCGAAACAGTCATTGACCGTGTCACCGCCTCATCAACGTGACTATGTGTCACTTGAATGGAACTTGAATGGAACTTGGAACTTTGATCTGTACTGCAGACTCTTTCTTTTTGCAGTTTATGTTTATTTAATTTTATCAATAAATTCACTCATCAAGAAGAAAGCAATAACTCTCATAATATTCATTTAAAACATGTGTCAGACTACTGTACAGCACCAGTCTAGTCCAAGGAAATGACCAAAAATGGGGAAAGTTTAATGGACAAGAAAAACTAAAAGCTTAACCTGTTTTTATCTCTGCTTCCAGGGTTCCTACACATTTTCCATTTCAAAATTCCATACTTTTTCCATACTCAAATTTCAAATCTTTGCAGCAGATTTTTCTGCCTACATTTGACATCACAATAAAAAGGCCCTAATTTAAATCACTGGCAAAGTTTACTGTCTAACTACAGCTAATTTTATGCACAAACATAAGTGGGTCAACCCAATGCTCTCACAGGCCACAGAATAGTTGTAGTTCATGCATGAGACACCTCACTCTTTCACTGACTTTGTACTTTGCCCATTTAAATTAGGGCTCTAAATGTTTATTACCTAAATAAATGATATAATTTCGTTGCAGAATATTGCAGCTGTAAAACCTTGAACTGCACACATGTCGCCATTTGAAATCTGTATCCAACCAGGCTCTTTATTTAGTATTAAGTTACAGCCCTCAGAAAACTTGCAGTTGGCCATTGTTGAATAATATTTGTAAAGGAAACTCTGTACTGGATATTTTCCTTTTCTTTTTTAATTCTCCATATGTATGAAACATGCAATAGTTCACTGATACAGCAGAGGCCTCAGAAATCACCTCAGACATATGTTTTGGTTGCAATAACACAGTTATTAGAGAATACAGTGTCTATTATTGATTCATTTGACCAGTTAGAATACCAGTTTACAAGTATACACACAATGGTGTACTGTATGGCACTGACCTACAGCCTTAACACAGAAACAAATCACACTGTCCCACAACTCGCCTTACTCCCTTCAAAGTCAATGACATCAAGCTCATTCTGGTCTCACATTCACATTTTAGCAATTTATTTTTGAGAAAACAATGTAGGCTGCTGTAGATACAATGCAGTATTCTGGAAGCACAGATATTTTCCATAACATACTTTCCTTTTTTCTTATCCATACCTGGAACATTCTAAAATCGAATTCCATACTTTTCCATACTGCATACAAACTCGGCCATTCTCAATTGCCTTCTTACACTTAAGTCTCAATTAGTCTCCTTGACTTAAAAGTAAGATTAAATAATTTCATTCGGACAAATATCTCTGTAAGATATAGGGCATACAAGAGACTACAGAATCCCAAGAAAATCTGTATCACAACATGCAAACATGTTCATTGATCATTGTTCAAAGTTCAGTTCACTCCTTTTACTCACATGTGATCTTTACCACATTCCTAATGCCATATAATCACTTATTCAAAATGTTGTCTTTTTTATTGACCCTTTTAGCTGTCTTACCTTCATGTCCTGTACGGCCTCCTCTAAGCGTATGACTTTGTGTCCAGAGTGCTGTGTGGGGTTTTGGCAGTCGTCACACACAGCCCTGTCCTCGTCCACGCAGAACCATATTGGTGTTTTAGTGTGTTTCCTGCACAACACCTCCTTCCCCTCGTCTGGGTTTTTATCCAGTTTAAGGCGTCCAGTGAAGGAGTCAGCCAATTCCTTCAAGGAGAAATTAATCGCTGGATTGTCCATAGATGATTTTCTCTTGCAGACAGGACAGTTCTTACTCACTGCTTGCTCCCAGAATTTAGAAAGACATGTCTGACAAAAGCTGTGATTACAGTGAAGAGAGACAGGGTCCTTAAATATCTCAGAGCAAACATGACAGCACAAAAACCTCTCGAAAACCTGATGTTTCTCAGCCATCTTCACACACTGGAATGGCGTCTGTCTGCCTGTTGTAAATAGAGTTTTCTTCCTGCTTCAAGACTGAAAGTGAAAGTGTGAAAAGATGACCTGCTTCTTGAATGCCGTGATTATTTTCTTTTATATTCTCAGTCATATCATATCATGCATCACATTTTGATGTTGGTTCACAAGTCATTTACATCTCCAGATATTTGGGTTTTTACACCAAACGTGTAACATACTAAATGACTTAAATTTTCACTAACCGGTAGAATCTGCTGTACCACATCTTACCCATAGATGGCTCTACCACTTTGTCCCTCAGGCTACAAGACTTATCAGCTAATCACCCAGCATTACTTGAAACTGGTTATACACTTATATTATAAACTTATGTTGAGAGCCCTTGTGCTGTGAACAATGACAGTTTTGTTACGTAGGACTAGATGTTGACATCCCTATTTTACATGAGATGTTAGACACAATGGGAAGGTCATGTGAGTGATGGCACCTTTCTGGATTATCAAGTGGGTGGCCTCCTTCCTCAACGTTTTTCTGATAGGCCCACAACCTCTCCAGAGGGTTCAGCAGTGAATCCTACTGTAGCATCCCGGGCTCACCCCCTAGACACCACCCACAGTTGAGGCCCATGTGGAGTCCTTTCTCTTCATCCAATGCCCTTTTCAGAAGTTCTGGAGACATCTTTCAGTGCTTGCAGGGGGGCCTTTCCTCACACTCCCATCTCCCGGAGTAGCCTTAATGTTGTGGCTATAAAACCTCGACTGGATGGATCTCTACTTTTCAGCCACATGGTTGCGCGTCGGCTGCAAGCTCAACATACCTCAGCTTCTTGCACTCAACCAGCTATGCTTTTGTTTCATGTTGAAGAAACAAGGTGGGATATATGGGACATTCAACATTTTGTTGCCTATAAATTGGCCTTTAGACAGTGACAGCGTATTATGAGTTGAGTTTGAGTTGAGATGAGTTTGAGCTGTTATTTTAAAGTAAAAAATACATATTGTTACTTTGAAAATATGTGAAAGGCTTTTTTTCTTACATCTGTCAGCCTATTTTCTCAACCCAACAAAATGCTTTGCTTCATGAATGAAGCTGTCCTCATTTGGACATCAAAAGAAAGGTCTTTATGTCATTTTTATGCTGATCACACGGACCAACATGGCTATTAAAGAAAGTTGTTAACATACAGTATAATATACAGTAGATATGTAATATCATGTCAGTAACATTTTTTTTGACCTCGTACCTGAAGTACGTTGCAGTTAAATACAATTTTTGTCATTGTTCACATTGCAGCACAAGATCTATCAACATAAGAATACATGTACAGTATACCTAGTATAACAAGTTTCAAGGAATGCTGTGAGATTAGATGATTAGTCTTGTAGCCTGAGGGACAACGTGGTTAGGAGGAGTTGCTAAGTTGATATTTTAAAATGTAGCACAATATGATGTGTGACAATCATATTCTCCCAGGTTCAACACGCCCACTAAAACACCCACATGGTTCTGTGTGGATGAAAACAGTTCTGTCTGATGATTGTGACAGCCCCACACAACATGCAGAACTTAAGTAGTACATGGTAGTAAGTTTGATCTTAGTGGACTACGCATGCTTAAAATGCTGCTATTGGACTAGTTGTAGAAAAGATGTAGTGGGAGACAGATGGCTGTAGAGTGAACTATAGTGCTCAAAGGTCCTCTTGAATTAAGCCTATATTTGCATGCTTTTCCTGGCAAACGTGTCTGTGTTTGGATTTTTGTGTAGCCTACCATAGATATCTTATGTTACCTATTTCTACAACATATAATATGATTGTAGCCTTCGTAAAGAGTAATTTAATGTACTTAGTGAAAGAGGTTAATTTACTGATAACTTGGTAAATTAGCTCACATTAGGATGTATACTAAGGGGAAATGTCACGACAAAGCAGAGGCAGGAATGTCGGAATGCTTTCTCCTGTTTGCACCCATGATCCTGATTTGGAATATCAGTGGAGTAAGCAGCACAGAACCCTAATCGGTGATAGTGCAGCACATCTCAGCTCTTTTAACCCTGATGAAGGCAGGACAGAGAGAGCTTGTATCACCTAAGAAAGCTACACTGTAGAGTCTGAAAAAACCCAACTGATTTGGCAACAGCAACTCTCACGAGAAGAAGGCCCAATGCAGTACCTGACAGAACATCTGAGCCAGGCAGTGTAGATCAGATCAGGGAAACTAAATCATCAGCACACTAGTCTCTTTTAATGGCTACCCTCTGGACATCTATTTTCTCAGGGCTGGGGCAGAGGGACTAGCCTCCCCAGCCCCACCCAATAAAACAAATTAAGACTTAATTGACATACTATACCTTTTGCACTTATATATATATATATATATATTTTAATTTTTTTATTCACTTTTCTTTGCACAATTGGGAGTTTTTGTACCCCCTTCTCACTGCTGTCATGTGCACATGTAACAAATGATATTTGTTGAATCTTGAAAGCTCTTCTTGTTGTTGCCTACATCAATCACCAGCAGAGACTGCCATGCAATAAAAGTATGTCATATCTGAAATGAGGATACTACACAATAATGATGCTCAATGACCGCCCACAGACTGTCTACAGATGCTCAGATTATCATCTATTGACACTCTGTTAACTACAACTGTAAGGTTAGGGGTTGGATTTGGTTAAGTTGATGTTCAATAATTATTCAACAACAATTTCACATACTGAACTTGTACTTGTAACTTGAAACTTGTGACTCTGTAAAGTCTTTGAGGGCAGATTATCCAAGTAAAGCGTTACCCAATTATTTCATTCTCATTCTCATCAGTGAGAAAAGAGATTATACAGTTACAAAAGAAATCTTTAAATCCCAAATGCTTATAATGATTATTTAAGCAGATTTCATTCTAAAAATAGAAAATGAATTCTGAGATAAAGCATGCTGCTTAATAACCACAGTTTAGGACTGTTGTGATGGCAACATGCTTAATAACCGCTGTTTAGGACTGTTGTGATGGCAACATGCTTTGGACTGTTGTGATGGCGAAATGCTTAATTTAGCTTCAGCCCTCTGCAATCAATCTCTGTCAGTCCAACAGCTGAACCCCTGTGGAGTAAATGAGACCCCCGAAACACAATCTTCTTTCTGTACATTCTTGAGACCTCCAGTTGCCTCCTACAGTATGTCACAAATATCTCCAGAAACAAGAGTCTGGCCCATATATTACACTGAAACACAATAGTCATCTCAACACAAGTCATCTCAAGATCAATCCACAGCTGTTTCATATCCCATAACCTGATAACTATCTCCATTAGTTTCATGTATGGGATGGGCTAGGCCTCTTCAGCCAATCACGATGGACTCTTCGGGGGTTGTATGGGAAGTGATATGTCTTAGGGTAACACGAGACAGACCTCAGTACATTGAGATCACCCTTTTGCAACTTTTGCAAAGGACAACAGTTGGACTACCACTGGTCAGCAAGACTTGTTTTCTATAATAGGTATGCAATATCTCTTCATCTATCTCTTCTGATCGTATGTAAATGGCGGTATATTATAAGGCTGTCTATAATTTGGTGGTTGAGGGATATTCTCTATGATGTTGTAATAAATTGGACAGGGGTTGAAATGCAGACTGGTTTATAAATATCATCTGCTCTAAGCATACAGAACATTACAAACTGATCATCGTGCTGATTTATGTGCAGGAGACAGTTATACCATGCTGTCAGTCAGTTCTAACACAGCCGCAAAACAATTTATTATGCTACCCTTCCAATAGTCATTATTTCCTGGCCACACATATCCTGTTGGGGAGTATTTCAAAATGATTTATGAACTCAGTCGGTATGATAAAGTGCCTTCATTTTCAAAGAGATTATTTATGACTTGGCCCTGACTATCTGTCCAGTGGACTCGAAGCACAAGAGTGGTTAAATGCTGCAGATGATACTTGAGCTGTGGACACACTTGGCAGAATCTCACACTCTTAGAGGTCACATGTGTATATGCTGCACTTTAGCACTTTAACACACATCTACTCTGACACAACACATGCAATATATACTTGCATTTCTTTATTTCAAGAATATTAAAATAATAATGTTATATATACTTCCATTTTGTTATTTTGTGAATATCAAAAAATAGTGTTTATTATTCTACTGTGATCAAGGCTGAAACTCTTTCAGGTGGTGTATTCAGCTATTTATTACATGTATATTTATCTTTGTCAGTTTTATTGAATCATCAAATGCTATCTTTGAGGTGCTGTATTCAAATGGTTATTTATTTTATTTGCCTTTGTCAGCTTTATTGAATCATTGGGTACTGTGCAAATCCTTCCCTTAAAACTCAGCGTCGTACACATTTGAAAGTTGCGACTTATTGCCTGGACCAACATTTCAGCATCTGGAACATTAAAAGGATACAAAGTACAGGAGGACCGCACGGCTGCAGCTATGGCAGATGACTCAGAGGTTCTGGAGTATTTTCTTTCGTGCCAAATCTGCTCCTCCACCTTCACTGACCCTGTGTCCCTGGAATGCAACCACAGCTTTTGTAAGATGTGTTTGTGTACGTTCTGGGACCAGGACGACAACAGAAGATGCCCAGTCTGTGAAAGGTCGGCCTCCGAGGACATGCCGGAGGTCAATTTGACCTTGAAGGGCCTCGCGGATGTATTTGCTGGGAGGATTCAAGAAAACGGCAATGCGGAGACGAAGCAGGAAGTGTTGTGCAGTGTGCACACTGTGAAACCGACGTGGTTTTGCATAAGTGAGGACAAACTGGTTTGTGAGGGGTGTGAGAGTATCACTGCCCATGCTGGACACAAGCTCAAGCTTCTACAAGAGATTGTAGAGGATTTGAAGGTAAGAGGGTAGCCTACAACTGGAACTTTCTCATAATAGCACAAAATAAACACACACAGTCACTGTCACCTGTGGACCTGTGTCTTCATAATGTAATACAATTTAAAATAATAAAAGTTTTACTAAATGTACAGGTATAAGAAGTAGTGGATGAATTGTCATTCTTAATTTCCTACACAGCAAACTATTACTCTGGACCTGATCCCATTGAAGAAGCAGGCGCGAGAAAGCAAAGATGTTGAGGACACGTATGTGCATATGGAAAAGCACTTGACGGTGAGTTCTGCAACTGCCCAAACTGCCCAAACTGCCCGCTGCCCAAATGTGGGGAAGTAAACACAGCTCTCAGTGCCATCCGTGTTTTGGGAGCCGTTACATATTATGCATATTCACAGACCCAACGTGCACGGGTTGAGAAGAAGATCAAGGAAGAGTTTGAGCAGCTTCATCAGTTCCTGAGAGAGGAAGAGGAGGCCAGGCTGACTGCAGTGAAGGAGGAGGCCGAGAGGAAGATGATGATCATTGAAAGAGAGCTGAAGATCATCCGGGGACAGATCCATGCTCAGACAAAGGCTATCTGCCGTGTGGAAGTTGACCTGAAACAAAATGATGCGTCATTTTATCAGGTAAACAATCCAGTACAATAGCATTTGGCTCCAGCATAATTTAACCTTTATTTTGCCAGGAAGGCCCCATTGAGACACCATATCTCAAGGTGGCAGCATAGCTTCCTTTAAGAAAGACAGTGAATGGACAACATGGGACATAGACACAGTCTAGAGACACCTATAACACACTAATACACAGAGACAACAAAGACTAAGGAGAGCTAAAAGAATAATTAAAAAATAAATTATGGAAAATAAATATAGAATATATAAATCCTCATATGCACCCATTCTGTAGCTTGCTGCGGTCTTACCTCTGGCAAGGGTGTACCAGGGCATGGCTAAGCCATTCACGAGTCTAACTACCATATGTAGCGATCAAAGCCATAGCACAGCTGAAAAGACATAGCTTCATGTGAAAAAAAAACGATTCCAGCGCAGTCGATTCCAGTCCATTTTATCCCCCAAATGGCTCACTGCAAAGTAATTTAATAATTGTAGTTAGCAATTTTTTTTTACTGAATGCATTTCCCTGTTCATTTCTAGGACTACAGTCGTACCAAGGCAAGGTGAGCATTTATCTATTTATTTATTTATCTATTCATTTTACTTCTTTTTGGATGTCTGCATATGACATAGTTTGAGTTTGACTGAGTTTTGTGTGTGATTGCAGAGTCCAGTGCAAACTGCAGGACCCATATGTGTTCTCTGGGGCTATGCTAGATGTCGCCGAACACCTGGGAAACCTCAAGTTCAACGTCGGGAAGAAGATTGTAGAGACAATGGATTACTGTGAGTGGAATAGTGCAGTGTGGTTGAGGAAAGCGATTAATAGGTGATATGCTGCATGGGGACACCAGCTCTGAGAACTTCCAAAGCATTTGAAAAGTGTGTGACTGCTATAACCCCTTTATTTGCTATGATTTGGACATATACAGTAAGTCTCTGTTTGCTGAGGGCTGTGACTTTACATTTAAGATGCTCCCACCACTTTGAGTCTGCTTTCAAATGTGATACAGATTCATGATTGTGTCTGTATTTGAAGGATAGAACAATGTGCTTCTAAAACAGCGTGCTTCTGAATAAAGATATTTTAACCATTTGCATTAAGGGTAGTATGGAAACCCTAATGGAGGAGTAAAGGCCCACTGTAGTGAGCATGATGTTTTTGCACTCTGTAGTCCTGCACATTTGTGAGTCCTAAGAATGGGCCTTTTGATGACCCTCATGATGCCTACACTAAGTTTAGAATACATTAGGATATTTTGCCCAGATTTTTTTTTTTCATTTCATAAATCAACTATATATAATACCAGTGGAAAAGTTAACTTAATTGACACAACACACTAATACTTAATTAACACAGCACACTAATACTAATATATTTATACTTAATTGACACAACACACTAATGCTAATATATTTATAGTTATTTCTACAGTATACATGTGTCTGTTATTTCCAGACCCGGTGATCCTTGACCCCAACACAGCAGATGGCTGGCTCAGTGTGTCTGAGGACATGACGACGGTGACGGAGATAAGAACCAAACAGGATGTTCCGGACAACCCGGAGCGCTTCACAAAGTACATCTACGTACTGGGCTCGGAGGGCTACGACTACGGCGAACACTGCTGGGAGGTGCAGGTGGGGGACAGAGACCGCTGGAGTCTGGGTGTGGCCAACGAGTCCATCGAAAGGAAGGAGGAGACGTTCCTGGAGCCAAAGTTTGGATTCTGGACAATCTGGATGGATGAATTTAAGTGCACTGTAGGCGGCATACACATTGAGCTGGAGAAGAGACCAGAGAGGATCAGAATCCAACTGGATTATGGGAAAGGACTGCTGTCCTTCTACGACGCCGATGACATGACACATATTCACACATACAAGCCCACTTTCACAGAGAAGATCTACCCATTCTTTAGCACAGAGACAGATGAAAGTGCAACAGGCATCCAAATCAGCCCATTCAAAATGTCCTTGATTGCAACCCCATAGTTGCAAAGCATGCTGAGGTGTCTAAAGACACTAAATACTGTCTATCAGTAATACTGTGATTGCAGGATTGTATGTTTACTGTGTTGCCTGTCTATCTGTCTGTCTGTCTGTCTGTCAGTCCCTAACCTGTACAATTCCCAGGTCACTCTACCTGAATTTGGCAACAAATATTGAGTTTAACTACTAACCTCAAAATAATGATATTTGCTGAGCTGGCACAAGGTAATGGAGTTGGCTCATTAAGTATTATTGACAAGGCCCTGGGTCTCCTACTCTTCAGTGCCCCTTACAGGCTGAGTTACACACACACACCCAACGCACCGCACACCAAATGTAATATGGCATACAGATACACTAACACTGGTGGGCTAAACTAAGACACACACTGACAAAATGGTTATGTTTACACACAGTAACAGTGCCGAGTGCAGATGCAGAATTCCGTTAATCCAGAGTGATACTAGCCTGATGTAGTCATACTCAATTCTAGTCAGAATATGAACTTCCCAACCTCACTAAGACTAAGTTCGGAATGGCACCCAGGCTAGAGTGATACAGCACTGTGGGGTGAAAATATTTACAT
The DNA here is from genome assembly GCF_046254945.1 of Alosa pseudoharengus. NCBI lineage: Eukaryota > Metazoa > Chordata > Actinopteri > Clupeiformes > Clupeidae > Alosa > Alosa pseudoharengus. The sequence goes on along the minus strand of NW_027468565.1, from coordinate 37,781,772 downwards.
TCTGGTCATTCACAGCACACAGTAGCCTATACAATCCTCTTGTACACAACAATACCTGTAATTCATTCACTTACACAGCATATAGTTATATGATGTGGAGTTACCCTTGGCAGTATCTAAGGAAGCACAGGATAGGTGCCTTTTTTCGGTATCAGACATGCATATACAGGTTCAGGATTTATGCCTTAGCACAGGGGGCCTACCTAAAATAGACAACAGAATAGGGGGTCCCAGAAAGCACTCGTGTGACTCAGATTTCTCCATGTAAGGGTCATTTGAGCCTTCCGAGTCAACATGGTTACTAACACTTACTAATGCTAACTAATACTAACAGTTACTAACTATTGCCTTTACCATGTTTAACATGCATATTTAAATCATTCTTAATTATGTTATGTCACATCCTGTAATGTTAATGACATACATTTCTTCATGATAATATACTTTTTTTTAACTTCTTTGTCTACTGTCCTGACACTTCCAGGGACTTGCCAAGTCACAATAGTAGACCTCTGAATTGAATGACATTGTTATTGAAACAATCCAGTTGATCTATTTATCATTTTCAGTATAGAAACCCAATATGGTATAATAAAGGAGAAGAGATTTGAAATGGATGCTCTGTGGAAGAGGGAGCCAGTTTATGTTCTGAAGGACTGCTAGGGTGCTGTGGTCACAGGAATGGCAATGAGTGGGCAGCGGACCTGCAGCAGATGTGCAGCCTGCTGGAGTTTATTTAGGACATTATAATATGTACCATAACAATGTTGCTGTAGTTATTTGACTAAACACCTAAATAAGAAGGGCTAAGGTGGATCACAAGCTTATTCTACCCTCAAGGGAGAAATCCTTACACATTGTTAATCTACATACATTACATCATAAACACAAATCATTTGTATATAAAAAAGTGAGACGAACTATCCCTGATATTAAGATTTGAAATTTAGGGTCACATGACACTGTGTGTGTCATGGCACTGACATGTGTGTGTCATGGCACTGTCTGTGATTAACAAGACTGCCAAATGTACCCAGTGTGTCATCTTACCCTGCTGTTCCCTATAGGGATAATATGGATCGCTATATATAGCCTAGTATAGCCTATGTGGACTGGAATGAAAATACATTTTAACTTAATTATGTTATGGTTACACTATAGTGGAAAATAATATACTAGATGCATGCATTTGCAGAGTCACTCACCACCAGACCAGAATCCACTACAGCACTTTGGCAACCTGAGAGGTCTTGAGGTTTGGGATAAATGCTTTGTTTGAGGGAATTGCTGGCATGCTGCAAATCACAGTGATGCAGGCGCTCTGTAGGTTACACCCCGGGCACGCTGGTGGTTGGCAGCCTAGCGAGAGATGGGTGGGGTGGGGCCCCTTAGAGATATGGGAATGAAACTTTTTTAGAAAGTTCGCTCTCTTTTTCTCTGGGGCAGTTATGAAGCGCTGTTAATTCATTAATGTATGTCATATGCGTGTCCTTTAGAAATAAATCAAGATATTGGCATAAGTGTAAGACATTTTTTACAGGTTGATTGTCGTCAGGGGACATACGATATAATTATAGATAGATAGATAGATAGATAGATACATAGATACTTTATTGCCGCACAACAATGTACAACAAAGAAAATACATAAATGTTCCTATCAGTTTAGTTGTGTTCAGGACTCTTACTGCTGAAGGGAAGAAGCTATTTTTGAAGCATGTGATTTCAGTTCTTATACATCTGTAACATCTTCCAGAGGGGAGAAGCTAGAAAAGTGGTGGTTTGGGTGAGAGGGATCTTTGATTATTTTGAAAACACGGTTAAAGGTGCCCTCACTACTAGCCTACATCTACATAAAGCATTTGAAATGCCTTATGCATTATGCAACCGAATATAATGTTTAATATTAATGGAGAGCTCTCGAGATTTATGGACGTAAAACATATGTGTAAGACAACACTGAGACATTACAGCACGTTCCAGGTGTCACCCTATGCTCTGGCGCCATCTGTCGCCATTTTCACGGGGCAAACTTCAACTCTATGCAGCAGAGTATCATGACTGTTACTCACAAGTGAAAGGTCAAGATACTTGAGAACCGTCTGTTTCTGGTTGTAATGTACACTCAAGAAACAGTCTAGTCTTCTGACACTCTTTTCTCAGACCTCTTTATAAAGGGTGGCTATAGGGGGACCCCAGAACCAAAACTGTTCCCACTGTTGACGTAACGCTGTGAAGTAAACAAAGGGACGTCGGAAATGGATATTAAGTCGCCAATTATGATGCGCTTTTTGCGTTGTCACATCTGCTCCAAAAGTTTAGCAGACCCCGTGTCTCTCAATTGCAATCACAGCTTCTGCAAGAGCTGCCTTATTCAGTACTTGAATCAAGCCGAGTGCCGAGACTGTCCGGTGTGCAAGAAAGAACTTCCCAAAGAATCTCCAGGAATCAACATCGCTCTCAAGGAACTTGTAGATGCCTTTGCAGGAAGAACACAACTTGATAAAATAAGAAACCAAGATGTCGTGTGCCGGAAACATACCCCATCCTGGTTCTGTGTGGACGAGGGAATTGCAGTATGTGAGGAGTGTCAACATTCCCTTTGGCACGCTGGACATAAGCTGAAACGTGTGAAAGAGGCGGCGGAGAGTATGAAGGTGAGAAAACTCAAGCAACAACCCAGAAATCTTAATAGACACATTTAGTTGTCGGCGATCAAATGCGACTGTAACAGGTAGCCTAGCAGCAGCATCCTTTTAATGAATCGTGGCTTGACGTGACACTTCAATTTCCTAAAAGCTGTCGGGATAGCTATAGCGTTTCTCCCGGGACACTCTCCTTTTCAACATTGTAAGGAGCCAATTTATTCTGAAAAAAAAAAAGACATATGACCTGTTCAATAGGCTACTCAAAATGAAATAAGTAGTTTAAGAGGAGGTTTTGGGAAACGTATGTACTGTAGCCTACATATGTGTCTCAATTGAATATATCTGTCATTATCTCTTTAATCAAAAATGATCTGGGATGGGTGAAAATGCATTACGTTTATCTTGACATAAAATGCAAAATACTCAAGTATTGACAATAAATGTAAAAAGGAGAGATAATTTCACTGACATCTAGCCCTATAAGGTAAGATGATATCACAAGCCTGTTCTCTATAGACATACTGTACATCATCATTTGACAGCTTGTCACTGCCTAAGGCACAGCGCAACTCTGTTTTGAGAAGCACTGTCATGACATAATATTTTGTCATCCAGTCCCAGAGAGAAATGGTCATGCACCTTTTCAGAATGCTGCATGCAGATGACATGGTATGCACTGCTCTTGGCACAAAGATGCCTGCAGAAGCATTCATGTGACATCATCCTGTACAAGTTTGGGTTAAGCATTTTATTTTTTATTATAAACACCACACTATTTTCATACAAATTGTCTGAACAAAAAAATGCTCATTACATGCAAATAGTCAAATAAAATGTTGTATCAGTAGGCATACTGTGCTTATTATATATTTATTATAAGTACAGCCCATCCCTGACAACCATTCCATTTCAGTATAGGGGAGCTATCCTGTTTTTCATGCAGAGGAATCTGATCACTCTAGCTCTGGAACTATTTTTGCCTTCTCCTCCGACCTGTCATGGAGGGGAGAGGTCAGATTTGGACTCTCTGGATACACAACGCTAATTGATACCGAAATACTGTATCACCAACTTCGTCATGTAGTTTGAACTGTGCAGCAGGCCTATCTTCCAGTAGACACATGGCAAGTGGGATGCTTTCAGTTGTTCATGTTTAATCCATTTAGCCTGTTCATTTGAGACCTTATATAGTTAACTTACCTGAGAGACTATCTGAAGCTCACAGGTGAAAGCTTCAGAATCAGGCCATTTTCTTCAAATGGTCCATTAATAATATTTGTCAGTTTATCATGATATGCAGCCTATTCAAATAAGACATGTGTCTGCAACAAGGCTCAATGAAGATTCTATTCTTAATGTGCTAGTGTGTACACATGACATATAGGAAACAAAAATCAAGAAACCTTAGTGCAAATCTCAGGGGTCAGGGGTCAGGAGTCAGACTCAGGGGTCAACTATTCTGGCAGGTGGGCATGATATTTTAACGTGAACACGCCCAAATAAGGCTGCATCCGGGCATAGAGTGTCTAAGACTGTGAAAAGATATATCCACATGTTGACTCAAATTTACAAGATAAATATCTTATCATAAATCTTTATAGGATCTATTATCTATTTATTAAGAGAGAATGTACATGGTGCAGAAAAGGGTTAATAGATAACAGATAGATAAATGTGAGGATGCTATAATGCTGTATTTCATTAATACACTATCTACAACATAACGCAAAGTATATACTGTATTAATGTACACATTATTTGTGTAAAGCGTATTAAGAAATGTGGTTTGACATATACTGTTTATTATTTCCTTTTCATGCATGTAGGAGACTTTACGCTCTAAGCTGCAGCGGATGGAGCAACAGCTTGATCTGTGTATCTATGCAGATGAAGTTTACAAAGACATAGTGAAGCATATGGCGGTAAGAATAAAGCTCGAAAGGTATCTAACCATTTGAATAGGAATCGGAATCACAGAATATGATCTCATTTAGAACTCACAATGTGACACCACAATAGTAGCAGTGATGCTGCAGTACTCAATACGTTACTAATAATATTACATACATTATGTATAGCATTTTACATCGTGATATCTGTGTACTCTGTAACTGAAGAAAAATATTCACCAATTATGTCTTTATTCACTGAATATATGTATCTATTCACATAAATTCTTTTTTTTTAACTGTCTTGAGTCTGAAAACATTTTTTTTCTCAATATGTATAGGGTATTGATATAACAATAACGTAAACATGAGCATTCATATTCAAGGTCATTATTTACAATTTGCAGAAACAGAGGGCTACCACTGAGAGAAGGATACAAGAGGAGTTTGAGCAGCTTCATCAGTGGCTGAGAGAGGAAGAGGAGGCCAGACTCACAGCAGTCAGGGAGGAAGAGGAGGAGAAGAGGAAGCTGATTGATCGAGAGCTGGACATCATTCAGGGCCAGATGTTGGCTCTAGAGAATTCCATACATCAAATTGAAAAAGACTTAAAACAGGACAATCTGTCATTTCTGAGGGTAAGGAGTCATCAGTACTTATACCAGTAATTGATAACAGGTTGCCTTCACCTTGGTATAATAAAATGTTATGCATATTTTTTTTCCTTTGCACTTTAGGATTCTAAACACACAACAAACAGGTAAATCCTCATTGATTATAAAAGATATAAGAAAACTCCACACACTCCAGTCTGTGAAAAAAAGGTTTTTACTTTGACTCGGCAAGCTTTGGGTCAGCAGACCTTCTTTAGCCAGAGGAGTAGGATCTACTCTGCCTGAAGAAGATCTGCCGACCGAGAGCTTGCAGATTCAAAGTAAAAACCTTTTTTGCACAGAATGGAGTGAGCGGATCTTTCTTATATATTTTATAAGCTACCAGCACCTCGACAGATGACTTTAAATCATAATAGTTTAAAAGTCTTTAATTCAGTCCATTCTTATGTGTGTTGACTGACTCTAATATGATTTCAGAGCCCAGTGCATACTGCAGGACCCACAAGTGCTCTCAGGCGCTTTGATAGATGTAGCCAAACACCTGGGTAACCTCAAGCACAGAGTCTGTGGAGAACTGCAGGAGAAAGTGCAATACAGTATGTATAAATGAATGAGTGCATTGCTAAATATCTCACAATAGAGTTTTAAACAGAGGCTGTTTAAAGAGTCTCTTACATTCACATTGGTTGTATTTAGGATTTACTTGCTACAATTTCCAATCGAACAGAAAGAGTTGCATACTACTGTCCTTTAAAGCAGTGTTTTTCGACCTTTTTTGTGCCACGGCACACTTTTGACACTTAAAATGTCCCACGGCACACTAACAAAAAATAAACATACCATAGCCTAAAATTTCAAATAATACACAGATATGGCCTTGTTATGGCTTCTATGCAAGACCTGCTCAATATAACAAGCGCCCTCTGTTTCATTTGTAGGTGACTATATCTAATTTAATTGTTGTTTTGAACTGGATATGCGATGATTCTGTGAATAGTGGATATGGGGCCCCCGTTGTACAATGCCTGCATACCACAAATAGTGCAATCATACAATCAATGAGAGCATGTGGTTATAAATTCTTTGATGCAACAGTTGCTTTTCTGGACCAGTGAGTGACATTTGGGTAATTTTCTGCGGCACACCTGATGATCTCTCACGGCACACTAGTGTGCCCCGGCACAGTGGTTGAAAAACACTGCTTTAAAGGGGCATGATGTACGCTTTAGTGATATCTAGTGGTCATGTTTCAGATTGCAAGTTGCACCCCTTCCCTCACCCCTCCCTCTGTGTGCTTGACCATGCTTATGTGTCTGAGCAAGCTTTCTGGGCATCTTATGTCTGAGCAAGCTTTCTGGGCATCTTATGTCTGAGCAAGCTTTCTGGGCATCTGCCAAAATGAGACTCTACGTCCATGAGACTCAACATGACTGACCAGCATCATATTGATAGATGAGGATACTAAAGTTACTCTGCTTTTGTCGTTTGAATAGATTTTGAATAAACAAAGTCTTCTTAATGAATAAATTGAATAAATGAGTTTTAGCACGTCGCTTACAGTGTATATAGTGTGTGGTGATATGTCTAGGGTTTGACAAACTGTACTTTATTCTCTCTGAATTGAACATTATGAAGTTGAGTTGAACAGCCAATAGAAACCAAATAATTCCACTTTGGTTTTCAGCCAATATCAGTCTGATTAGCGTCAGAAGATAAACCTTTTCCTTTATTAGATTTTAATCTTAGAGCTTGTGTTGGAATCTGTGTTGTGCTTGTGGTTGTGTTGGTGTTAGCGACTCACTTTTTATAAGCTATGGTGTTGATGCTTTAGGTTGTAAGACACTCAAGGGAACACATAGCAAGCCTACATAAACCTATTGTATATTACACCACAAAATCTGATCTGATTCTTTCACATAGAGAACTACATGCAGTTATAAGCAACAGAGGAAGTCAGCATGTTTAGATGATATTGTAACAAGTCGCACGCAGGCAGTAAATAGTGATTTTAAATGTTGAAAAACCCACATAATGCCCTTTTAATATTTTTCTCTGTGCTACTTAAAGCTCCCCTGATTTTGGACCCCAACTCTGCAGCTGGCTGGTTGGTTCTGTCTGATGACTTGACAAGTGTGAGGTATATTAAAGCCAAGAAGGATCTGCCTGACAACCCGGAGCGCTTCATGGAACATGCCATCGTCCTGGGTTCCGAGGGCTTCACCTCAGGCAAGCACAGCTGGGAGGTGGACGTTGGGGACAGGTTCAAGTGGGTCATCGGTGTTGCCCGGGAAACAGTCGACAGGAAGAAAGACTGCTACCTGAAGCCCCAGTATGGACTCTGGTCCATTTGGAAGTATCATGACGAGTACCATGCAACCCGTCAGACGCTTACGCTGCAGAATCCCCCTCAGAGGATTACGGTGGAGCTAGACTACGAGAAGGGCCACGTGTCGTTTTACGACTCCCACGACATGTCCCTCCTATTCCAATATGAGGACAGTTTCAAAGAGAAGATGTTTCCCTATTTCAACCCTCAGGCAGACACGAGTGGCACACCCCTACAGATATGCCCAAGCAGGATTCAATGATATTTATTATTAGTAGTAGCCTATTATATTACTATATGAGTACAGGTGTATAGGTCAGCATCCCTGGGTGGTCAACATTTCCTTGGGGGGTTGCGTTACAGCAAGTTTGCCGCTTGTTTAGAGCAGAGCAGGAAAACTAAGTGCACCATTGTAAGCAATTGGTCAAATTAGGTATGGCACTGCTCATCTAGCATGCTAGCCAATTTGCTACCCAACGTCTCCTTTGCATTGTATCTTCAATGTTTTTCCTCATTTTTGTAAGTTGCTTTGGATAAAAGCATATGCTAAATTAATACATGTAAATGTACCATTTAGCCTGTATGTTATTATTGATATATCAGTCAGTCACGCACCTAACATGAACTGTTCCAAACAATGGCAAGACACATGAAGACAGTGGACATGGCACAGATAGGCTGATGCTACTATAAGATGTATTGGACTGAAAAAGTGTAAGGAATTTGCATGAACAAGACAAAATAAATGTTTCAAGCGAAGCCTGAAATCGTGTGGGCTTTCATTGGACACATTTATCCTGGTCCACGAAGAACCAATTTGGAGCTGTGTTGTTTAGGCTGCCTGATCACTGATAGCATGACAGAATCCAGACAAACCTGTTAGCAAATCCAAAAACCCAGGCACCAATCACAATGGCTTATCCGGCACGGGGCAGACTGTATATGATGACAGATAGAACAGGTATTTTCACTGCTGGTTATATGGCCCTGGAAGTCTTAAGTCTATTCTCAATCTCAATTGACATTTGAGAAGATCTGGTGTTAACTCTTAAAACTAGCCTAATCTTTTTTTGCATTAGGCTACTATTGCAATACCGACTATCTTATATCCTTTTTTTCAGCACAACCTAAGCAATAGGATTAATTTATTAAGTTGATTTCCTTTTTACCAATTACAAATGAGCAAAAAACGTCCAAATATACTTAAAATCCAGTGGTGGGATGTAACGAAGTACAAATACTTCGTTACTGTACTTAAGTACATTTTCCACGTATTTGTATTTTACTTAAGTAGAATTTATAGTGCATGCTTTTGACTTTTACTTCGTTACATTTTACAGCAATTATCTGTACTTTTACTCTGCTACATTTCTATAACACCATCGTTCCTTTTTTGATACATTTTACAGTTTTTTTTTCTCTCTGACAAACACGTTTGTTCTACCAGGGGGCGGGGTTGCTACCAAAGATTCTGGAGCGCTACGTGCCCAGCTTCTAAATCTTTGAAACATAAGCTTCTAGTCTAGACCAGGCAAAGCGTGAGCTTGTAGCCATCTGCATTCGGTAGGCTATATTCACCAGAACCATGGCTACACTGGACATGCAACTGTGTTCTGTGCCTTTCTCTGTCTGTTATCTGCAGCGTTAGGGCCTCCTCTCCAAAGAGATTTCTATCCGCGGATCAGCTAAGTTACAGGCTATGCCCATATGCTTCTGTCACACGTCTGATCATTTGCGGCACAAATGAATGATAGACTGTTAATGAACCACTGGCCGAAAAAACGTAACATTTTCCAGATTAGGCAATATTTCTTAATTGTGTGTGATCAAATAAAGATGCATAGCCTACAAATGGGGGGTAATGTGAGCGCTCATTCAATGTATGTGCGTCTGCGCAAGTGAAATTGAACCTAATCATAAAGACACTTTTCTCAGCAACTTTTCTGTTCAATCAGCAGAATTGGCATTACGATCCACCCGACGTTTCCCTTGTCTACCCCGTTAAACTTCAGGCTCTCGTGTTTTGCTGAATGATATTTTACTTAGCAGATCACCCTAGATATCCAGAATTACAGTCTCTAGAATTGTAGTTCAGAATGTAAACTGGGCCACAGATGGTAAGCACAATTGCATTAGCTTAAAACTATCTAGTCGAGTATAACCTAAAACTAGCTTAATTAAAATGCCACAGCCCATACTGATTTTTCCTTTTAGAATATAGATATTAGGATAATAAATCATTATGCAAATACTTTTACTTTTAATACTTAAAGTACATTTAAAAGCAGGTACTTTTTACTTTTACTTAAGTAGGGTTGTCATTGTGGTACTTTTACTTTTACTAAAGTAAATATTTCTCTGTGTATTTGTACTTTTACTTAAGTACTGAGTTTCAGTACTTCCTCCACCACTGTTAAAATCCGACTGATTCATTTCAAAATAAATTATTGGCAAAAAACACATAAGTAGGCCTAGATTACAGTTTTTTTTATTAATTTAAATCATATACACACTTATTCTGAAATAAATACCACTGAAAGTTTTACTACAACTATCTAGTCAGAGAGATATCCTCTCAAAGTCCTTTTGACATTAGCCTGCAAGCTAATGGGTGGATTACAGTCTATGAATGGATGGCGCTCTTGCTGATGTAGTATTACATATTACGATATTATATTTTCGCAACGTCTTTCTGGTCGCAGTAAAAATGTAGGCCTACGTTTTTCACAGGCTTGATCGCTGTATGTGAGTGGTAGCATAAACCTAACCATACACGAGGAGTTAGTGTGGAATTAATACCACTGAGGTATAATAATATTATAACAATATAATAACACAATATTTATTTTAAGTGATCTCATGGCCTGTTTACTGCTTCATTCATTTTGTGGGCAGCCGTGGCCTACTGGTTAGCGCTTCAGACTTGTAACCGGAGGGTTGCCGGTTCGAACCCCGACCAGTAGGCACGGCTGAAGTGCCCTTGAGCAAGGCACCTCACTGAGCCGGGATTAGTATGTGCTTCACCTCACTGTGTGTTAACTGTGTGCTGAGCGTGTTTCACTAATTCACGGATTAGGATAAATGCAGAGACCAAATTTCCCTCATGGGATCAAAATTATAAATAATTGCATCCAGACACTTGATCATGGTGTTGTGTGTGGCCTGCGTGACCAGCAGGGGGCACTGTGGGGTTGCACATGCTCTGGGTCATAGATAGATAGATATATAGATACTTTATTGAAATTTAAGAATGAAATTCAACATGCCTTATATGGATTTCTATCAGAATCCCCCCATAGGCTCAGTCTGTTGTTTTCCCACACAGTTTTGTATCCTGCTGAGCAGCTGTACCAAGGTCAGGTGTAAGTCAGATCCCAAACAAGGTTCCTTCTTCAAAGCACATCTCAAGACCTTTTTGTTTAATGATCACTTCTCCTCTACACCCAACACATAGATCCATACACATTGTCTTGTAGTGTTATTGTTATTGTTTCTCTGTCTGTTGTTATGCTTTCCTTCTACTATGTTAAATGGCCTTGGGTATGAGGTAACGTATTATTATTATTATTATTATTATTATTATTATTATTATTAAATGCAGACATGTACTGTCTTTAATGCTGTGTAGAGCTCAAACTTAATTTCCTTGTTTTCCTGGCAAAATGTTTTGTGTGTGTGTGTGTGTGTGTGTGTGTGTGTGTGCGCGCGCGCACCCGCACCTTAGGACCTACAACAAGTTGAGTACATGATACAGCTCTGGAAACAATTAAGAGACCACTGCACAGTAATATTTAATTTACTCATAATTGGCAAAAGTACACCAAATATACTGCTATTATGGACAGTGTCACCTCTTAAACCATATAATGTATTATCATGCATATTACAACACATTCACATGTTGTACTATCTTATTTCCAAAAATATAAAGCCCTTGATGTATCATGGACTGTAGCCACTGTTTATTACTGTTCTGTTGGTGGATAGTTTATAAAGCTTAAGCCCCCAGCAATTAATTTAGGTCAAGCCTCTGTTGACTCTCCCATGGTATAAATAGGTTCCTTGAAACACAATCTGCTTCCCGAAGACTTCTGGAGACTTCCAGGTGCCACTGCCTCTGTTTTCCTGTATCTCCAGAAACAAGCTCAGAGCCCGTACCATACGTCACACTTTTACACGGAAGTGGTCTTTAGCCTGACTTTTCACATGGACAGTCCACAGCTACTGTATTTCCTATCACACAAACCAAGGACTATCTCCATTACTTCCGTGTATGGGAAGGGCTGGACTCCCTCAACCAACTGCAGTGGATGCTCAGGGTTGTGTGGCAAGTGGTATGTGAATGTTATTGGTCACATGCTTAGGGTAACACGATGCACACATCAGTGCTTTGAATACACCCCTTTGCAACTTTTGGAGTTTAAAAGCAACAGTTGGACTACCACTGCTCTGGAGATTCCTTCTCAGGCTTTATTTGGATCACAACAGGTATGCAATGGCCCCTTCTATCGCTAATTAATCCTATAATAACATAACATCATGTATTGTTCTATGAGTTGATGGTTGTAAGAATGTTTTTTAGACTGTTGTGGCAAATGAGATAGTGAACTCCAGCATGGTTTCAAGAGCTTGTCTGCGCTCTCAGCATGCAGAACATTACATTAAGCTTGATAGCCTTATAGCCCATCTTCATATCCATTTATGAAGACAGTTAACATGTTGTTGGGCAGTTATAAAATAAATTAAATAAACAATCCTTACCATTCCAAGCATAAACCATCTTAATAGGTATCAAACATATCCATTATTCTTGAGCTGAACGGATGGTAAAGAGCTTTTATTTTCAAAGAGATCATTTAAAACTTGCACCTATGGTCTCCAGTGAATTCTCTCCCTACACAGAGACCTTCACAGAGACCTTCACAGACTGCTTACATGCTGCAGATGACATCTGAGCTGTGGACACATTTGGCTGAATCTTTCACACTCTCAAAGGGTCACATGCTGTGGAGTACACACACACACACGGACACGCACATACCCAAAGTTCTGATTTCATGAGTATTGAAAAAGAATAATGATTGTAAGCTTAGCTTCACTTGGCTTTTAAACCAAGTAATTTCAGATGGCCTGATTCTCTTATTTCTTCCATTTTGTCTTGTTCAGCTTTATGATTGTATTTGATGGTGAATAATTTCCAAGAAACAGCGGAAGTCAAATTTGAAAGCTGTGACTGCCTGGGTCAACATTTAGGCGTCAACCCCATCTTGCTTTTTGATCTGTAAGAGAACTGCACTGAACTGCTGTAACCATGGCGGAGAACATGGAGGATTTTGAGTATTATCTGTCGTGCCAAATCTGCTTCAGCACCGTGGAGGAGCCCGTGTCCCTGGAATGCAACCACAGCTTTTGTAAGAGGTGTGTGTGTGAATTTTGGGACCAGGACGAGAAGAGGTTCTGCCCAGTCTGTCAGATGCCAGCTCCCAAAGACACACCGGAGGTCAATGTGACCCTGAAGAACCTCGCTGACGCGTTCGCTGGGAGGATTCAAGGCGACAGTAATTCAGAGACAAATGAGGAAGGTCTCTGTTGTGTACACCCTTTGAAAGCGACGATGATCTGCACGACTGACAGAGATGTGATATGTACGGAATGTGAGACTGTCAAGGAGCACATTGAAAAGGTCATTCGGCTGAAAGACATGGCAGCAGATACAAGGGTAAGTAAAGTAAACCTAAAACTGGAACCCCAATTTCCACAAATGTTGTAGGACCTTCAATATGACCTCTCAGACAACATATACAAATACGATAAACAAAACACACACATACAGGTACACACACACACACACACACACACACACACACACACACACACACACACACACACACACACACACACACACACACACACACAGTTTCACCTTCATGCACATGAATAATGCAAAACAAATGTGTTGGTAAATTTGTAAATCAGGTATGAAGTATTGTATGAATTCCTATGTGTTCATACAGCAATCGATTTCTCTGAACTTGATTAAAATGAAACAACAACTAGAGGACTGTAACGACGTTGAGGACACCTACATGATCATGAGAAAGCATACGATGGTGAGCTGTACAAGCACCCATGCTGCCTACAAATCTGACAACAACACTCCTCCTGCAGTCATCAACGTATGGGAACGATAATGAATACTATACTGGTGACTTTTTTTCACAGGTCCAGCATGATGAGGTTGAGAAGAAGATCAAGGAAGAGTTTCTGCAGCTTCATCGGTTCCTGAGAGAGGAAGAGGAGGCCAGGCTGACTGCAGTGAAGGAGGAGGCCGAGAGGAACCAGATGACCATTGAAAGAGAGCTGAAGATCGTTCGGGGACAGATACATGCTCTGACAGAGGCCATCCAGTGCTCACAAAAGGACTTGATAAAAGACGATGTGACAATTTTCCAGGTACAAAATCTAGTATAGCACTTGGCTCCAGCATAGATGCCATAATTTAGTATAGCACTTGGCTCCAGCATAGATGCCATAATCTAGTATAGCACTTGGCTCCAGCATAGATGTTGCTCCAGCATAGATGTTGCTCACCTTATCAGTACAGTGACCATTCTGTAGCTCTGGAATGCCAGGACATGGCAAAAATGAAAAGGGTTTGCTTTAAGAAAATGAACGTTTAAGTTCCAACACATCCTGTGTCCCTATAGGTCCAATGCACCATTTGCCACTACAAATCATCAGTGATTGGTTGACCAAAATACTTTTGTTTAATTAATGCATTTCCGCTTTTAATTCTAGGATAGCAATCGGATCAAGGCAAGGTGAGTTTCTTCTTGAAAACGTATTAATTAAGTGAGCCCATCCATTGTTTTCTTCTGTCTAGATGTTTAGACATTATGTTGTTTTACCGATGTGTGGGATTGCAGAGCCCGTAACACACTGATGGGCCCGAACGTGGTCTCTGGGGCAGTGATGGATGTCGCCGGACACCTTGGCAACCTAAAGTTCCAAGTCTGGAAGAAGATGATGGGGACGGTGGAGTATTGTGAGTGCATCGCTACTAATATAGGCTAATATATTTGGATGACACTTTTTTTTTTATTTAAGTATATTTTTTGGGCTTTTTATGCCTTTAATTATATAGGATAGTGGAGATTGACAGGAAGTGAGTGGGAGAGAGAGTCGGGGTGGGATCCGGAAAGGACCACGGGGCGGGAATCGAACCCGGGTCGCCGGCGTACGGTGCAGGTGCCCCAGCCAGTCGAGCCACTGCTGGGGCCATTTGGATGACACTTTTATCCAAAGTGACTTACATGTCGATTATTACATGGGCCAGTTTCACCAGAGCAACTCAGGGTCAAGTGCCTTGCTTGTAGCCTGACGAGGCAGACCCACATTAAAATGTAGGGTCTGGGCACTCACTGTTCGCAGTGCTCAGTCCAAGGGGCGGGATAATCTGTTGTCTTTCAAATTCCCTCTGCACGCAATAGGACAGCGGCAGCGCTATGAGTCCCATGCGTTTCCCACCAGCGGAGCTAGTGGGCTAGTTCAAACTTTTGGCAACTTAATAAAAGCTTAACTCGTGTCACACTGTTCGCCAACAGCAACATTATTGGGGGCCAAGCAGCGAAGCTGCGAAGGCACCCATTGTGTTTCTATGATTTCTTATTATTATTATTATTATTATTTAACATCTTTCCTCTGCCATTGGAGTCTATGGCAGCCTATAGAACCGTCTGGTGAAAAGTTGTGAAATTTGGCACACTGATTGGGAACAGGCCAATGATTAATTTCACCAAGATTCATGCCGGCACCTTGAGCGCTCTAGCGCCACCAACAGGCCAAAGTTGGACGCGCGTTCACACACGTAACTTTTGACCCATAGGCCCAATTGTCAAAAATGAGGTATCGTTGGAATCCTTGGACCAAGCCGAGTTCAACGCACCATATGACATCATTTTCCGCCATGATGGATTTTCCGCCATTTTGGATTTTAGTGAAAGTGAAACTAATTCTTCACAGGTCACAAATTTTGTCCGATCGTCACCAAACTTGACACACATGATCTTCAGCCCACGCCTCACAAAAGATACTCCTTTTCGTCTTCGGAACTCAAACCGTTCACCCGTAACAGCCAATCGAAACATGCGGCGAAGCCGCCAAACAGGAAGTGAGCTCACATCTCAGCAACCCTTGCATGTATCAAAGCCAAACTTGGTGCATGGACTCAGGACCCAATCATGGGGACGTCGAAGAAATCTGGTGACCTTTGACCTCTAGGGGGCGCTGTAATTAAGAAACATGTCATTTGGCCTGTAGCTGCAGTTGTGCTTAGAATTAAAATGCACTAGTGGTGTCTGGTAATACTGTTGGAGGTCCTTAGGCCGACCCAAGCCAACTTGTGATGTCATCATAATTGATTCGGCCGCCATATTGGATTTAATCAAAAACACGTACAAATTTTCGCAGGCCACAAATTTCAACGGATCCTCACCAAAATTGGCAGAGACCATCTTCAGACCATGCCTTATCAGTGCATCGCTTTTCGGAACGATTGACAGTAGCATTCGGCTGTAACAGCCAATCGAAACTTGCGGCGAAGCCGCCAAACAGGAAGTGAGCTCATATCTCAGCAACCCTACCATGTATCATAACCAAACTTACTACATGGATTCATGACCCCATTAGGAGGACGCTCAAAAACTTTGGTGACCTTTGACCTGTAGGGGGTGCTGCAATTAGCAATATTGCATTTTGATCTGTAGTTGCCAATGTGTTTTATTGATGTTTTACTTTTTGATGTGAAACTGATGACAACATGTTCCATCCAGTTCATTCTAATGCGTGCGTGCATGCAAGGGCGGGGCAGGACGGGGTGGGACGGGCAGGGGTGATTAGGTGAGGGGGGCTGGCTGGCGGAGGCGGTGGCAATACTCAGCCCTGTTTCAGCCCTACAAAATCAGCTATGTTTTGATGTGACACTAGTTGAAAGTGTTGATCGCGGGTGTTTGCTGAGTTCTATCTTGTCGCCGTGGCTACTCCGGCCTATACTGCTTGGCCCCCTCATTGCTGCTTGCAGCTATATTTGGGGGCCAAGCAGCGAAGCTGCGAAGGCACCCATTGTGTTTCTATGATTTCTTATTGGGGGCCAAGCAGCGAAGCTGCGAAGGCACCCATTGTGTTTCTATTTGGGGGCCAAGCAGCGAAGCTGCGAAGGCACCCATTGTGTTTCTATTTGTTCTTATTGGGGGCCAAGCAGCGAAGCTGCGAAGGCACCCATTGAGTTACTAGCTTTTCCTATTATTACACTTCTGCCATTGGAGTCTATGGCAGCCCATAGAACGCCTGGCTAAAAAGTTCAGATTTTTTGGCAGAAAGTTTCAGGACACTCCACTGACCACTCACACTCATTTACGGACCTCTAAACCCAGCCATCTAGCGCCACCAACAGGTCAAAATCTGGCCGAAAATTGAACCGCTGGGTCTAAAGTTATAAAATTTGGCACACTTATTCAGCACTGTCCCATGATCACTCTCACCAATTTACAGAACTCTATGCCCAACACTCTAGCGCCACCAATGGGTCGAACCTGGATTGCATTCACATATGTGACCATTGAACGGTGCGTCCGATTTTCACATATCAGGCACCGTTGGAATCCCTGGACCGACCTAAGTTCAATGACCCCTATTACGTCACTTTCCGCCATATTGGACCTCCGCCATATTGGATTTAGTCCAAACTCTACGAAAAGTTTCAGCGGTCAGAAATTTAATCCGATTTTCATGGAACTTTGCGGAGATGATCTTCTGCTCGAGCCGCACAAACAATACTTGTCAGATTTTTCAATTTCATTTTTGTTTGCCCGTGACAGCCAATCAAATATGGTGATGAAGCGCCAAACAGGAAGTGGACTAACATCTCTGTGGCACTTTGAGTTAACATAACAAAACTCGATACCATTAGTCAGGACACTGTCTCAATCACTCACAGCAATTTATATGCATATACATTGAACACTCTAGCGCCACCACCAGTTCAATGCTGGACATGTGTTCATGCGCGTGATCCTTGACTCTTTTGTCTGATTTTCACAATTGAGGTAGTGTCTGAATCCTTTGACCATACAGAGTTCATCGACCCCTATCCTATCACTTTCCGCCATATTGGACCTCCGCCATTATGGATTTAGTCCAAACTCTACGAAAAGTTTCAGCGGTTACAAATTTCATCTGATTTTCACAGAACTTGTCGGAGATGATCTTCAGACCGAGCCGCACAAACGATACTTGTCAGATCTTTTAATTTCATTTTTGTTTGCCCGTGACAGCCAATCAAATATGGCGATGAAGCCACCAAACAGGAAGTGGGCTAACATCTCGGCTATGCTTTAATGTATGAAGTCCAAACTTGGTACAGGGACTTGGTATCTGATTGTGAGGACGCACTAGGAAATTGGCATCATGTGGCCTCTATAGGGGGCGCTGTAATACAGGAAGTGAGCTTGTATCTCAGCAACGCTTTGGTGTACAAAGTCCAAACTTGGTACAGGGACATATTAGCTGATTGTGAGGACATGCAAGGAAAGTGGTCTCATTTGGCCTCTAGGGGTGCTGTAATAAAGAAATTGAGCTCACATCTCAGCAACACTTTGGTGTATGAAGTCCAAACTTGGTAGAGGGACATGGTAGCTGATTGTGAGAACGCACAAGGACATAGGTGTAATTTGGCCTCTTGCTATGAGTGCTTGCTCATGCCATGGCAACGCCATTCCTGCTATAGCGCTCTGCTAGGCCCCCGCATTGCTGCTTGCAGCTATATTTATTATTATTATAAAACTTCTGCCATTGGAGTCTATGGCAGCCCATAGAACGCCTGGCTAAAAAGTTCAGATTTTTTGGCAGAAAGTTTCGGGACACTCCACTGACCATTCACACTCATTTACGGACCTCTAAACCCAGCCATCTAGCGCCACCAACAGGTCAAAATCTGGCCGAAAATTGAACCGCTGGGTCTAAAGTTATGAAATTAGGCACACTGATTCAGCACTGTCCCATGATCACTCTCACCAATTTACAGAACTCTATGCCCAACACTCTAGCGCCACCAATGGGTCGAATCTGGATTGCATTCATGCATGTGACCATTGAATGGTGCGTCCGATTTTCACATATCAGGCACCGTTGGAATCCCTGGACCGACCTAATTTCAATGACCCCTATCCCATCACTTTCCGCCATATTGGACCTCCGCCATATTGGATTTAGTCCAAACTCTACGAAAAGTTTCAGCGGTTACAAATTTCATCCGATTTTCACAGAACTTGGAGGGGATGATCTTCAGACCGAGCCGCACAAACGATACTGGTCAGATTTTTTAATTTCATTTTTGTTTGCTCGTGACAGCCAATCCAATATGGCAATGAAGCCACCAAACAGGAAGTGGTAAAACATCTAGGTGACGCTTTGAGTTAACATAACAAGACTTGATACCATTAGTCAGGACACTGTCCCAATCACTCGCACCAATTTTCATGCATATACATTGAACACTCTAGCGCCACCACCAGTTCAAAGCTGGACATGCGTTCATGCTCGTGATCCTTGACTCTTTTGTCTAATTTTCACAATTGAGGTAGCGTCTGAATCCTTGAACAATCTTGAGTTCATCGACCCCTATCCCGTCACTTTCCGCCATATTGGACCTCCGCCATATTGGATTTAGTCCAAACTCTATGAAAAGTTTCAGCGGTTACAAATTTCATCCGATTTTCACAGAACTTGGCGGAGATGATCTTCAGACCGAGCCACACAAACAATACTTGTCAGATTTTTTAATTTCAAGTTTATTTGCCCGTGACAGTCAATCACACATGGTGACGATGCCGCCAAACAGGAAGTGGGCTAACATCTCGGCTACGCTTTAATGTATGAAGTCCAAACTTAGTACAGGGACTTGGTATCTGATTGTGAGGACGCCCTAGGAAATTGGCATCATTTGGCCTCTATAGGGGGCGCTGCAATACAGGAAGTGAGCTTGTATCTCAGCAACGCTTTGATGTACGAAGTCCAAACTTGGTATAGAGACTTGGTACCTGATTGTGGGGATGCACTAGGAAACTGGCGTCATTTGGCCTCTACAGGGGGCGCTGCAATACAGGATGTGAGCTTGTATCTCAGCAATTCTTTGATGTATGAAGTCCACACTTGGTACAGGGACTTGGTATCTGATTGTGAGGACACAGTAGGAAATTGGCATCATTTGGCCTCTATAGGGGGCGCTGTAATACAGGAAGTGGGCTCAAATCTCAGCAACGCTTCGTTGTATGAAGTCCAAACTTGATACATGGACATATTAGCTGATTGTGAGGACATGTAAGGAAAGTGGTCTCATTTGACCTCTAGGGGTGCTGTAATAAAGAATGTGAGCTCACATCTCAGCAACACTTTGGTGTATGAAGTCCAAACTTGGTAGAGGGACATGGTAGCTGATTGTGAGAACACACAAGGACATTGGTGTAATTTGGCATCTAGGGGCGCTCTAACAAAGTAAATGAGCTTATTTCTCAGCCGTTCTTTATCCAATTGCAATCAAACTTGCTGTGAGTGCTTGCTCCTGCCATGGCAACGTCATTCCTGCTATAGCGCACTGCTTGGCCCCCGCATTGCTGCTTGCAGCTATATTTGGGGGCCAAGCAGCGAAGCTGCGAAGGCACCCATTGAGTTACTAGCTTTTCCTATTATTATTATTACACATCTGCCATTGGAGTCTATGGCAGCCCATAGAACGCCTGGCTAAAAAGTGCAGATTTTTTGGCAGAAAGTTTCGGGACACTCCACTGACCACTCACACTCATTTACGGACCTCTAAACCCAGCCGTCTAGCGCCACCAACAGGTCAAAGTTTGGCCGAAAGTTGATAAGCTGGGTTGAAAGGTATTTGCAAGTCATTATTATTATGAAATTTAGCACCCTGATTCAGGACCGTCCCATGATCACTCTCACCAATTTACAGAACTCTATGCCGAACACTCTAGCGCCACCAATGGGTCGAATCTGGACTCACATTCACGCATGTAACAATTGAACGGTGTGTTCGATTTTCACAAATCATGCACCGTTGGAATCCCTGGACTGACTTGAGTTGAATGACCCCTACTACGTCACTTTCGGCCATACTGGACCTCCGCCATATTGGATTTAGTCCAAACTCTACGAAAAGGTTCAGCGGTTACAAATTTCATCCGATTTTCACGAAACTTGTTGGAGATGATCTTCTGCCCGAGCCGCACAAACGATACTGGTCAGATTTTTCAATTTCATTTTTATTTGCCCGTGACAGCCAATCAAATATGGTGATGAAGCCGCCATACAGGAAGTGGACAAACATCTAGGTGACGCTTTGAGTTAACATAACAAGACTTGATACCATTAGTCAGGACACTGTCCCAATCCCTCACAGCAATTTTCATGCATATACATTGAACACTCTAGCGCCACCACCAGTTCAAAGCTGGACATGCGTTCATGTGCGTGATCCTTGACTCTTTTGTCTGATTTTCACAATTGAGGTAGCGTCTGAATCCTTGAACAATCTCGAGTTCATCGACCCCTATCCCGTCACTTTCCGCCATATTGGACCTCCGCCATATTGGATTTAGTCCAAACTCTACGAAAAGTTTCAGCGGTTACAAATTTCATCCGATTTTCACAGAACTTGGCGGAGATGATCTTCAGACCGAGCCGCACAAACGATACTTGTCAGATTTTTTATTTTCAAGTTTGTTTGCCTGTGACAGCCAATTACACATGGCGACGATGCCGCCTAACAGGAAATGGGCTAACATCTCGGCTACTCTTAAATGTATGAAGTCCAAACGTGGTACAGGGACTTGGTATCTGATTGTGAGGACGCCCTAGGAAATTGGCGTCATTTGGCCTCTATAGGGGGCGCTGCAATACAGGAAGTGAGCTTGTATCTCAGCAACGCTTTGATGTACGAAGTCCAAATTTGGTATAGAGACTTGGTATCTGATTGTGAGGACACAGTAGGAAATTGACATCATTTGGCCTCTATAGGGGCCGCTGCAATACAGGAAGTGAGCTTGTATCTCAGCAACGCTTTGATGTACGAAGTCCAAATTTGGTATAGAGACTTGGTATCTGATTGTGAGGACACAGTAGGAAATTGGCATCATTTGGCCTCTATAGGGGGCGCTGTAATACATGAAGTGGGCTCAAATCTCAGCAACGCTTCGTTGTATGAAGTCCAAACGTGATACATGGGCATATTATCTGATTGTGAGGACATGCAAGGAAAGTGGTCTCATTTGGCCTCTAGGGGTGTTGCAATAAAGAAAATGAGCTCACATCTCAGCAACACTTTGGTGTATGAAGTCCAAACTTGGTAGACGGACATGGGAGCTGATTGTAAGAACGCACAAGGACATTGGTGTAATTTGGCCTCTAGGGGCGCTGTAACAAAGTAAATGAGCTTATTTCTCAGCCGTTCTTTATCCAAACTTGCTGTGAGTGGTTGCTCATGCCATGGCAACGCCATTCCTGCTATAGCGCACTGCTTGGCCCCCGCATTGCTGCTTGCAGCTATATTTATTATTATTATTCCGCCATGGAAGTCAATGGCAGCCCATAGAACCGTCTGGTGAAAAGTTGTGAAATTTGGCACACTGATTAGGGACAGTCCCATGATTAATGTCACCAAGTTTCATGATGGCACCTCAACCGCTCTAGCGCCACCAATAGGCCAAAGTTGGACGTGCGTTCACGCACGTAACTTTTGACCCGTATGGCCGATTGTCAAAAACGAGGTATCGTTGGAATCCTTGGACCAAGCCGAGTTCAACGCACCCTATGACGTCATTTTCCGCCATGATGGTTTTTCCGCCATTTTGGATTTCATCAAAAACACTAAAAAGTTTTCACAGGTCACAAATTTTGTCCAATCGACACCAAACCTGACACACATGATCTTCAGACCAAGCCTCACAAAAGATACTCCTTTTCGTCTTCGGAACTAAAACCGTTCGCCCGTAACAGCCAATCAAAATTTGCGGCGAAGCCGCCAAACAGGAAGTGAGCTCATATCTCAGCAACCCATTTATCTATCATAACCAAACTTTGTACATGGACGTAAGACCCAATCAGAGGGACGCTCAAGAAATCTGGTGACCTTTGACCTCTAGGGGGCGCTGTAATTTAGAAACATGCCTTTTGGCCTGTAGCTGCAGTTGTGGTTAGAATTAAAATGCACTAGTGGTGTCTGGTAATACTGTTGGAGGTCCTTAGGCCGACCCAAGCCAACTTGTGATGTCATCGTACTTGATTCGGCCACCATATTGGATTTAATCAAAAACACGTACAAGTTTTCGCAGGTCACAAATTTCAGCGGATCCTCACCAAAATTGGCAGAGACCATCTTCAGACCATGCCTTATCAGTGCGTTGCTTTCTGGAACAATTGACAGAAGCATTCGGCTGTAACAGTCAATCGAAATTTGCGGCGAAGCCGCCAAACAGGAAGTGAGCTCATATCTCAGCAACCCTTGCATGTATCAAAGCCAAACTGGGTGCATGTACTCAAGACCCAATCAGGGGGACACTCAAGAAATCTGGTGACCTTTGACCTCTAGGGGGCGCTGTAATTAAGAAACATGCCTTTTGGCCTGTAGCTGCTGTTGTGCTTAGAATTAAAATGCACTAGTGGTTTCAGGTAATTCTTTTTGACGTCCTTAGGCCAACCCAGGCCAACTTGTGATGTCATCATAATTGATTCGGCCGCCATATTGGATTTAATCAAAAACATCAAAAAGTTTTCACAGGTCACAAATTTCATCTGATCTTCACCAAAATTGGCACAGACTATCTTCAGACCATAACCTATCAATATATTGCTTTCTGGAACAATTGACAAAAGCATTCTTCCGTAACAGCCAATCAAAAATGATGGCGAAGCCGCCAAACAGGAAGTGAGCTCATATCTCAGCAACCCTGCCATGTATCATAACCAAACTTACTACATAGATTCATGACCCCATTAGGAGGACGCACAAAACATTTGGTGACCTTTGACCTGTAGAGGTTGCTGCAATTTGCAATTTTGCATTTTGATCTGTAGTTGCTGATGTGTTTCATCGATTCTTTATTTTTTGATGTGAAACTGATGACAACATGTTCCATCCAGTTCATTCTAATGCGTGCGTGCAAGGGCGGGGAGGGGCAGGACGGGGTGGGATGGGCAGGGGTGATTAGATGGGGGGCTGGCTGGCGGAGGCGGTGGCAATTCTCAGCCCTGTTTCAGCCCTACAAAATCAGTTATGTTTTGATGTGACACTAGTTGAAACTGTTGATCGCGGATGTCTGCTGAGTTCTATCTTGTCGCCATGGCTACTCCAGCCTATTCTGCTTGGCCCCCTCATTGCTGCTTGCAGCTATATTTGTTCTTATTATTATTATTATTATTCCGCCATTGAAGTCAATGGCAGCCCATAGAACCGTCTGGTGAAAAGTTGTGAAATTTGGCACACTGATTAGGGACAGTCCAATGATTAATGTCAGCAAGTTTCATGATGGCACCTCAAGCACTCTAGCGCCACCAACAGGCCAAAGTTGGACTTGCGTTCACGCACGTAACTTTTGACCCGTATGGCCGATTGTCAAAAATGAGGTATCGTTGGAATCCTTGGACCAAGCCGAGTTCAACGCACCCTATGACGTCATTTTCCGCCATGATGGATTTTCCGCCATTTTGGATTTAATCAAAAACACTAAAAGGTTTTCACAGGTCACAAATTTTGTCCAATCGACACCAAACCTGACACACATGCTCTTCAGACCAAGCCTCACAAAAGATACTCCTTTACGTCTTCGGAACTAAAACCGTTTGCCCGTAACAGCCAATCAAAATTTGCGGCGAAGCCGCCAAACAGGAAGTGAGCTCATATCTCAGCAACCCATTAATCTATCATAACCAAACTTTGTACATGGACTCAGGACCCAATCAGGGGGACGCTCAAGAAATCTGGTGACCTTTGACCTCTAGGGGGCGCTGTAATTTAGAAACATGCCTTTTGGCCTGTAGCTGCTGTTGTGCTTAGAATTAAAACGCACTAGTGGTGTCTGGTAATACTGTTGGAGGTCCTTAGGCCGACCCAAGCCAACTTGTGATGTCATCATAATTGATTCGGCCGCCATATTGGATTTAATCAAAAACACGTACAAGTTCTCGCAGGTCACAAATTTTAGCGGATCCTCACCAAAATTGCCAGAGACCATCTTCAGACAATAACCTATCAATATATTGCTTTCTGGAACAATTGACAAAAGCATTCGCCCGTAACAGCCAATCGAAATTGGTGGCGAAGCCGCCAAACAGGAAGTGAGCTCATATCTCAGCAACCCTTGCATGTATCATAACCAAACTTACTACATGGATGTATGACCTCATTAGGAGGACGCTCAAAAACTTTGGTGACCTTTGACCTGTAGGGGGTGCTGCAATTAGCAATATTGCATTTTGATCTGTAGTTGCTGATGTGTTTTATCGATCTTTTATTTTTTGACGTGAAACTGATGGCAACATGTTCCATCCAGTTCATTCTAATGCGTGCGTGCAAGGGCGGGGCGGGGCGGGGCAGGGGTGATTAGGTGGAGGGGCTGGCTGGCGGAAGCAGCAGCAATACTCAGCCCTGTTTCAGCCCTACAAAGTCAGTTATGTTTTGATGTTACACTAGTTGAAAGCGTTGATCGCGGATGTCTGCTGAGTTGAGTTTATCTTGTCGCCCTGTCTACTCCGGCCTATACTGCTTGGCCCCCTCATTGCTGCTTGCAGCTATATTTATTGGGGGCCAAGCAGCGAAGCTGCGAAGGCACCCATTGTGTTTCTATGATTTCTTATTATTATTATTTAACATCTTTCCTCCGCCATTGGAGTCTATGGCAGCCCATAGAACCGTCTGGTGAAAAGTTGTGAAATTTGGCACACTGATTGAGGACAGTCTCATGAATAATTTCACCAAGTTTCATATCGGCACCTTGAGCGCTCTAGCGCCACCAACAGGCCAAAGTTGGACGTGCGTTCACGCACGTAACTTTTGACCCGTATGGCCGATTGTCAAAAATGAGATATCGTTGGAATCCTTGGGCCAAGCCGAGTTCAACGCACCCTATGACGTCATTTTCCGCCATGATGGATTTTCCGCCATTTTGGATTTAATCAAAAACACTAAAAAGTTTTCACAGGTCACAAATTTTGTCCAATTGACACCAAACCTGACACACATGATCTTCAGACCAAGCCTCACAAAAGATACTCCTTTTCGTCTTCGGAACTAAAACGGTTCGCCCGTAACAGCCAATCAAAATTTGCGGCGAAGCCGCCAAACAGGAAGTGAGCTCATATCTCAGCAACCCATTGATCTATCATAACCAAACTTTGTACATGGACTCAGGACCCAATCAGGGGGACGCTCAAGAAATCTGGTGACCTTTGACCTCTAGGGGGCGCTGTAATTTAGAAACATGCCTTTTGGCCTGTAGCTGCTGTTGTGCTTAGAATTAAAACACACTAGTGGTGTCTGGTAATACTGTTGGAGGTCCTTAGGCCGACCCAAGCCAACTTGTGATGTCATCGTAATTGATTCAGCCGCCATATTGGATTTAATCAAAAACACGTACAAGTTATCGCAGGTCACAAATTTCAGCGGATCCTCACCAAAATTGCCAGAGACCATCTTCAGACCATAACCTATCAATATATTGCTTTCTGGAACAATTGACAAAAGCATTCGCTCGAAATTGGTGGCGAAGCCGCCAAACAGGAAGTGAGTTCATATCTCAGCAACCCTGCTATGTATCATAACCAAACTTACTACATGGATTCATGACCCCATTAGGAGGATGCTCAAAAACTTTGGTGACCTTTGACCTATAGGGGGTACTGCAATTAGCAATATTGCATTTTGATCTGTAGTTGCTGATGTGTTTTATTGATTTTTTATTTTTTGATGTGAAACTGATGACAACATGTTCCATCCAGTTCATTCTAATGCGTGCGTGCGTGCAAGGGCGGGGCGGGGCAGGACGGGGTGGGACGGGCTGGGATGATTAGATGTGGGGCTGGCTGGCGGAGGCGGTGGCAATACTCAGCCCTACAAAATCAGCTATGTTTTGATGTGACACTTGTTGAAAGTGTTGATCGCGAGTGTCTGCTGAGTTCTATCTTGTCGCCGTGGCTACTCCGGCCTATTCTGCTTGGCCCCCTCATTGCTGCTTGCAGCTATATTTATTGGGGGCCAAGCAGCGAAGCTGCGAAGGCACCCATTGTGTTTCTATTTGTTCTTATTATTATTATTATTCCGCCATGGAAGTCAATGGCAGCCCATAGAACCGTCTGGTGAAAAGTTGTGAAATTTGGCACACTGATTAGGGACAGTCCCATGATTAATGTCACCAGGTTTCATGATGGCACCTCAAGCGCTCTAGCGCCACCAACGGGCCAAAGTTGGACGTGCGTTCACGCACGTAACTTTTGACCCGTATGGCCGATTGTCAAAAACGAGGTATCGTTGGAATCCTTGGACCAAGCCGAGTTCAACGCACCCTATGACGTCATTTTCCGCCATGATGGTTTTTCCGCCATTTTGGATTTCATCAAAAACACTAAAAAGTTTTCACAGGTCACAAATTTTGTCCAATCGACACCAAACCTGACACACATGCTCTTCAGACCAAGCCTCACAAAAGATACTCCTTTACGTCTTCGGAACTAAAACCGTTTGCCCGTAACAGCCAATCAAAATTTGCGGCGAAGCCGCCAAACAGGAAGTGAGCTCATATCTCAGCAACCCATTAATCTATCATAACCAAACTTTGTACATGGACTCAGGACCCAATCAGGGGGACGCTCAAGAAATCTGGTGACCTTTGACCTCTAGGGGGCGCTGTAATTTAGAAACATGCCTTTTGGCCTGTAGCTGCTGTTGTGCTTAGAATTAAAACGCACTAGTGGTGTCTGGTAATACTGTTGGAGGTCCTTAGGCCGACCCAAGCCAACTTGTGATGTCATCATAATTGATTCGGCCGCCATATTGGATTTAATCAAAAACACGTACAAGTTCTCGCAGGTCACAAATTTTAGCGGATCCTCACCAAAATTGCCAGAGACCATCTTCAGACAATAACCTATCAATATATTGCTTTCTGGAACAATTGACAAAAGCATTCACCCGTAACAGCCAATCGAAATTGGTGGCGAAGCCGCCAAACAGGAAGTGAGCTCATATCTCAGCAACCCTTGCATGTATCATAACCAAACTTACTACATGGATGTATGACCTCATTAGGAGGACGCTCAAAAACTTTGGTGACCTTTGACCTGTAGGGGGTGCTGCAATTAGCAATATTGCATTTTGATCTGTAGTTGCTGATGTGTTTTATCGATCTTTTATTTTTTGACGTGAAACTGATGGCAACATGTTCCATCCAGTTCATTCTAATGCGTGCGTGCAAGGGCGGGGCGGGGCGTGGCAGGGGTGATTAGGTGGAGGGGCTGGCTGGCGGAAGCAGCAGCAATACTCAGCCCTGTTTCAGCCCTACAAAGTCAGTTATGTTTTGATGTTACACTAGTTGAAAGCGTTGATCGCGGATGTCTGCTGAGTTGAGTTTATCTTGTCGCCCTGTCTACTCCGGCCTATACTGCTTGGCCCCCTCATTGCTGCTTGCAGCTATATTTGGGGGCCAAGCAGCGAAGCTGCGAAGGCACCCATTGTGTTTCTATCTTTTCTTATTATTATTATACCTTCTTCCGCCATGGAAGTCAATGGCAGCCCATAGAACCGTCTGGTAAAAAGTTGTGAAATTTGGCACACTGATTGAGGACAGTCTCATGATTAATTTCACCAAGTTTCATACCGGCACCTTGAGCGCTCTAGCGCCACCAACAGGCCAAAGTTGGACGTGCGTTCATGCACGTAACTTTTGACCCGTTGACCCGATTGTCAAAAATGATGTATTGTTAGAATCCTTGGACCAAGCCGAGTTCAACGCACCCTATGACGTCATTTTCCGCCATGATGGATTTTCCGCCATTTTGAATTTAATCAAAAACACTAAAAAGTTTTCACAGGTCACAAATTTTGTCCAATCGACACCAAACCTGACACACATGATCTTCAGACCAAGCCTCACAAAAGATACTCCTTTTCGTCTTCGGAACTAAAACCGTTCGCCCGTAACAGCCAATCAAAATTTGCGGCGAAGCCGCCAAACAGGAAGTGAGCTCATATCTCAGCAACCCATTGATCTATCATAACCAAACTTTGTACATGGACTCAGGATCCAATCAGGGGGACGCTTAAGAAATCTGGTGACCTTTGACCTCTAGGGGGCGCTGTAATTTAGAAACATGCCTTTTGGCCTATAGCTGCTGTTGTGCTTAGAATTAAAACACACTAGTCATGTCTGGTAATACTGTTGGAGGTCCTTAGGCCGACCCAAGCCAACTTGTGATGTCATCGTTATTGATTCGGCCGCCATATTGGATTAAATCAAAAACACGTACAAGTTTTCGCAGAACACAAATTTCAGCGGATTCTCACCAAATTTGGCAGAGACCATCTTCAGACCATAACCTATCAATATATTGCTTTCTGGAACAATTGACAAAAGCATTCGCCCGTAACAGCCAATCAAAATTGGTGGCGAAGCCACCAAACAGGAAGTGAGCTCATATCTCAGCAACCCTGCCATGTATCATAACCAAACTTACTACATGGATTAATGACCCCATTAGGAGGACGCTCAAAAAATGTGGTGACCTTTGACCTGTAGGGGGTGCTGCAATTAGCAATATTGCATTTTGATCTGTATTTGCTGATGCGTTTTATCAATCTTTTATTTTTTGATGTGAAACTGATGACAACATGTTCCATCCAGTTAATTCTAATGCGTGCGTGCAAGGGCAGGGCGGGGCGGGGCAGGACGGGGTGGGACGGGCAGGGGTGATTAGGTGGGGGGCTGGCTGGAGGAGGCGGTGGCAATTCTCAGCCCTGTTTCAGCCCTACAAAATCAGTTATGTTTTGATGTGACACTAGTTGAAAGTGTTGATCGCGGATGTCTGCTGACTTCTATCTTGTCGCCATGGCTACTCCGGCCTATTCTGCTTGGCCCCCTCATTGCTGCTTGCAGCTATATTTGGGGGCCAAGCAGCGAAGCTGCGAAGGCACCCATTGTGTTTCTATTTGTTCTTATTATTATTATTATTCCGCCATGGAAGTCAATGGCAGCCCATAGAACCGTCTGGTGAAAAGTTGTGAAATTTGGCACACTGATTAGGGACAGTCACATGATTAATGTCACCAGGTTTCATGATGGCACCTCAAGCGCTCTAGCGCCACCAACGGGCCAAAGTTGGACGTGCGTTCACGCACGTAACTTTTGACCCGTATGGCCGATTGTCAAAAACGAGGTATCGTTGGAATCCTTGGACCAAGCCGAGTTCAACGCACCCTATGACGTCATTTTCCGCCATGATGGTTTTTCCGCCATTTTGGATTTCATCAAAAACACTAAAAAGTTTTCACAGGTCACAAATTTTGTCCAATCGACACCAAACCTGACACACATGATCTTCAGACCAAGCCTCACAAAAGATACTCCTTTTCGTCTTCGGAACTAAAACCGTTCGCCCGTAACAGCCAATCAAAATTTGCGGCGAAGCCGCCAAACAGGAAGTGAGCTCATATCTCAGCAACCCATTGATCTATCATAACCAAACTTTGTACATGGACTCAGGACCCAATCAGAGGGACGCTCAAGAAATCTGGTGACCTTTGACCTCTAGGGGGCGCTGTAATTTAGAAACATGTCTTTTGGCCTGTAGCTGCAGTTGTGGTTAGAATTAAAATGCACTAGTGGTGTCTGGTAATACTGTTGGAGGTCCTTAGGTTGACCCAAGCCAACTTGTGATGTCATCGTACTTGATTCGGCCGCCATATTGGATTTAATCAAAAACACGTACAAGTTTTCGCAGGTCACAAATTTCAGCGGATCCTCACCAAAATTGGCAGAGACCATCTTCAGACCATGCCTTATCAGTGCGTTGCTTTCTGGAACAATTGACAGAAGCGTTCGGCTGTAACAGCCAATCGAAATTTGCGGCGAAGCCGCCAAACAGGAAGTGAGCTCATATCTCAGCAACCCTTGCATGTATCAAAGCCAAACTGGGTGCATGGACTCAACACCCAATCAGGGGGACACTCAAGAAATCTGGTGACCTTTGACCTCTAGGGGGCGCTGTAATTAAGAAACATGCCTTTTGGCCTGTAGCTGCTGTTGTGCTTAGAATTAAAATGCACTAGTGGTTTCAGGTAATACTGTTGGACGTCCTTAGGCCAACCCAGGCCAACTTGTGATGTCATCATAATTGATTCGGCCGCCATATTGGATTTAATCAAAAACATCAAAACGTTTTCACAGGTCACAAATTTCATCTGATCTTCACCAAAATTGGCACAGACTATCTTCAGACCATAACTTATCAATATGTTGCTTTCTGGAACAATTGACAAAAGCATTCTTCCATAACAGCCAATCAAAAATGATGGCGAAGCCGCCAAACAGGAAGTGAGCTCATATCTCAGCAACCCTGCCATGTATCATAACCAAACTTACTACATAGATTCATGACCCCATTAGGAGGACGCACAAAACATTTGGTGACCTTTGACCTGTAGAGGTTGCTGCAATTTTGCATTTTGATCTGTAGTTGCTGATGTGTTTCATCGATCCTTTATTTTTTGATGTGAAACTGATGACAACATGTTCCATCCAGTTCATTCTAATGCGTGCGTGCAAGGGCGGGGAGGGGCAGGACGGGGTGGGATGGGCAGGGGTGATTAGATGGGGGGCTGGCTGGCGGAGGCGGTGGCAATTCTCAGCCCTGTTTCAGCCCTACAAAATCAGTTATGTTTTGATGTGACACTAGTTGAAAGTGTTGATCGCGGATGTCTGCTGAGTTCTATCTTGTCGCCGTGGCTACTCCAGCCTATTCTGCTTGGCCCCCTCATTGCTGCTTGCAGCTATATTTGGGGGCCAAGCAGCGAAGCTGCGAAGGCACCCATTGTGTTTCTATCTTTTCTTATTATTATTATACCTTCTTCCGCCATGGAAGTCAATGGCAGCCCATAGAACCGTCTGGTAAAAAGTTGTGAAATTTGGCACACTGATTGAGGACAGTCTCATGATTAATTTCACCAAGTTTCATACCGGCACCTTGAGCGCTCTAGCGCCACCAACAGGCCAAAGTTGGACGTGCGTTCATGCACGTAACTTTTGACCCGTTGACCCGATTGTCAAAAATGATGTATTGTTAGAATCCTTGGACCAAGCCGAGTTCAACGCACCCTATGACGTCATTTTCCGCCATGATGGATTTTCCGCCATTTTGAATTTAATCAAAAACACTAAAAAGTTTTCACAGGTCACAAATTTTGTCCAATCGACACCAAACCTGACACACATGATCTTCAGACCAAGCCTCACAAAAGATACTCCTTTTCGTCTTCGGAACTAAAACCGTTCGCCCGTAACAGCCAATCAAAATTTGCGGCGAAGCCGCCAAACAGGAAGTGAGCTCATATCTCAGCAACCCATTGATCTATCATAACCAAACTTTGTACATGGACTCAGGATCCAATCAGGGGGACGCTTAAGAAATCTGGTGACCTTTGACCTCTAGGGGGCGCTGTAATTTAGAAACATGCCTTTTGGCCTATAGCTGCTGTTGTGCTTAGAATTAAAACACACTAGTCATGTCTGGTAATACTGTTGGAGGTCCTTAGGCCGACCCAAGCCAACTTGTGATGTCATCGTTATTGATTCGGCCGCCATATTGGATTAAATCAAAAACACGTACAAGTTTTCGCAGAACACAAATTTCAGCGGATTCTCACCAAATTTGGCAGAGACCATCTTCAGACCATAACCTATCAATATATTGCTTTCTGGAACAATTGACAAAAGCATTCGCCCGTAACAGCCAATCAAAATTGGTGGCGAAGCCGCCAAACAGGAAGTGAGCTCATATCTCAGCAACCCTGCCATGTATCATAACCAAACTTACTACATGGATTAATGACCCCATTAGGAGGACGCTCAAAAAATGTGGTGACCTTTGACCTGTAGGGGGTGCTGCAATTAGCAATATTGCATTTTGATCTGTATTTGCTGATGCGTTTTATCAATCTTTTATTTTTTGATGTGAAACTGATGACAACATGTTCCATCCAGTTAATTCTAATGCGTGCGTGCAAGGGCAGGGCGGGGCGGGGCAGGACGGGGTGGGACGGGCAGGGGTGATTAGGTGGGGGGCTGGCTGGCGGAGGCGGTGGCAATTCTCAGCCCTGTTTCAGCCCTACAAAATCAGTTATGTTTTGATGTGACACTAGTTGAAAGTGTTGATCGCGGATGTCTGCTGACTTCTATCTTGTCGCCATGGCTACTCCGGCCTATTCTGCTTGGCCCCCTCATTGCTGCTTGCAGCTATATTTATTATTATTATTTAACATCTTTCCTCCGCCATTGGAGTCTATGGCAGCCCATAGAACCGTCTAGTGAAAAGTTGTGAAATTTGGCACACTGATTAAGGACAGTCTCATGAATAATTTCACCAAGTTTCATACCGGCACCTTGAGCGCTCTAGCGCCACCAACAGGCCAAATTTGGACATGCGTTCAAGCACGTAACTTTTGACCCGTATGGCCGATTGTCAAAAATGAGATATCTTTGGAATCCTTGGACCAAGCCGAGTTCAACGCACCCTATGACGTCATTTTCCGCCATGATGGATTTTCCGCCATTTTGGATTTAATCAAAAACACTAAAAAGTTTTCACAGGTCACAAATTTTGTCCAATCGACACCAAACCTGACACACATGATCTTCAGACCAAGCCTCACAAAAGATACTCCTTTTCGTCTTCGGAACTAAAACCGTTCGCCCGTAACAGCCAATCAAAATTTGCGGCGAAGCCGCCAAACAGGAAGTGAGCTCATATCTCAGCAACCCATTGATCTATCATAACTAATCTTTGTACATGGACTCAGGACCCAATCAGAGGGACGCTCAAGAAATCTGGTGACCTTTGACCTCTAGGGGGTGCTGTAATTTAGAAACATGTCTTTTGGCCTGTAGCTGCAGTTGTGGTTAGAATTAAAATGCACTAGTGGTGTCTGGTAATACTGTTGGAGGTCCTTAGGCCGACCCAAGCCAACTTGTGATGTCATCGTACTTGATTCGGCCGCCATATTGGATTTAATCAAAAACACGTACAAGTTTTCGCAGGTCACAAATTTCAGCGTATCCTCACCAAAATTGTCAGAGACCATCTTCAGACCATGCCTGATGAGTGCATTGCTTTCTGGAACAATTGACAAAAGCATTGGTCTGTAACAGCCTATCGAAATTCGCGGCAAAGCCGCCAAACAGGAAGTGAGCTTATATCTCAGCAACGTTTTCATGTATCAAAACCAAACTTAGTACATGTACCTCAGACCCCATCGGGAGGACGCTCAAGAAATTTGGTGACCTTTGACCTCCAGGGGGCTCTGTAATTGGCAAAAATGCATTTTGGCCAGTTGTTCCTGATGTGCATTATTCTACAATGGAAGTCAATGGCAGCCCATAGAACAGTCTGGTAAAAAGTTATACAATTTTGCACACTGTTTGGGGACAGTCCAATAATTTATTTCACCAAGTTTCATGACGGCACCTCAAGCACTCTAGCGCCACCAACAGGCCAAAGTTGGCGTGTGTTCACGGACGTAACTTTTGACCTGTTGATCCGAATGTCAAAATGAGGCATCATTGGAATCCTTGGGCCAAGCAGAGTTCAACACACCCTATGACGTCAATTTTTGACCTCTATGTTTAAATCACAGCAAGAGTGATCATATCTCAGTCAATCTTTTATTTTTGATGTGAAACTGATGACAGCAAGTTCCATCCAGTTCATTCTAATGCGTGGGTGCAAGGGTGGGGCAGGGTGGGACGGGCAGGGGCGATTGCGGCGGTGGGTTGGCTGGGTGAGGGGCGACGACACTCAGCCCTGGTTCAGCCCCATAAAATCAGTTATGTTTTGATGTTAAACTTGACCTTGTAACTCAGCCAATCTTGGGTTGTATGGCATGGAACATGCTGTGACTGCTTAAGACTATATGTCTGATGCAACGGCATTGACTTACATGGCAAATCTGGCCTGCTGAACTGTCTGCTTGGCCCCCTCATTGCTGCTTGCAGCTATATTTGGGGGCCAAGCAGCGAAGCTGCGAAGGCACCCATTGTGTTTCTATGTTTTCTTATTATTATTATTACGCTTCCGTCATTGAAGTCAATGACAGCCCATAGAACCGTCTGGTGAAAAGTTGTGAAATTTGGCACACTGATTAGGGACAGTCCCATGATTAATGTCACCAAGTTTCATGATGGCACTTCAAGCACTCTAGCGCCACCAACAGGCCAAAGTTGGACATGCGTTCACATACGTAACTTTTGACCCGTATGGTCGATTGTGAAAAATGAGGTATCGTTGGAATCCTTGGACCAAGCAGAGTTCAACGCACTCTATGACGTCAATTTCCGCCATGATGGATTTTCCGCCATTTTGGATTTAATCAAAAACACTAAAAAGTTTTCACAGGTCAAAAATTTTGTCCAATTGACACCAAACGTGACACACATGATCTTCAGACCAAGCCACACAAAAGATACTCCTTTTCGTCTTCGGAACTAAAACCGTTCGCCCGTAACAGCCAATCAAAATTTGCGGCGAAGCCGCCAAACAGGAAGTGAGCTCATATCTCAGCAACCCATTGATCTGTCATAACCAAACTTTGTACATGGACTCAGGACCCAATCAGGGGGACGCTCAAGAAATCTGGTGACCTTTGACCTCTAGGGGGCGCTGTCATTTAGAAACATGTCTTTTGGCCTGTAGCTGCTGTTGTGCTTAGAATTAAAATGCACTAGTGGTGTCTGATAATACTGTTGGAGGTCCTTAGGCCGACCCAAGCCAACTTGTGATGTCATCGTAATTGATTCGGCCGCCATATTGGATTTAATCAAAAACACGTACAAGTTTTCGCAGGTCACAAATTTCAGCGGATCCTCACCAAAATTGGCAGAGACCATTTTCAGACCATAATCTATCAATATATTGCTTTCTGGAACAATTGACAAAAGCATTCGCCCGTAACAGCCAATCGAAATTGGTGGCGAAGCCGCCAAACAGGAAGTGAGTTCATATCTCAGCAACCCTGCCATGTATCATAACCAAACTTACTAGATGGATTCATGACCCCATTAGGAGGACGCTGAAAAACTTTGGTGACCTTTGACCTGTAGGGGGTGCTGCAATTAGCAATATTGCATTTTGATCTGTAGTTGCTGATGTGTTTCATCGATCCTTTATTTTTTGATGTGAAACTGATGACAACATGTTCCATCCAGTTCATTCTAATGCGTGCGTGCAAGGGCGGGGAGGGGCAGGACGGGGTGGGATGGGCAGGGGTGATTAGATGGGGGGCTGGCTGGCGGAGGCGGTGGCAATTCTCAGCACTGTTTCAGCCCTACAAAATCAGTTATGTTTTGATGTGACACTAGTTGAAAGTGTTGATCGCGGATGTCTGCTGAGTTCTATCTTGTCGCCATGGCTACTCCAGCCTATTCTGCTTGGCCCCCTCATTGCTGCTTGCAGCTATATTTATTATTATTATTATTATTCCGCCATTGAAGTCAATGGCAGCCCATAGAACCGTCTGGTGAAAAGTTGTGAAATTTGGCACACTGATTAAGGACAGTCCCATGATTAATATCACCAAGTTTCATGATGGCAACTCAAGCACTCTAGCGCCACCAACAGGCCAAAGTTGGATGTGCGTTCACGCACGTAACTTTTGACCCGTATGGCCGATTGTCAAAAATGATGTATCGTTGGAATCCTTGGACCAAGCCGAGTTCAACGCACCCTATGACGTCAATTTCCGCCATGATGGATTTTCCGCCATATTGGATTTCATCAAAAACACTTAAAAGTCTTCACAGGTTACAAATTTTGTCCAATCGATACCAAACTTCACAGATATCATCTACAGACCAAGCCTCATTAATGCATTGCTTTTTGTCTTCGGACCTATAACCATTCGCGCGTAACAGCCAATCGAATTTTGCGGCGAAGCCGCCAAACAGGAAGTGAGCTCATATCTCAGCAACCCATTAATCTATCACAACCAAACTTAGTATATGGACTCAAGACCCAATCAGGGGGACGCTAAAGAAATCTGGTGACCTTTGACCTCTAGGGGGCGCTGTAATTAAGAAACATGCCTTTTGGCCTGTAGCTGCAGTTGTGCTTAGAATTAAAATGCACTAGTGGTGTCTGGTAATACTGTTGGAGGTCCTTAGGCCGACCCAAGTCAACTTGTGATGTCATCGTAATTGATTTGGCCGCCATATTGGATTTAATCAAAAACACGTACAAGTTTTCGCAGGTCACAAATTTCAGCGGATCCTCACCAAAATTGGCAGAGACCATCTTCAGACCATGCCTTATCAGTGCATTGCTTTTTG
Organism: Alosa pseudoharengus; assembly: GCF_046254945.1. Taxonomy (NCBI): domain Eukaryota; kingdom Metazoa; phylum Chordata; class Actinopteri; order Clupeiformes; family Clupeidae; genus Alosa; species Alosa pseudoharengus. The sequence continues at coordinate 37,744,657 of NW_027468565.1, read as the reverse complement.
GAACAATTGACAGTAGCATTCGGCTGTAACAGCCAATCGAAACTTGCGGCGAAGCCGCCAAACAGGAAGTGAGCTCATATCTCAGCAACCCTTGCATGTATCAAAGCCAAACTTGGTGCATGGACTCATGACCCAATCAGGGGGACGATCATGGAATCTGGTGACCTTTGACCTCTAGGGGGCGCTGTAATTAAGAAACATGCCTTTTGGCCTGTAGCTGCTCTTGTGCTTAGAATTAAAATGTACTAGTGGTGTCTGGTAATACTGTTGGATGTCCTTAGGCCAACCCAGGCCAACTTGTGATGTCATCGTAATTGATTCGGCCCTCATGTCAGATTTAATCACAAACATCAAAAAGTTATCACAGGTCGCAAATTTCATCTGATCTTCACCAACATTGGCACAGACCATCTTCAGACCATAACCTATCAATATATTGCTCTCTGGAACAATTGACAAAAGCATTCGCCCATAACAGCCAATCGAAATTGGTGGCGAAGCCGCCAAACAGGAAGTGAGCTCATATCTCAGCAACCCTGCCATGTATCATAACCAAACTTACTACATATATTCATGACCCCATTAGGAGGACTCTCAAAACATTTGTTGACCTTTCACCTGTAGGGGGTGCTGCAATTAGCAATATTGCATTTTGATGTGTAGTTGCTGATGTGTTTTATAAATCTTTTATTTTTTGATTTGAAACTCATGACAACATGTTCCATCCAGTTAATTCTAATGTGTGCGTGCAAAGGTAGGGCAGGGCAGGACGGGGTGGGACGGGCTGGGGTGATTAGGTGGGGGGGGGCTGGCTGGCGGAGGCAGTGGCAATACTCAGCCCTGTTTCAGCCCTGTTTATCCCGGGTGTCTGCTGAGTTCTATCTTGTCACCGTGGCTACTCCGGCCTATACTGCTTGGCCCCCTCATTGCTGCTTGCAGCTATATTTATTATTATTATTTAACATCTTTCCTCCGCCATTGGAGTCTATGGCAGCCCATAGAACCGTCTGGTGAAAAGTTGTGAAATTTGGCACACTGATTGAGGACAGTCTCATGAATAATTTCACCAAGTTTCATACCGGCAACTTGAGCGCTCTAGCGCCACCAACAGGCCAAAGTTGGACATGCGTTCACGCACGTAACTTTTGATCCGTATGGCCGATTGTCAAAAAGGAGATATCGTTGAAGTCCTTGGACCAAGCCGAGTTCAACGCACCCTATGACGTCATTTTCCGCCATGATGGATTTTCCGCCATTTTGGATTTAATCAAAAACACTAAAAAGTTTTCACAGGTCACAAATTTTGTCCAATCGACACCAAACCTGACACACATGATCTTCAGACCAAGCCTCACAAAAGATACTTATTTTCGTCTTCGGAACTAAAACCGTTTGCCCGTAACAGCCAATCAAAATTTGCGGCGAAGCCGCTAAACAGGAAGTGAGCTCATATCTCAGCAACCCATTGATCTGTCATAACCAAACTTAGTACCTGGACTCAGGACCCCATCAGGGGGACGTTCAAAAAATATGGTGACCTTTGACCTCTAGGTGGCGCTGCAATCAGCAAAAATGCATTTTGGCCTGTAGCTGCAGTTGTGCTTAGAATTAAAACGCACTAGTGGTGTCTGGTAATACTGTTGGAGGTCCGTAGGCTGACCCATGCCAACTTGTGATGTCATCGTAATTGATTCGGCCGCCATATTGGATTTAATCAAAAACATTAACAAATTTCCCTAGGTCACAAATTTCATCTGATCCTCAACAAAATGGGCACAGACGATCTTCAGACCATGCCTTGTCAGTGCATTGATTTCTGTAACAATTGACAGAAGCGTTTGCCCGTAGCAGCCAATCGAAATTGGAGGCGAAGCCGCCAAACAGGAAGTGAGCTCATATCTCAGCCACCGTAGCATCTATCAAAACCAAACTTAGTATAAGGACTTGTGACCCCATCGGGAGGACGTCCAAGAAATTTGGTGACCTTTGACCTCTAGGATCGCTGCAAACAGCAAAAATGCAAGTTGGCTTGTATTTTTTGACATGCTAGGAATGAAACTTGCTCTGACAGCTTATGGCCATATGTCTGATTGCAGCATCGAGCTAACAGCATTGAGTTGCCGTGGTTACTCCGGCCTACTGCTTGGCCCCCACATTGCTGCTTGCAGCTATATTTTCTTATTGGGGGCCTAGCAGCGAAGCTGCGAAGGCACCCATTGAGTTAGTAGTTTTTCCTATTATTATTGGGGGCCTAGCAGCGAAGCTGCGAAGGCACCCATTGTTTTAGTAGTTTTTCCTATTATTATTATTATTATTATTACACTTCTGCCATTGGAGTCTATGGCAGCCCATAGAACGCCTGGCTAAAAAGTTCAGATTTTTTCGTCGAAAGTTTCGGGACACTCCACTGACCACTCACACTCATTTACGGACCTCTAAACCCAGCCGTCTAGCGCCACCAACAGGTCAAAGTTTGGCTGAAAGTTGAAAAGCTGGGTTGAAAGGTATTTGCAAGTCATTATTATTATGAAATTTAGCGCCCTGATTCAGGACCGTCCCATGATCACTCTCACGAATTTACAAAGCTCTATGCCGAACACTCTAGCGCCACCAATAGGTCGAATCTGGACTCACATTTACGCATGTAACAATTGAACGGTGTGTTCGATTTTCACAAATTAAGCACCGTTGGAATCCCTGGACTGACTTGAGTTGATTGACCCCTATTACGTCACTTTTGGCCATACTGGACCTCCGCCATATTGGATTTAGTCCAAACTCTACGAAAAGTTTCAGCGGTTACAAATTTCCTCAGATTTTCACGAAACTTGTTGGAGATGATCTTCTGCCCGAGCCGCACAAACGATACTGGTCAGATTTTTCAATTTCATTTTTGTTTGCCCGTGACAGCCAATCAAATATGGTGACGAGGACGCCAAACAGGAAGTGGACAAACATCTAGGTGATGCTTTGAGTTAACATAACAAAACTCGAGACCATTAGTCGGGACACTGTCCCAATCACTCACACCAATTTTCATGCATATACATTGAACACAGTAGCGCCACCACCAGTTTAGTGCTGCACATGCGTTCATGCGCGTGATCCTTGACTCTTTTGTCTGATTTTCACAATTGAGGTAGCATCTGAATCCTTGGACCATCCCGAGTTCATCGACTCCTATCCCATCACTTTCCGCCATATTGGACCTCCGCCATATTGGAATTGGTCTAAACTCTACGAAAAGTTTCAGCGGTCCCAGATTTCATTTGATTTTCACAGAACTTGGCAGAGATGATCTTCAGACCGAGCCGCACAAACGATACTTGTCAGATTTTTTTATTTCATTTTTGTTTGCCCGTGACAGACAATCAAATATGGCGATGAAGCCACCAAACAGGAAGTGGGCTAACATCTCGGCTATGCTTTAATGTATGAAGTCCAAACTTGGTACAGGGACTTTGTATCTGATTGTGAGGACACGGTAAGAAATTGGCATCATTTGGCCTCTATAGGGGGCGCTGTAATACAGGAAGTGAGCTTGTATCTCAGCAACGCTTTGGTGTACAAAGTCCAAACTTAGTATAAGGACCTGTTACCTGATTATGATGATGCACTAGGAAATTGGAATCATTTGGCCTCCATAGGGGGCGCTGTAATACAGGAAGTGAGCTCGTATCTCAGCAACACTTTGGTGTATGAAGTCCAAACTTGGTACAGGGACATATTAGCTGATTGTGAGGACATGAAGGAAAGTGTTCTCATTTGGCCTCTAGGGGTGCTGTAATAATGAAAGTGAGCTCACATCTCAGCAACACTTTGGTGTATGAAGTCCAAACTTGGTAGAGGGACATGGTAGCTGATTGTGAGACCGCACAAAGACATTGGTGTAATTTGGCCTCTTGCTGTAAGTGCTTGCTGATGCCGTGGCAACGCCATTTCTGCTATAGCGCTCTGCTAGGCCCCCGCATTGCTGCTTGCAGCTATATTTGGGGGCCTAGCAGCGAAGCTGCGAAGGCACCCATTGTTTTAGTAGTTTTTCCTATTATTATTATTATTATTATTACACTTCTGCCATTGGAGTCTATGGCAGCCCATAGAACGCCTGGCTAAAAAGTTCAGATTTTTTCGTCGAAAGTTTCGGGACACTCCACTGACCACTCACACTCATTTACGGACCTCTAAACCCAGCCGTCTAGCGCCACCAACAGGTCAAAGTTTGGCTGAAAGTTGAAAAGCTGGGTTGAAAGGTATTTGCAAGTCATTATTATTATGAAATTTAGCGCCCTGATTCAGGACCGTCCCATGATCACTCTCACGAATTTACAAAGCTCTATGCCGAACACTCTAGCGCCACCAATAGGTCGAATCTGGACTCACATTTACGCATGTAACAATTGAACGGTGTGTTCGATTTTCACAAATTAAGCACCGTTGGAATCCCTGGACTGACTTGAGTTGATTGACCCCTATTACGTCACTTTTGGCCATACTGGACCTCCGCCATATTGGATTTAGTCCAAACTCTACGAAAAGTTTCAGCGGTTACAAATTTCCTCAGATTTTCACGAAACTTGTTGGAGATGATCTTCTGCCCGAGCCGCACAAACGATACTGGTCAGATTTTTCAATTTCATTTTTGTTTGCCCGTGACAGCCAATCAAATATGGTGACGAGGACGCCAAACAGGAAGTGGACAAACATCTAGGTGATGCTTTGAGTTAACATAACAAAACTCGAGACCATTAGTCGGGACACTGTCCCAATCACTCACACCAATTTTCATGCATATACATTGAACACAGTAGCGCCACCACCAGTTTAGTGCTGCACATGCGTTCATGCGCGTGATCCTTGACTCTTTTGTCTGATTTTCACAATTGAGGTAGCATCTGAATCCTTGGACCATCCCGAGTTCATCGACTCCTATCCCATCACTTTCCGCCATATTGGACCTCCGCCATATTGGAATTGGTCTAAACTCTACGAAAAGTTTCAGCGGTCCCAGATTTCATTTGATTTTCACAGAACTTGGCAGAGATGATCTTCAGACCGAGCCGCACAAACGATACTTGTCAGATTTTTTTATTTCATTTTTGTTTGCCCGTGACAGACAATCAAATATGGCGATGAAGCCACCAAACAGGAAGTGGGCTAACATCTCGGCTATGCTTTAATGTATGAAGTCCAAACTTGGTACAGGGACTTTGTATCTGATTGTGAGGACACGGTAAGAAATTGGCATCATTTGGCCTCTATAGGGGGCGCTGTAATACAGGAAGTGAGCTTGTATCTCAGCAACGCTTTGGTGTACAAAGTCCAAACTTAGTATAAGGACCTGTTACCTGATTATGATGATGCACTAGGAAATTGGAATCATTTGGCCTCCATAGGGGGCGCTGTAATACAGGAAGTGAGCTCGTATCTCAGCAACACTTTGGTGTATGAAGTCCAAACTTGGTACAGGGACATATTAGCTGATTGTGAGGACATGAAGGAAAGTGTTCTCATTTGGCCTCTAGGGGTGCTGTAATAATGAAAGTGAGCTCACATCTCAGCAACACTTTGGTGTATGAAGTCCAAACTTGGTAGAGGGACATGGTAGCTGATTGTGAGACCGCACAAAGACATTGGTGTAATTTGGCCTCTTGCTGTAAGTGCTTGCTGATGCCGTGGCAACGCCATTTCTGCTATAGCGCTCTGCTAGGCCCCCGCATTGCTGCTTGCAGCTATATTTATTATTATTATTATTATTACACTTCTGCCATTGGAGTCTATGGCAGCCCATAGAACGCCTGGCTAAAAAGTTCAGATTTTTTCGTCGAAAGTTTCGGGACACTCCACTGACCACTCACACTCATTTACGGACCTCTAAACCCAGCCGTCTAGCGCCACCAACAGGTCAAAGTTTGGCTGAAAGTTGAAAAGCTGGGTTGAAAGGTATTTGCAAGTCATTATTATTATGAAATTTAGCGCCCTGATTCAGGACCGTCCCATGATCACTCTCACGAATTTACAAAGCTCTATGCCGAACACTCTAGCGCCACCAATAGGTCGAATCTGGACTCACATTTACGCATGTAACAATTGAACGGTGTGTTCGATTTTCACAAATTAAGCACCGTTGGAATCCCTGGACTGACTTGAGTTGATTGACCCCTATTACGTCACTTTTGGCCATACTGGACCTCCGCCATATTGGATTTAGTCCAAACTCTACGAAAAGTTTCAGCGGTTACAAATTTCCTCAGATTTTCACGAAACTTGTTGGAGATGATCTTCTGCCCGAGCCGCACAAACGATACTGGTCAGATTTTTCAATTTCATTTTTGTTTGCCCGTGACAGCCAATCAAATATGGTGACGAGGACGCCAAACAGGAAGTGGACAAACATCTAGGTGACGCTTTGAGTTAACATAACAAAACTCGAGACCATTAGTCGGGACACTGTCCCAATCACTCACACCAATTTTCATGCATATACATTGAACACAGTAGCGCCACCACCAGTTTAATGCTGCACATGCGTTCATGCGCGTGATCCTTGACTCTTTTGTCTGATTTTCACAATTGAGGTAGCATCTGAATCCTTGGACCATCCCGAGTTCATCGACTCCTATCCCATCACTTTCCGCCATATTGGACCTCCGCCATATTGGAATTGGTCTAAACTCTACGAAAAGTTTCAGCGGTCCCAAATTTCATTTGATTTTCACAGAACTTGGCAGAGATGACCTTCAGACCGAGCCGCACAAACGATACTTGTCAGATTTTTTTATTTCATTTTTGTTTGCCCGTGACAGACAATCAAATATGGCGATGAAGCCACCAAACAGGAAGTGGGCTAACATCTCGGCTATGCTTTAATGTATGAAGTCCAAACTTGGTACAGGGACTTTGTATCTGATTGTGAGGACACGGTAAGAAATTGGCATCATTTGGCCTCTATAGGGGGCGCTGTAATACAGGAAGTGAGCTTGTATCTCAGCAACGCTTTGGTGTACAAAGTCCAAACTTAGTATAAGGACCTGTTACCTGATTATGATGATGCACTAGGAAATTGGAATCATTTGGCCTCCATAGGGGGCGCTGTAATACAGGAAGTGAGCTCGTATCTCAGCAACACTTTGGTGTATGAAGTCCAAACTTGGTACAGGCACATATTAGCTGATTGTGAGGACATGAAGGAAAGTGTTCTCATTTGGCCTCTAGGGGTGCTGTAATAATGAAAGTGAGCTCACATCTCAGCAACACTTTGGTGTATGAAGTCCAAACTTGGTAGAGGGACATGGTAGCTGATTGTGAGACCGCACAAAGACATTGGTGTAATTTGGCCTCTTGCTGTAAGTGCTTGCTGATGCCGTGGCAACGCCATTTCTGCTATAGCGCTCTGCTAGGCCCCCGCATTGCTGCTTGCAGCTATATTTATTATTATTATTACACTTCTGCCATTGGAGTCTATGGCAGCCCATAGAACGCCTGGCTAAAAAGTTCAGATTTTTTGCCAGAAAGTTTCGGGACACTCCACTGACCACTAACGCTAATTTACAGATCTCTAAACCCAGCCATCTAGCGCCACCAACAGGTCAAAGTTTGGCCGAAAGTTGAAAAGCTGGGTTGAAAGGTATTTGCAAGTCATTATTATTATGAAATTTAGCGCCCTGATTCAGGAATGTCCCATGATCACTCTCACCAATTTACAGAACTCTATGCCGAACACTCTAGCGCCACCAATGGGTCGAATCTGGACTCACATTCACGCATGTAACAATTGAACGGTGTGTTCGATTTTCACAAATCAAGCACCGTTGGAATCCCTGGACTGACTTGAGTTGAATGACCCCTACTACGTCACTTTCCGCCATACTGGACCTCCGCCATATTGGATTTAGTCCAAACTCTACGAAAATGTTCAGCGTTTATACATTTCTTCCGATTTTCATGACACTTGGCTGAGATGATCATCAGACCGAGCCGCACAAAAGATACTTGGCAGATTTGTCAATTTCAAGTTTGTTTTCCCGTGACAGCCAATCAAATATGGTGACGAAGCCGCCAAACAGGAAGTGGACAAACATCTAGGTGACGCTTTGAGTTAACATAACAAAACTCGAGACCATTAGTCAGGACACTGTCCCAATCACTCACACCAATTTTCATGCATATACATTGGACACACTAGCGCCACCACCAGTTTAATGCTGGACATGCGTTCATGCGCGTGATCCTTGACTCTTTTGTCTGATTTTCACAATTGAGGTAGCGTCTGAATCCTTGGACCATCCCGAGTTCATCGACTCCTATCCCATCACTTTCCGCCATATTGGACCTCCGCCATATTGGAATTGGTCTAAACTCTACGAAAAGTTTCAGCGGTCCCAAATTTCATTTGATTTTCACAGAACTTGGCAGAGATGATCTTCAGACCGAGCCGCACAAACGATACTTGTCAGATTTTTTAATTTCATTTTTGTTTGCCCGTGACAGACAATCAAATATGGCGATGAAGCCACCAAACAGGAAGTGGGCTAACATCTCGGCTATGCTTTAATGTATGAAGTCCAAACTTGGTACAGGGACTTTGTATCTGATTGTGAGGACACGGTAAGAAATTCACATCATTTGGCCTCTATAGGGGGCGCTGTAATACAGGAAGTGTATCTCAGCAACAGTTCGGTGTATGAAGTCCAAACTTGGTACAGGGACTTCGTATCTGATCGTGAGGACACAGCAAGAAAATTGGCATCATTTGGCCTCTATAGGGGGCGCTGTATTACAGGAAGTGAGATCGTATCTCAGCAACACTTCGGTGTATGAAGTCCAAACTTGGTATAGGGACATATTAGCTGATTGTGAGGACATGAAGGAAAGTTGTCTCATTTGGCCTCTAGGGGTGCTGTAATAAAGAAAGTGAGCTCACATCTCAGCAACACTTTGGTGTATGAAGTCCAAACTTGGTAGAGGGACATGGTAGCTGATTGTGAGAACGCACAGACATTGGTGTAATTTGGCCTCTTGCTGTAAGTGCTTGCTCATGCCATGGCAACGCCATTCCTGCTATAGCGCTCTGCTAGGCCCCCGCATTGCTGCTTGCAGCTATATTTATTATTATTATAAAACTTCTGCCATTGGAGTCTATGGCAGCCCATAGAACGCCTGGCTAAAAAGTGCAGATTTTTTGGCAGAAAGTTTCGGGACACTCCACTGACCATTCACACTCATTTACGGACCTCTAAACCCAGCCATCTAGCGCCACCAACAGGTCAAAATCTGGCCGAAAATTGAACCGCTGGGTCTAAAGTTATGAAATTAGGCACACTGATTCAGCACTGTCCCATGATCACTCTCACCAATTTCCAGAACTCTATGCCCAACACTCTAGCGCCACCAATGGGTCGAACCTGGATTGCATTCATGCATGTGACCATTGAATGGTGCGTCCGATTTTCACATATCAGGCACCGTTGGAATCCCTGGACCGACCTAAGTTCAATGACCCCTATCCCATCACTTTCCGCCATATTGGACCTCCGCCATATTGGATTTAGTCCAAACTCTACGAAAAGTTTCAGCGGTTACAAATTTCATCCGATTTTCACAGAACTTGGAGGAGATGATCTTCAGACCGAGCCGCACAAACGATACTGGTCAGATTTTTTAATTTCATTTTTGTTTGCTCGTGACAGCCAATCCAATATGGCAATGAAGCCACCAAACAGGAAGTGGACAAACATCTAGGTGACGCTTTGAGTTAACATAACAAGACTTGATACCATTAGTCAGGACACTGTCCCAATCACTCGCACCAATTTTCGTGCATATACATTGAACACTCTAGCGCCACCACCAGTTCAAAGCTGGACATGCGTTCATGCTCGTGATCCTTGACTCTTTTGTCTAATTTTCACAATTGAGGTAGCGTCTGAATCCTTGAACAATCTTGAGTTCATCGACCCCTATCCCGTCACTTTCCGCCATATTGGACCTCCGCCATATTGGATTTAGTCCAAACTCTATGAAAAGTTTCAGCGGTTACAAATTTCATCCGATTTTCACAGAACTTGGCGGAGATGATCTTCAGACCGAGCCACACAAACAATACTTGTCAGATTTTTTAATTTCAAGTTTATTTGCCCGTGACAGTCAATCACACATGGCGACGATGCCGCCAAACAGGAAGTGGGCTAACATCTCGGCTACGCTTTAATGTATGAAGTCCAAACTTAGTACAGGGACTTGGTATCTGATTGTGAGGACGCCCTAGGAAATTGGCATCATTTGGCCTCTATAGGGGGCGCTGCAATACAGGAAGTGAGCTTGTATCTCAGCAACGCTTTGATGTACGAAGTCCAAACTTGGTATAGAGACTTGGTACCTGATTGTGGGGATGCACTAGGAAACTGGCGTCATTTGGCCTCTACAGGGGGCGCTGCAATACAGGATGTGAGCTTGTATCTCAGCAATTCTTTGATGTATGAAGTCCAAACTTGGTACAGGGACTTGGTATCTGATTGTGAGGACACAGTAGGAAATTGGCATCATTTGGCCTCTATAGGGGGCGCTGTAATACAGGAAGTGGGCTCAAATCTCAGCAACGCTTCGTTGTATGAAGTCCAAACTTGATACATGGACATATTAGCTGATTGTGAGGACATGTAAGGAAAGTGGTCTCATTTGACCTCTAGGGGTGCTGTAATAAAGAATGTGAGCTCACATCTCAGCAACACTTTGGTGTATGAAGTCCAAACTTGGTAGAGGGACATGGTAGCTGATTGTGAGAACACACAAGGACATTGGTGTAATTTGGCATCTAGGGGCGCTCTAACAAAGTAAATGAGCTTATTTCTCAGCCGTTCTTTATCCAATTGCAATCAAACTTGCTGTGAGTGCTTGCTCCTGCCATGGCAACGCCATTCCTGCTATAGCGCACTGCTTGGCCCCCGCATTGCTGCTTGCAGCTATATTTGGGGGCCTAGCAGCGAAGCTGCGAAGGCACCCATTGAGTTAGTAGTTTTTCCTATTATTATTATTATTATTATTACACTTCTGCCATTGGAGTCTATGGCAGCCCATAGAATGCCTGGCTAAAAAGTTCAGATTTTTTGCCAGAAAGTTTCGGGACACTCCACTGACCACTAACGCTAATTTACAGATCTCTAAACCCAGCCATCTAGCGCCACCAACAGGTCAAAGTTTGGCCGAAAGTTGAAAAGCTGGGTTGAAAGGTATTCACAAGTCATTATTATTATGAAATTTAGCGCCCTGATTCAGGACCGTCCCATGATCACTCTCACCAATTTACAGAACTCTATGCCGAACACTCTAGCGCCACCAATAGGTTGAATCTGGACTCACATTTACGCATGTAACAATTGAACGGTGTGTTCGATTTTCACAAATTAAGCACCGTTGGAATCCCTGGACTGACTTGAGTTGATTGACCCCTATTACGTCACTTTCGGCCATACTGGACCTCCGCCATATTGGATTTAGTCCAAACTCTACGAAAAGTTTCAGCAGTTACAAATTTCATCCGATTTTCACAGAACTTGTCGGAGATGATCTTCAGACCGAGCCGCACAAACGATACTTGTCAGATTTTTTAATTTCATTTTTGTTTGCCCGTGACAGCCAATCAAATATGGCGATGAAGACACCAAACAGGAAGTGGGCTAACATCTCGGCTATGCTTTAATGTATGAAGTCCAAACTTGGTACAGGGACTTGGTATCTGATTGTGAGGACGCACTAGGAAATTGGCATCATGTGGCCTCTATAGGGGGCGCTGTAATACAGGAAATGAGCTTGTATCTCAGCAACGCTTTGGTGTACAAACTCCAAACTTGGTATAAGGACCTGTTACCTGATTATGATGACACACTAGGAAATTGGAATCATTTGGCCTCTATAGGGGGCGCTGCAATACAGGAAGTGAGCTCCTATCTTAGCAGCACTTTGATGTATGAAGTCCTAATTTGGTACAGGGACTTGGTACCTGATTGTGAGGACACAGTAGGAAATTGGCATCATTTGGCCTCTATAGGGGGCACTGTAATACAGGAAGTGAGCTCGTATCTCAGCAACACTTCGGTGTATGAAGTCCAAACTTGGTACAGGGACATATTAGCTGATTGTGAGGACATGAAGGAAAGTGGTCTCATTTGGCCTCTAGGGATGCTGTAATAATGAAAGTGAGCTCACATCTCAGCAACACTTTGCTGTATGAAGTCCAAACTTGGTAGAGGGACATGGTAGCTGATTGTGAGAACACACAAAGACATTGGTGTAATTTGTCATCTTGCTGCTGAGTGCTTGCTCTGAGCTCTGCTCTATAGCGCTCTGCTAGGCCCCCGCATTGCTGCTTGCAGCTATATTTATTATTATTATTATTTAACATCTTTCCTCTGCCATTGGAGTCTATGGCAGCCCATAGAACCGACTGGTCAAAAGTTGTGAAATTTGGCACACTGATTGGGGAAAGTCCAATGATTAATTTCACCAAGTTTCATGCCGGCACCTCGAGCGCTGTAGCGCCACCAACAGGCCAAATTTGGACGTGCGTTCACGTACGTAACTTTTGACCCGTAGGCCCGATTGCCAAAAATGAGGTATCGTTGGAATCCTTGGACCAAGCCGAGTTCAACGCACCCTATGACGTCATTTTCCGCCATGATGGATTTTCCGCCATTTTGGATTTTAGTGAAAGTGAAACTAATTCTTCACAGGTCACAAATTTTGTCCGATCATCACCAAACTTGAGACAAATGATCTTCAGACCAAGCCTCACAAAAGATACTCCTTTTCGTCTTCGGAAATCAAACCGTTCGCCCGTAACAGCCAATCGAAATATGCGGCGAAGCCGCCAAACAGGAAGTGAGCTCATATCTCAGCAACCCATTGATCTATCATAACCAAACTTAGTACATGGACTCAGGACCCCATCAGGGGGACGCTCAAAAAATGTGGTGACCTTTGACCTCTAGGTGGCGCTGCAATCAGAAAAAATGCATTTTGGCCTGTAGCTGTTGATGTGTTTGGAATTAAAACGTACTAGTGGTGTCTGGTAATACTGTTGGAGGTCCTTAGGCCGACCCAAGCCAACTTGTGATGTCATCATAATTGATTCGGCCGCCATATTGGATTTAATCAAAAACACGTACAAGTTCTCGCAGGTCACAAATTTTAGCGGATCCTCACCAAAATTGGCAGAGACCATCTTCAGACCATATCCTATCAATATATTGCTTTCTGGAACAATTGACAAAAGCATTCGCCCGTAACAGCCAATCGAAATTGGTGGCGAAGCCGCCAAACAGGAAGTGAGCTCATATCTCAGCAACCCTGTCATGTATCATAACCATACTTAGTATATAGATTCATGACCCCATTAAGAGTAAGCTCAAAATATTTGGTGACCTTTGACCTGTAGGGGGCTCTATAATTAGCAATATTGCATTTTGATCTGTAGTTGCTAATGTGTTTTATCGATCTTTTATTTTTTTATGTGAAACTGATGACATGTTCCATTCAGTTCATTCTAATGCGTGCATGCAACGGCAGGGTGGGGCGGGACGGGTGGGACAGGCACGGGTGATTAGGTGGGGCGGGGGCTGGCTGGCGAAGGTGGAAGCAATACTCAGCCCTGTTTCAGCTCTACAAAGTCAGTTATGTTTTGATGTGACAGTTGTTGAAAGGGTTGATCGCGGGTGTCTGCTGAGTTCTATCTTGTCGCCATGGCTACTCCGGCCTATACTGCTTGGCCCCCTCATTGCTGCTTGCAGCTATATTCTTATTTGTTTTCAAGTAACTCAAGCTTGTGAATTCAAGCCAAACCGTTGCAACTCTGCCATCAATCATTATGTTAAGCCCGCCTAACGACTCGATCAAACACGATTTGATTGTCCTGATAGAAGTTTAATTTTTCGAGCTCACAAGCCAATGGAGAGTTGCTAGACTAGCCGATAGGGTGCGTCTAGATTTAGGCTACCTTGCTTGGGCACAACAATGACAGTTGGGAAATGAACCCACTTTCTGGCAACTGCAAGCCTACTGTATCTCCTTAGCCACTACGCCTCCACCATGAGCAGTGTCAGATGACAAGACACAGATGCTGTGGGGAGTAGGACAAATCAAACAGAAGCACTTTACCAAGATTAGCCTGGTTAACACCAGACCGCTTCTCATAATCTCAAATTCAAACTAGCTAACAGATTCGTCTGGGTTTTCCCAGACTATACCAAGATAGTTAATTATTTTCTCTTAATGAAATCTCTTATTTCCAGACCCGGTGATCCTTGACCCCAACACAGCAGATGGCTGGCTCAGTGTGTCTGAGGACATGACCAGTGTGACGGAGATAAGAAACAAACAAATAGTGCCGGACAACCCAGAGCGCTTCACAAGATACATCTACGTACTGGGCTCGGAGGGCTTCGACTCAGGCCAACACTGCTGGGAGGTGGAGGTGGGGGACAGAGAGCGCTGGAGTCTGGGTGTAGCCTACAAGTCTATTGAAAGGAAGGAGGAGACGTTCCTGGAACCAAAGTTTGGATTTTGGACCCTCTGGATGACTGAAGACAATTACACTGTAGGAGCTGTGCCGTGCTTTCCGGACAATAAACCCAAGAAGGTCCGAATCGAACTGGACTGTGACAAAGGACATCTGTCCTTCTACGATGTCACAGATGACATGCCCATGACCCTTATTCACACATTCTTTCATGCGTTCACCGAGACGCTCTACCCATTCTTTAGTACAGAGACAGACGACAGTAAGATAGGCATCCAGGTTAGCCCATTCAACCTGTCCTGGGTCGCAACCCCCAGTCATAAAACTGAAAATAAAGAAAAAATAGAAATAAAGACATAAAATTGTTTATTGCAGAGATGGTTTGTACTTAATTAAGAAAAGCATGTTATTCCCCAACCTGTTCCAAGTTCCTAGGTCACTCTGGCTGTTTGAATAAAAGCAACATATGTGTTATGTTATGTTACATATATGATATTTGCATTTATTAGCGAGAATGTCATATAATGTGGAGTTGAATTAAAATACATTTTTATATAATCAAGGTCTTGTTTTTTAAATCCATTTTCGGTGCATCTGCTATAACTCTCCAACTTAATCTGTCCGATTTAAAACATGTAAAATACAGGTATGTATATATACTCTTTTGATCCCATGAGGGAAATTTGGTCTCATGAATTAGTGAAACACACTCAGCACACAGTGAGGTGAAGCACACACTAATCCCGGCGCAGTGAGCTGCCTGCAACAACGACGGCGCTCGGGGAGCAGCGAGGGGTTAGGCGCCTTGCTCAAGGGCACTTCAGCCGTTCCCACTGGTCGGGGCTCGAACCGGCAACCCTCCGGTTACAGGTCTGGAGTGCTAACCAGTGGGCCTCGGCTGCCCAAATGATGAATAAGTTGAATAATATGAATGAATAATATATATGAATAAGTTCTTAAAGATCAGGCAACACGGGCAGCATAAGAAAGGTACCATTGTTAATTCCGATCGGGAAAGGAAATCACGACCAGGCACTTGTAACCAGCAGGAACTCCCATGTTCTCTGGGGCGAGGCCCCATCTCATTCCGGTTCGTCATTCACAATTACATTGTCTCTAGACAAAACCATTACAATCAGTCATCTGACAATACTTGGGGGCATCATGGATAAAAACTAGGGCTGTCAATCGATTAAAAAAATTAATCTAATTAATTACATACTCTGTGATTAATTAATCTAAATTAATCGCATATATATTTTTTGCTGTTTAAATATTTAAATTCAAATGAATCATTGAATAATCAGCATTAGTAACATTAAACTCTTTCATTATTATTTTCACTGTTCAAATAATTGCCATAATAATCTATGATATGACCTAATATGCTGAGGAAATAAATTCAAAGTGCTTCAAATTCAAATAAATTCAAAATAAAGTGCTTCGGGAAGAAGTTTTTTTTCACATACAAGGTATTTCAGGCACAGATATAACCTTGGGGACACAATGAAAATAAATTAACACTCCCCTCAATGTCAACACTTATTTCTTTGCATTGATGTGCGACTACAGAGTTGATGAACTCCGATGATATGCAAATTCCTTGCTGCAGACATTGCAGAGGACTTTATTTTCAACACTTTATTTTTTATCAACACCATCAGGCCGTTTTTTAAAAGTAAGTAAGTTTTCCAATCAATGATCCAGGCAGCACATTTTGTTCTCTCTCCTTCATTTTACAGTCTAATTTTTACTGACTAGAACGGCTCGGGGTCAAAGTCATACGGAATCGATTAATCTGCACTATTTTTTTTAATCAGTTATTTTTTCTCAAATTAATTAATCGAAATTAATCAGTTATTTTGACAGCCCTAATAAAAACCCCAAACCATCATGCTATTTCCAAGCAGAGACAATAGACAACTCAAGGATTAAGCACAACCCCACAGTCTTTCCTGCTATTGGAGGCTGCATCACATGATATTATGTCAGCACTATTCTTTGCAGAACCATAAGCATGTCACACAGTCCCTTGTCTGCCTCAGGGAATGTCCTTGCTATCCTAACAATGGATGTGGCATGATCTTTATTTGTCAGCCGTTCATGAAATAGCAATTTGGTTGTTCAGAAATGCATGTTAGTGAGACACAAATAGGCTACTGAAGAACACCAGTTATTCCCAAACTTGACATATTGTAGGCTATGTAAACCACACACAATTATACAGAATGTAGTGTTCAACACATGCAATATAGGGTTTCCCCACAAATGCATTGGTGAATATAGTACTGGACCACCAGAGCAATTAAACCCTGCCAGATCTGACATAGTCTAATAGTGACAGTGCTATTATTCTGTTATCCTCTGGCGCCACCTATCGTTGGGTTCACGGAGCAAACTTCACAAGTAGATACAGTAGATCAGGGGTCGGCAATTACGTTTGGACCCGGGCCAATTTTTTTTCAGACAATGGCATCGCGGGCCATAGCTTTTGTAATGGGGGGGGGGGGGGGGGGGGGTTATAGGCCTACTATTTAAATTATGAATTATTATATTATATTAAAATAAACATCATCTAACTTTTAAAATGCATTTAATTTAATTCCATTAAAAACGTTTATTTGCTTATGTGCGCTGTTTTTATGCCGCCTGCTGCATCTCCTGTCGTCTCTCATGAAACAGGCGACTTGCCTAGCAACTTGCCGTAACTAATGTGTACAAATATTATTCTTTTGGATGACGTGTAAATGATTAGCTGAACATTGCTATATGCTAGTTATCGATGCAAAATGTCGTTGTCAAAAGCCTTGAAAAGAAAAATTGATTCAGAATGCAGGACCTACAAAGAAGAATGGAAGCAGAGGTATGTGTTTAGCCTGCCTGCATTTATTAATGCCAAGCCTATTAATTTAACGAAACATAGGCTATTTTTGACCTTGCCCACTGGAAGAGGGAGACAGGACACTTTTTTTTTTTTTTTTTGCACAAGATTACGCGCACTCGCGTGCCAATACCGTTCCGACCTGTGCGTCATGGATAACTGCAAGGATGTTCCACCTGTTGTTTTGTCACTTTAGTAGGACTATCATCTATACCTCAATAAATGTTTTGAAATTGATGGGATTGCTGTAGGCCTTTTTTTCTTTTTAAAAACATGGGGTTAAAAAAAATTTCATTTTTTTTTTTTTATTATTATTTAAACAGCAAATTAACGTCATCTCGCGGGCCAGATAGAATAGATGGCGGGCCAAAATTGGCCCGCGGGCCACTATTTGCCGACCCCTGCAGTAGATCTTAGTATCTTGATGATTGTCACAAGTGAAAGGTCAAGACAAGACACTTGAGAACCATCTGTTGTGCCCTCAAGAAACAGTCGCGCCTTCCTCCAGTTAGGCCAGTCTTTTCTTAAACCTGCAAGTGCTAAGTGGCACCCCTGGTAGTTTTTATTCGGGTTTCCGTAAATAAAATTACGTCTAAAATGGAAATGAAGTCGCAAATTATGATGCGCTTTCTGCGTTGTCACATTTGCTCCGAAACTTTAGTGGACCCAGTGTCTTTAAACTGCAATCATAGCTTTTGCAAGAGCTGCCTTATTCAGTACTTGAACCAAGCCGAGTGCCGAAACTGCGCGGTGTGCAAGAGGGAACTTCCCAAGGAAACTCCAGGAATCAACGTCTCTCTCAAAGAACTTGCAGATGCTTTTGCAGGAAGACCACAACTTGATAAAACCAAAAAACAAGATGTCGTGTGCGGTAAACATCCAAAGAAACCAACGTGGTTCTGCGTGGACGAGGGCGTTACATGGTGTGAGGAGTGTCAACATCCACTTCAGCACGCTGGTCATCAGCTGAAACGTGTGAAAGAGGCGGTGGAGAAAGTGAAGGTGAGAGAATGCCATTTAGAACTCAAGGGACATCTCTAATATCCTATGTGACTAATCTAAGTATGAGCAGAATCCTGGTGTTAATGTATGACCAGTGGCTTGGCATTAGTGCCTTTGCTTTTGGTAAAAAGCTGCGGTATAGTGATTATCCAGACGTCCCTCTTATTCTCCCCGGGTCAAAACAGGACACGGGCTCTGAAACTAATTTTGCACTTCTCCTCTGAGATTTCATGGAGGACAGCGATCAGATTTCCAGATTCTATAGCAGCCGTGGCCATAGTAAACTATTCATAAGCAGGCTATCCGAAACAAACAAATCATCTATGGGAAATATACTGTAGCCTACTTATACCGATATAGTTGTAGTTAGAACTTTGCAGCAGGCCTAACTAACTAGAGGTAACACGCAGCATGTCGTAACTCGATTTTTCCACGGTAATTAATTTAACGTGAGACCGCACCATTACTTTGATATTGTTCATGTTATTTACCTGATTGGCTGAGTTTTGGAGTATGAGGATGTGTGTTTGATGTGTTTGTGTATGTGAAGGGGGAAAATAAAACTGGATGGACGCTTTCCATGGCTGGACATGAGCCCATGGGCTCATACATCATGAAAAGGAAGCCCAACAATGTTGTCATGAAAGGCTGTAATTAAATAGCCTAGTCATGTGACTGCTACTGAGGGACTGTTCAGTGGCAGTTGTGTGCTTTGACTTGAGGCTTAGAATGAGCTTCAAATAGTGAAACAGTCAAATTATTTCTAAAACACCCAATAGGTAAAAATGTATTTTGTCAATAAACCATACCATAGTCATAACCAATATAGAATAGAAATTCATACTTTATCTGTACAAAATATAATGTGTGATGAAGATTTGAAAATAACTACTTTGAATGTTGTTTGTTCATCATACAGACTAAATTGCACTCCAGCCTCGAGCTTATGGAGGCACAGCTTGACGACTGTATCTACGCAGATGATGTTTACAAGGACATAGTGAAAAATATGGCGGTAGGGACACATCAAGCTTACAGCTAGCATGATGACACGTGTCTGTCTTGTGTCTACTCATGTGAGCACTCACATTTAAGGTGACAACTTATATTATATAATATAATATTATATATAATATTCACAGAGCCAGAGGGCTGCCACTGAGAGAAGGATACAAGAGGAGTTTGAGCAGCTTCATCAGTGGCTGAGAGAGGAAGAGGAGGCCAGACTCACAGCAGTCAGGGAGGAAGAGGAGGAGAAGAGGAAGCGGATTGATCGAGAGCTGGACATCATTCAGGGCCAGATGTTGGCTCTAGAGAATTCTATTCATCAAGTCGAAAATGACTTAAAACAGGACAATCTGTCATTTCTGAAAGTAAGGACGCATAATAGCAGTAAGAGAACAGACCGCCTTCACCTTGGTACTGTATATTAAAATGTAACGAATATTTTCTTTTCGTATTTTAGGATTATAAACGCACAATAAGCAGGTAAATCCTTATTTATTTAAAATTATTTAATTCAATTCTTGTTTCTTGACTGACTCTTGTGTGATTACAGACTGACTCTCGT
This sequence comes from Alosa pseudoharengus, assembly GCF_046254945.1. NCBI lineage: Eukaryota > Metazoa > Chordata > Actinopteri > Clupeiformes > Clupeidae > Alosa > Alosa pseudoharengus. The sequence goes on along the minus strand of NW_027468565.1, from coordinate 37,724,695 downwards.
GTGATTACAGACTGACTCTCGTGTGATTACAGAGCCCAATGCCTTCTGCAGGACCCTCAGCTGCTCTCAGGTGCGCTGATAGACGAAGCCAAACACCTGGGCAACCTCAAGTACAGAGTCAGCAAGAAGTTGCAGGAGAAAGTGCAGTACAGTATGTATTGTAATGATGGCTAAATGCATCATAGAGTTTGAATTCCACATTTGAGTTCCATAGAACTTTCACACAACTTCCGTATTTTTGACCGGAAATACGCAATCGTTGTGAAAATCTTCTTCCTCACCAGCGGACTATAATGCTTTAGTAAGGCAGTCTATACATACATTATGTCTAAATTGACACACTAATGATATGTCATTCTAGTTAACAGTTCAGTAACAGTAAATGCCTATTCAAATTTCTCGTGGAAAAATGTGCACCCTTTATTGATTTTTTTTGGTTTTGGTGACAAGAGTTTTCCCTCCCCGAGTCTTGTAACGTCGGCAAATGTAATATTTGGCAAATCCGTTCTCTTGGCAAAAATGTTCTCTTGCCCATGCAACTCTGCTTTCAGAACCATTACATATTACCAGCTACTGTGCAAAAGCTCCATTCAGTGCTTTGATTTGGAGGTTGGTGGTTTCAAATTCTCTTTCTCTCTCTCTGACACACACACACACACACACACACACACACACTCTCATGCACTGTAGCTTGGACTGATAAATGAGATACCCTGGCTGTAATTTCCACTGCATCAAACAGAAGGAATTGCCCTCTGCCCTCCTCTAACATTTCTCTCCGTGTTATTTAAAGCTCCTGTGCTTTTGGACCCCAACACAGCCGCAGGCTGGGTGGCCCTGTCCGAAGACCTGACCAGTGTCAGATACATGACACCCAAGAAGGATCTGCCTGACAACCCGGAGCGCTTCATGGAACATGCCATTGTTCTGGGTTCCGAGGGCTTCACCTCAGGCAAGCACAGCTGGGAGGTGCACGTTGGGGACAGGGTCAAGTGGGTCATCGGCGTTGCCCGGGAGACAGTCGACAGGAAGGAAGACTGCTACCTCAAGCCCCAGTATGGGCTCTGGGCCATCTGGAAGCATGGGGATGAGTACCATGTGACGGGAAAGACGCTTTCGGTGCAGAGCGCCCCCAAGAGGATTAGCGTGGAGCTAGACTACGAGAGGGGCTACGTGTCCTTTTACGACTCCAGCGACATGTCCCTCCTATTCCGATACAAAGACAGGTTCAAGGAGAAAATGTTTCCTTATTTTAATACACAGGTGGACATGAGTGAGTCACCCTTACAGCTGTGTCCCCTCAAGGAGTGCCATGCAGAAATCAGCAACATTTAATACAGTTTAGCACTTGATCACAATGTGCTATGTGGCTCGATGGTGTTTTATGCCCCCAATGTTGTCTTCCAGGCAGCGCTGCCACCGCTGACTTAAAGGCACCTAACCCTAAACCTAAACCTAAACCTAACCCTAAACCTAAACCTAACCCCAACCCCAACCTTAACCCCAACCTTAACCCATGCCTAACCCTAGTGCCTTCCAGGCAGCGCTGCCTTGAAGACCACGTTGGGGGCATAAAACACCAAGAAACATGTGCTACACACTTTACTTGATTACATTGATTTTTAGTTGTCTGTGTTAGTGTTTTTGTTTGATGAACATTTTATACTGTGATGTTGCTATTCATAAGTTATATACATGTAGAGCTGAAGTTACTTGAATTCTAGAGTATGTAGTAGGCCTGAGTGCAGCTTCCTATATCTCAACAGGATACTCTGAGAAACATGTTCTCAGCTGTTAATAATTCCTACTGCACTGTCTAGGAAGGAGTTTTATATGTTGAGAATCCTTAATGGTTATTTTGAGAAGCTTAATGGGATCCCTATGAGAAGGCGCTATAGGATCTTTACAGGGTCTAAATGTTGCTTTGACACGTTGAGATGCTGAGCAATTTGTATGTCACCTGCTCACCATCAGTGCTCGTTGAACTCTTAACAGAAATAGAATTAGTAAACAAAATATCTCTTCATGTGATACTCGAATTAACCTGAGGGGTTTGCCTGATCCCATACCGAAAGGGTCTTCCAAGAAGGGATGTTTTGAATGTTTGTTGTAATGATTAATCATGACCACTAGGTGTCCCTCTAGCCTAACAGAAGTGATGAGAATTCTGTAACGTTTGAAGTGACTTTATGCAGATATTACTTGTGACACTTATTCCTTCTCTCTGCTTCCACGTCTACTCTCCCCACATTCCACTGTGTTACAGAAATCAAACACCAGTCATGGTGGTAAGTGACACTTTGGATGTTTTGAACAATAAATGTGGATGCATGTGCTCTTGATCTGTTTCTATTCCCAAGGATTAATTCATTTCTTTATTATTTTATTTGCCATAGTCCAATTACTGTAGGTGTAGCTCTGGCAAGCTGTGGACCCAAGTAGATGCAAGAAATATTTGGATTTTTCGTACAGCTCCAGAAAAAATTCAGAGACATTTTTCTGATGTCATCCTACGGTTGCTGAGTGACATTCGAATAAGTTGACGGTTATATTCAAAATTAAGAGACCACTGCCAATTTGAATATGACCACCAACTCATTCGAATGTCTCAGAAAAATGTGCAGTGGTCTCTTCATTTTTTCCAGAGCTGTATTTATTAGCCTCTTTTAAAGTGAGGCTAATCTATAGCTGCATGCAGTTCTCATAAGAGTGTGTGGGGTAAAGAAAGTTGGAACATTCACTCATTCCATCCTGGAGATCCTCTTCTTCCTAAGTGGCAGGGAGTTGCACAAGACCCAACCTGGCAGCTCTCCTGCACTTCGCATGAGTAAAGAGCTGGGAGCCGTCAGGCAAAGCCTCCATGCTTCTGCATTTTTCATGTCCAAATCGTGTTCAGGTTTGACTGGATGTAACCTGCTATTTTGAAGAGAATGTATTCTTTGTACCAGCAGAGGAGACAGGAGGAGAGGAGAGGATTCCATGGAATCCTCAGGCCAAGGACAGTGGGAGGCCTGGACTAATATCTGGGATCTCGCGGCGGCATTTTGAGACTGCGGTCTAAAAGCAAAGTTATAGCCTCCTAGAATGGCCAAAGATATTCAATGTCTGTTTGGATTGCCATTGTTTTGTTGATCTGTTAGTTAAGATCCAAAGTACTTGGGGAATATGAGAGTATGTGACTAAGTTTGAATATTTTAAGGTACCGGTAATACAGTTGTAGTTAAATACAGTTGTCATATGTCAATGACATGCAAAGCTGTATATACTTGGTACAGTGTTACATCAATGAAAACACAGAACCACCAAGCACTGACCAAACTTCTGCCTTTATTAGAAAGAAACACTTTGAGAGAACCATTCTCAAAGAGCTCCATTATAACTTGTTAAGATGTTACATGCCAAATATACAGTCCTATACATAAAAGTGCGTGTCACACTCGATAAGCAGTACTTGATTAATTATTTGATCGTTCATATAACTTTATTGAAACTACATCATTACCAATGATAATAATAGCAATAATATTTACTAATATTTATTCATATTCTCACTGTCTTGCCCATACTCTAGGGGGCTGGAGATGAGACGACAGGACAGAGCATGAGTGACGTCACTCTAACGGAGTTTCAAAGGCACTTTCACGTGTACATGCTACTGATGTACGAGGGACACGGTGACATGGATGGTAAACAAACAAACAAGACAGGCTGTGCTGGGTGGTTGGCTGTGTGAGCTGAAGAGCGCCACCTGTGGGCCTCCTAGTGCAATGGCTAGATCAGGGGCCTCCGTCCTCAACCACAGCCCCCCACAAACCTGCCACCCAGACAGCAGCGGATGCCCGGCTGCACGCGCCCCTGATCCGGCCCAAATCTGGGCTGGTTCCGTTCCAGGGCTGGCAGCTATCGGGGAAGTCTTCCAAGCATGTGGCTTAGTATATATATATATAATTCTGGCGAAAGTTCACCCTGACAAACCTCCTAAAATAAACCCAATGGCTTTGTTTTGCTAAGAGAATAAAGTCACAGGACTCTTCTATGGGAAGGTTTACCACTTAGTCCAAGTTAACGTACCCAGGTTTATCACCAAACCACATACTTGGAGTACGCCCCCTGGTGTCTAGTCTGAGCTAAAGCTAAACAACCTACATTAAGAATACCAATCATTTATCATCATACATTTAAAAAATAAATGGGTTAGTCGTCCCCAAGGCAAATCATATACACTGTACAAAATGAACAGGGGGCACTGACAGGGTATGGATCTGAAGAAGTTACAGAGAGGATGGGTATATAATACAATAACACAAAAACAAAACATGAGGTCACCACCTAATGATCTGTTTTTTTAAACATAATGAAATAGTTGTGCCGACAGTACTAAGGTTACACAGAGTGGCATGAACAGTGGTGACATCTGGAGTACACACACACACACACAGAGATAGACATTTGACAGTCTATTATTAAACCCTACACTCACACACACACTGACATTCTGAGAGTAATCTGAAAGTATATAATTAAACCATCTCTTGCCCTGCTCTAAGAAAATTGTGCACGTGCCTGTACACACACACACACACACACACACACACACACACAAACTGTATTCCTCTGCAGACAACGTGCACTCAGTAGCTCACGTGTGCTGCTCCCGCTCACACGGCTCTCGTGAAAAGGGCCGCCATGAATTATTCACAAGCGTTTTTTATCAGCATTATATCACCTGGGAGTTCTGAGGTGGTATGGCCCATCTCTCTTCCAGAGTCCTGGAGAGAGAGAGAGAGAAACAGAGAGGAAGGGAGAGAAAGAGAGTGAGGTAGGGAGAGGGAGAGAGGATGGGAGAGAAAGAGAGAGTGGGAGAGAGAGAGAGCGAGTGTCTCCCTGGTAGACATAGCCTTAGCATGCATCATTCATCATCCGTCAGCAGCAGGACAAGCCTGACTGGGATCAGGTCTGCATCTCAAACACACCTGCACAAACACACACACACACTAATTATGCACAGAAAGTTCACTCCATGCTGAAATGCTTTTTAGCTAAACACACACACACACACATTTATTTTTGTCCCACTGCACAATAAGCCAACAGCAGACAGCGAGGTCACAGTCCAGGGAGGGTTTTTGAAAGTGTTTTAAATTCTCATCGAGATCCTGCCATCCGACTGTACAGGTATTACTACTAGACTATCGCATGAGATCCTCCCATCCGACTGTACAGGTATTACTACTAGACTATCGCATTTTGTCTGAGACACGTTTGACCCCAGTTCTGGTGGCGGCTACACAGGCAGCTGGCAGCGAGGGCGCAGTACCCCTCACCACACACCCATCAGAAACCTCACAGCATGAGTGCACACACACACACACACACACACACACACACACGTGTACATGGAGGGAGGAGGGGGTGGGAGAGTCAGAGTAACAGTCACTGAGTCCATGGCTACTGGCAGCATACTCTCACGAGTGTGGCCGCTGAGTCACTTCAACAAGTCTTTGTGAAAAGATGCTCTGGTAGAATGTAGAGTTGTTGGAAAGGTGTAGCTATAGAGAACGGAACCCATCTTGTTGCATTGCAGATAGCATCTCCTCAGGCAAGGGAAAGCCAGGCATTGGTGACAGGGATTGGGGGATATAGGTGTCCTCCCTGTAAACAGTTGGGGGAGGATGCTCAAAGGACCAGCCAGAAGGTTTTTTTTTTTTCTTTTCCAAAAGTTGCCATTGCAGAGAATATACTAAAAAACTCATCAAGACGAGAGTTTGCTCATTTTGTTTTGCTTTCAATGTAGGTGTTATAATGACCACCTCACCTACCCTAACAGGTCAGTTCACAACTTCACATTATGAAAAAGCATCCTTTTGCGTGACTTTGCAGGATGGTTCATCGTCATTAGTGATCGCGGTCGTGTCATCATCTGACTGATACCTGGCTATGGTCCAGTATACTGTAGTCCCAGATGGGGCTAACTCCAGGTCAGCAGCTAGCTGGGCTTGCACAGGGTTTATCTGCGGGACTGAAGAGCTCTTTGCCACAGCTTTGCCCTCTCTCTCCCTCTCTCTCTACATGTTTGGTGTCTCTATTTCCCTGTGCTGTGTGGCATACACACACACATAGCTTCCATCCATATCACAGAAAAGCAAAAAGATGCTCTTCAGAACCCGTGGGAATGGCTACTCTAAAAATAAGTTATACATGTTATACAGCAGCGGTGAGGAACAGGTCCAAGTACTCTACTTACACACACCATGCCTTTCTTTCCATGTCTACAGTTCTGAGTGGACAGTGGGCTTGGCTAGTAAGGGACTTCAGTATTGCTATTGGTTGTAAAAACCATTAAAGGTGTTTAATCGGAATGACTAAAGAGAGACAAGGAAAAAAAGGCATTTGCTAATATTTGAGGGAGACTGCCATTCTATTTCTGACTGACTGTAAGGCCATTTCACAACGCTGCTAAAATGTTCCATGTGTGGTCTGGAATGCTGAAACTACATTTCCCATGATGCCTAACTGAAGTTGTAAACTTAAACAGCATCCAGAGCTGTGAGGTGCCTACTGTGCCATTCACATTTTTGTTTTGTTTTGTTTTCTCTAGTGGCTGTAAACTACAACTCCAACAATGTCAATGTCACTTTGTACTCATCGCTACTGGAAGCTTTTGTGATTTGCGTTACTTGTACTCTAAAAACGCCTAGTGATTCTGACAAAAAAAAGACTAATAAACTATCTGACCATGCAAATAGTTCTAAAAGACTGCTAAATGTCTTCTCTGCGGCTGACCTGTAACTAAGAGTCTTTAAAATGCCCATCCTTTTCCACTAAGTATAATAAACGTGAATAATTTGGAAATGGTTAACTCACTACACATTAAAAGAGAGAGAAAAAACTATACGTCTTTATTAGAAACTATGTCGCTATTTTCAAAACGTTGGGCTGTCTTAGTGACATATTATCAATGATCAACAGTAATATCAGTGAGAGCAGCATCTCATAAATGTAAATATTACACCGCTACTGTATTTACTTTAAACAAGAAAGAAACATCAGCACCCCTCACTCCCCACTTGAGTGGTCCTGTTAAAGTCATCCCATGAGGTCAGACCATTGGCTCTGCTTTCTCGGACAGGGATTAGGACTAGTCCCAGATTAAACTACATTCCCAAAGTGGAGAATCCCTGGCGTTGTGACATCCGACTTGGTCCAGGAACAGCAGGCTTATAGCACTCCTCTGGGGGTGAGGGGTGGTGTGCTGTGGGGTGGGGGTGGACAAGCTGTGTCCCTGGGAAGACCCATCAGAACAGCCACCTGACCCCCCCCACCAACCCCCACCCACCTGCTATGTCCTGCTCCACAGCCTTCTCTGTCCCTGTCCCTCAGACCCCCCCCAGTCCAGCGTCCCCCTCACATGGTGCAGGACTTGTCCACGGCCTCCTGCGGAGGGGGGGGTGCGGAGGGCTGTGGGTGGGCGTGGGCGTGCGGGTGTGGGTGCGGTGGGGTGGCAGTCTTGGGCAGCACCATGGGCTTGGGTCTGAGGGCGGGTGGCTTGAGCTGCACCCCCATGCGGGGCGCCACGGTGGGCTTGAAGGTCGTCATGGCGTCGCTGTTGGAGCTGGTGCTGCGGCGCATGATGCCCGGCCCGTCGCCGTGGCGATGGTGGACCAGCATGCCGTGCAGCGGGCTGACGGGCTCGCCGGCGCCCCCCTGAGGCTGCGGCTGGTGCTTGACCTGCTCCAGAGTGTCCAGCACCACGTCGGGCGCGTGCTTCACCGAGCTCTGCCGCTCCAGCTCACGCAGCTCATTCAGGGCCGTGTTCATCGTCTGCTCTATGTCCTGCAGCAGGGGAGAGAGAGGGGGGGGGGGAGAGGGAGAGAGAGAGAGAGAGGGGGAGGGAGAGGGGGGGAGAGAGAGAGGGGGGGAGAGAGGGGGAGAGAGAGAGAGAGGGGGGAGAGAGGGAGAGAGAGAGAGGGGGGGGGAGAGGGAGAGAGACAGAGAGAGAGAGAGGGGGGGGAGAGAGAGGGAGAGAGACAGAGAGAGAGAGAGGGGGGGGAGAGAGAGGGAGAGAGACAGAGAGAGGGAGAGAGGGAAGGGGGGAAGGGAGAGAGAGACAGAGAGAGAGGGGGGGGTAAGAGAGGGAGAGTACATGCTGTTACACAGGACAACACCAAAGTGGAATTGGTTGGCCCTAGTGAACACACACACAAAAGTCCTCGAGAGCCTTTCTAGTAGATTACACAAACCCGGCATAGTCTGACACAGTTGGCCCAACACCTGACCATCAGAACAGCACAGACAGACAGCACAGTGGGCTGCAGTCCTGCTCTGTGCTCTGGTATAAGGGCATTAGTACATCTCCTGCATAAAGCAGTATTTGGAAAAGCGCCCCTCCATTCCAAAGTACATAATCCAGCACTATGAGGCTTCATCCCTGTCTGGGAATCATGCCCTTGGAGGGTTATTCCCTGTCAAACAGCATGTATTCTGACAAATTAATACTGCTTTAACTTGATGATGGGAGAGAGATGGTGAGTGTGTGTGTGTGTGTGTGTGTCATATTATAGAGGTGTACTTAATCTGTGCTAACATGTTTATATGTTTGTGTCAGACAGCAATACAAGCAACGAGCACTTTTTTTTTGCACTGCTATGACAGAAAATGTGTTGCGGTCTTGTGAGTGGATACTTTTTTGGAATATACTCTATGAGTGGTGTCTGTTGTGTTTGGGTTTTGTAAGTTTGTGTGTGTGTGCGTGCGTGCGTGTGGGGTGTGTGTGTATGTGTGCGTGCCATGTGTGTGTGTGTGTGTGTATGCTCACCTGTGCGATGCTCTCTGGGTCCAGGCTCTTGGGGTGGTGTGAGTGTGTGTGCGGGTCCGTGCTGAAGCCGGTGTACTGGCCCGAGGAGGTGGACCGGCGGATGGGCGGGCTCTCCATCTTACGCAGCGACTCGTGGCGGCTGATGTTGGTCAGCGAGCCGTGACCCGTCCGCCGCCTCCTCTCCGGACTGTCCTGTGGGCCGTGACCTATGTGACCTCCGTGACCCCGACTTCTCAGAAGGTCGCGCGGCCCGTAGTGACCCAACACTGGGGATCCGCCGTCTGACGGGGGCCCGCGTCCCTGGGAGGGGTGCACAGCACAGTGGCCGTCGCCAGGGCGACCTGGGGGGTGGCGAGAGGGGGGGTCACTCCGCTTCCTGTGCCGACTGCAGAGGGGACAAGAGGAGAAGAGGATTATGGGAAATGTTTCATTTAGCTGTATGATGTGAGGATGTAGTTTAGGAATTGCACAACATAATCACTGATGTAGTAGTGTATTGTGTATTTACTGCATGTTTTAATCATTGAAAGCCATACAAAAGAAATGTATTGGTGACCGTAGACAAGTTAAGTTAAACTTTATTTATTCTGTAGGATATTCCTGTAGGAAATGTGTCCTCCATTTTACCCATCCGGGGTAGTGTACATACATACATACGCACACTTGGAGCAGTGACCTCATTAGCACACACAAAAGATATGAAATAAGTGTCAGAAATCAGTTTTAAAGAAATGATCATCAAAGCTCTAGTATGATCTGCGATCGGACAAAAATAACTCCTTTTCAAGTATGACACGGGTCCCTCTCTAAATCAGTCTAGCGCTCTTGCAGACCGTCCTTCTGCCAATCTAACCAATAGCCTGCAGGGAAGCAGTTGACCGGAACCTCAACTTAAACCTGATGTGTTTCCTGATGTTTTATTGATGTGTTATTAATGTCCTATTAATATTTAACCAACAATCACCGTGGCCTAGTGTCTGACCGCCTGTGGCCTTATTCAGGACAGAGTCAGACAGCCACAACACACAGAACCCTGCTATCAGCCAGCACACTGGTTCCACAACACACAGAACACACAGAACCCTGCTATCAGCCAGCACACTGGTGCCACAACACACAGAACCCTGCTATCAGCCAGCACACTGGTGCCACAACACACAGAACACACAGAACCCTGCTATCAGCCAGCACACTGGTGCCACAACACACAGAACACACAGAACCCTGCTATCAGCCAGCACACTGGTGCCACAACACACAGAACCCTGCTATCAGCCAGCACACTGGTGCCACAACACACAGAACACACAGAACCCTGCTATCAGCCTGCACACTGGTGCCACAACACACAGAACACACAGAACTCTGCTATCAGCCAGCACACTGGTGCCACAACACACAGAACACACAGAACTCTGCTATCAGCCTGCACACTTGTGCCACTCAATGAATCACAGCACGCATCAAGAGGGATTCATATCCACTGATACGCTACCGTGGAAATCCAGAGTTCTCGCGAGAGCACAATGGAATTGTCTCTGTGAGACACTCTGGTGATGAGCAATGATGCACGTTACTTTTACCCAAACATTCCGGGGAACCAGCTAAACTGATGAAGACAGCGCTGCAACGTTGGAGGACAGTACACATTGGTCGTAGTGTTATCCGATTGCGTCGAAGTCCGAAATCATTCAGAGTAAACATGGTCTAGTGTTATCCAATTGCATGCAGTGAGATTTTTATAAATGCATGCTTGATGCCGCCCCTCGAGTTGGGCCATTACATTGTAATCTTTCTAGATTACCAGGGTCTGGATTTTCCAGGCTACTGATTCACAGACATGAGAGAAAATCCTTTTTTTTGCATTTGTATTCTAAAACACCGTTGTTTGTGTAGAGGAAAGGACAACACGATACAAAACTTTTCAGTTTTCACAAAACGACGCTTTTGTTGTTTCTGTGTGGATGGCACCTTTTTGTTTTATAAAGACCACATGACATGATTTATAGGACAAATTATGCATTCCTCTGCTTCAGCCAATTGAATACCAACCCGTTAGTCTTACCCAATTTTATTAAATTTCACTCAAATACTACTAATAAATGTCTCTGTTTAAGCGGTCACTTATTGCTTATTTACAACAAATAAACAAGATGTTAGGCATACAAACCAATTAGCACATCAACTGACACCAGCATTAATTACCATAACTGATTAGTGTGCATGGGGGCTATGTGGCCCTAATCACTCTCTGGGACTGTTTGAGCTGTCCACAAACCTAGTGAATAATAATGGCTGACACATGTGTTCACCTGTGATCTCAGATTAAAAAAGGGTTCCCATTCTTGTGGGTGTGATGGATGTTTTAGGACAGTGAGTCTCAGAAACAAACACAGTTGACCCAATGTGTAACAGATTTTACACACATTTAGACTCTTGGGCTCTTGGATTCTTAAACAGACACACAAATGTGAAATATTTGTGGGACGCATGGCAATGCCCATTGTTTGAAGAGAGCCATTCTCTTTGCTTCCTCATAGTTAAGCCTATAAAGTCTAAATGAGGACAAAGGCTATTAATCATTAAAGCAGTTACGGATCGAGAGAGGAGGAGGAGGGGAAGAGGGGAGCAGAGGACAGAAAAGAAACAGAGATAAAAGGGGAGTGGTCATCTTTCTGAGTCAAACAAAAAACAGCAGAATGCAATAAACTCACCAGCTCGTATAATATGAGGATTGTAGATGTTTACATGCGTGCACAATTATGTGTGACTGAGTGTGTGTGTGTATGTGTGTTTACCTAATGTTGGCCTCCTGTATCCTGGTGTCAGTAGGGGAGCTTGTGTGTGTGTGTGTGTGTGTGTGTGTGTGTGTGTGTGTGTGTGTGTGTGTGTGTGTGTGTTTACCTGATGTAGGCCTCCTGTATCCGGGCATCAGTAGGGGAGCTTGTGTGTGTGTGTGTGTGTGTGTGTGTGTGTGTGTGTGTGTGTGTGTGTGTGTGTGTGTGTGTGTGTTTACCTGATGTAGGTCTCATGTATCCTGGTGTCAGTAGGGGGGCTTGTGTGTGTGTGTGTGTGGTGTTTACCTGATGTAGGCCTCCTGTATCCGGGCATCAGTAGGGGAGTTCATGTCTTTGCCGGAGTTCTTGTCGTCTGCGGCTGGCCCACTGCTAGCCTCACTGTCCGCCTTCTGGCTCAGGGTGTCGGAGAACGTGTCATCCCTGACAACGACACAACGCACATCCTGGTCAATCACACACACACACACACACACACACACACACACCACAGCATCACCTCCTACCTCCATTAACTAAGAAAACACACTCTTCTGCCAAGTGCTGCACCATGAATTATTAACACACACACACACAATCTCACACAGTCTCTTTCTCACACACACACACACAATCTTACACAGTCTCTCTTACACACACACACACACTCTCTCCTCTCCTCCAAAACTGCTCATATAGACAAACTCACACACACACACACACACACACACACACACACACACACACACACAGATGGATAGGGAGAAAGAGGCTATCAGAAAGCTTTTAGGCGGGCAATTCTCAGGCCGCTGTACAGAATGATCTGATTTGTCCTATTTAACGAGCGACCGCATCCACTCAATTAAGCAACCGCGGCCGTCGCCCAGAGGAGGGGTTTGAGGTTGCCAGGGTGAATCGCCAGGGGTGACGGAGATGTCCCGTAAACAGCAGACCCCCCCCCCCCCCCAATCTCTCAGAAACGCATCCGCCGGGGACCAAGACTTATCTGACACAGCGGAACGGCGTCCCACACACTGCCAAGAACAGCCCTCCCCGGGACAAAACTGTGCTTTAAGCAGGACACCATCTCCCTCTCCCACTAATCCTTCTCTCTCTCTCTCTTTCTCACTCTTTCTCTCCCACTCTCGCTATCTTTCTCTCTCTCTCCCGGAGAGGAGAGGAGGAAGAAGAGAGGAGAGGAGAGGAGGGGAGAGGAGAGGAGAGGAGAAGAGAGGAGAGGAGAGGAGGGGAGAGGAGAGGAGAGGAGGAAGAAGAGAGGAGAGGAGAGGAGAGGAGAAGAGAGGAGGGGAGAGGAGAGGAGAAGAGAGGAGAGGAGAGGAGGAAGAAGAGAGGAGAGGAGATAAATGTCATTCTCTCTCAAGAAAGGGAAGAAATGACACATCTATTCACTGGCCGTATCCAAAGACACATATCAAATCAGATATTTTCCATTCAGTGCTGCACATGCTGACGCAGACATTAGACAGACATTTAGATAAAAAAAAAACATTTTTTCACACACACACACAAACACACTCTCTCTCTCCTTTACACACACACACAACTCACATACACACACACACACACACACACACACACCTCACATACGCACACACACACACCTCACACATGCACGCACGCACACACACACACACAAACTGACATGTTTACACACATTCCATTCTCGTCTCTGCAATGTGTCAATGTCCTCCTCACACTTACATGTCCTGCACCACTATGTACTGATGTGGCACCAGCCCGTCGATGCCATTGTGGCGGCCCTCCCACCAGTCGTCGGATGCCCGCTGGTACAGCAGCAAAGACGCCCCCTTCTTGAAGGACAGCTCCCGCGCTGAGCGGCCCACGTAGTCAAACTTGGCAATGGCCTCGATGGGCTCTCCCTCTGTGGAGAGAAACGGGACACAGCCATGAGGTCAGAGGTCATAGGGCTGCCATCAGGGCCACGTGTCCACAGGGTGACATGGTGCAGAGCAAAGATGGAGGACAAGGAAAGGGCACCAGGAATTCACCCTTCGCTAAGCCACACCCGAAAACCGCCACAGGCCATTCGTGGCTTAGCAACCCGTCACTAGGCACGGGAGGTCTGACAAGCTTTTCGAGTTTTGCCATGTTAACCTGTGGAGACTGAAGGCCTGTGGCTCATGAAGGGCACTTATTTGGATGTGGTGCCCTAACCCACGTAAAATAGCATGTTACACTATAGAAACATGATATAATTGGGAACACATTTTGTTCTAACTATAAAAATGGCATATTGCATGATATTTCCATAACCGCGAGATACACGCTTCACGATAACGGCAAGAAGTTGTTAACAGACGTTCACCAAGATGTATAGCCCATCAGCAATCTATTAAAAATAACACCTATTTGAAGTACCATTCATGATATGTTGTCAAATATTGAAGTTGTGGGAAGTACATAGCTTAAATGGTATGTTTCTTTCGTCCCCCATGCCTGTTCCATTCATTCTGGCCAGGAGAGTCGAATGAAACAAAACGCACATTCGACTTCTGCTTAAATAACTCATGAACGGTTTTGTTCAGAGATGAAATTCCAACTGTATTTGACAGAGGACAGATGTAGGTTGCTAGTGACAAAATATTAGCTTCCAGTGTGGTACGATGTCTTTGTAAATTACATTTCATTGAAAAGTCCCGGTTCTCCCCCTATGTAATAGACGTGCAGGGTGCTAAAGCTTGTCAGGCATAGCAACAGTAACTAAGGAGGGCAGGACTTAGCGAAGGGTGAATTCTTTACGTTTTTAGGGGAACAGAGATGAGGAAGGAAGGCAGAGTGAGAACAACTCGGCAGCAGTTGCCATGAGAACCTGACTGTTGTTAAAGCTTCTTAGGGGACAACAAAATACCTCAGTTTAATTAATGAAAGTGTAACGTTAATTATGTTAATAACATAAAAATGTAAAGGCACTTTAAAGAAAGAGACAAACAGAGGGCATCTGAACAATCATGATGGACACACAAGAGAGGTTCTTAGGATGAAACCTTATCTCTAACATAAAAACTAACAGAGTAGGAGGGAATCATATATATCATCATCATCATCTACCACCACCACTACTATGAGCACCACTGCCACTATTACTACCACTACAACCACTACATCAATGACCTGAGTTTACAGGACTGAGGTCAAAGTTCGCCATCCCCCCAGATCACTGTTTTATGATCGTTTCCCCACGAGGAGGCCACAGTGGGTTTGGATGTGGAAGGGGGAGGTGAGATCAGTGGGTTTGGATGTGGAAGGGGGAGGTGAGATCAGTGGGTTTGGATGTGGAAGGGGGAGGTGAGATCAGTGGGTTTGGATGTGGAAGGGGGAGGTGAGATCAATGGCAGCACTTGGATGTGTAAGCCAGATTGTACGAGCGGGGCAATTGGCACACACATTAATATTTAAAGCCCGGCAGAGCAGGACCATCCATCTTAAACACTACTCTCCATACTGATGGTGAACGAGGGAGGGGTGTGTGTGTAGGGGCATGGGGGCGGGGGGGCGGGGACCCTGCCTCTCGGTTTAACCCCTGCGTAGCCTACTGTAGGTCTATACGCCGATTGGTTTCTGATCAATACTCTGATCAATGATCTGAACATGCCAGGGTGCTAGCTGGTGTTAATGGAAAAGGCTGACGAGATACAGACAGAACATGTGCTCCACACACTACACACACACACACACAATACACACACTCAAAAAAATGGACACCAGCTCTCTCCCTCTCGCTCACACACACACACATGCCCTCGAGCAGAAACAAATACTATTATATGTCCAAATGACATCCACAAATAGGTCATAGTAGAAACAGATCTATATGGAGTCCAGGTCACCATACAGTAGTGAACAGGGCCCGTGGAATGAACCAATCATTCACTTAGCTGGTCACCTCTGTGATGTACAGTGTTAGTTAACAAAGAGGCCCCTGTAATACTGGTGCTAGCGTTAACACACTCAGTACTGACTCCTGCAGTGAGGGTCAGTCTGCAGGGCTGTTCACAGTGGGCATGTATGTACACATGCTTAAGATGCAACCTCTGTCCCACATCCATTATGACCTGCATCAGTGACCAAAGTGCACAACAGCCCCATGAAAATCGCTGCAACTGAGTGTGCAATCTGAGAGTGATTTGTCTTAAGAGAACATAAAGATCAAGTTCCGTCTTGCACTAACATAGAGTTGATAAGGATTTGTATGTATAAGTATATATACTCTTTTGATCCCGTGAGGGAAATTTGATCTCTGCATTTATATCAATCCGTGAATTAGTGAAACACACTCAGCACACAGTGAACACACAGTGAGGTGAAGCACACACTAATCCCGGCACAGTGAGCTGCCTGCTACAACAGCGGCGCTCGGGGAGCAGTGAGGAGTTAGGTGCCTTGCTCAAGGGCACTTCAGCCGTGCCTACTGGTCGGGGTTCGAACCGGCAACCCTCCTTGCATCCATCCAGTGTGTGACAACTACAAGACAATTAACTTGTGTCCTTCTGGCTTTTTCCGAATAATATTCACTCTTCACTGCTACTGAATCCAATTCTGATGTCTTAAATCCTTTTCTTCCCCAAGAGAGGGCTGGTGGCGAAGCTGGTCTGTGTGTGTGTGTGTGTGTGTGTGTGTGTGAGAAAGAGTAATCAAAGACCTTGACTGAGAAGGGCCGTTGCCGTGGCCACTGAAACAAATCAAAATTCAAATAGGGCCCCTCGCTCTGGAGTGGTGACCAAGGGGCCGTTTGGGCCAATCAGAGCACACGTATGGAGAGTGGTTTGGGCCAATCAGAGCACACGTATGGAGAGTGGCGGCGGAGTCTGGACCAATGGGAGTGCGGCTGCAGAGACGCAGAGCTAAAAATAGCAGCAGCTACGTTATCTCCCAAAGTCTCCCATCGACTCCTGCAGGGAATCCCTGAATGCAGACACACGAACACACACACACACACACACACCTGCATACTTAGACATACACAACACAACTCACACACCTTGTTGTCAGATACACACAGGCAACAAATGGAGAGAAAAGGGCAACTGTGAAGCCTCCTTCACACCAGGGAAACCATCACCATCACTCCCATTTCCAACTGTGAAAAGCCTCCTTCACACCAGGGAAACCATCACCATCACTCCCATTTCCAACTGCTTGACAGATATAAACATAGCCACTTATGGGACGTCTCTATGTGTGTGTGTGTGTGTGTGGTAAATCCCTTTTATTTGTTCCTTGATCACTTCTGTTTCTAACATGCACCAGGGATTATTCCAAGTGTGTAGTTTAATAAAACTAAATCACACCTGGACGGACTGTTTCAAATATCTTCATTGTAACACATGCAAAGCTTCCCCAATCCCTACAGCACTCTGGCAGAAGCACACAAGTGTGTGTGTGTGTGTGTGTGTGTGTGTGTGTGTGTGTGCCTCAAGACCAAACAAACACGGTGCCTATCAGCACAGCCATAGATACAAATAATGAAATACTGAGTATACTTCAATGCACACATTTCAATTGGACCGACTTTCATTTCAGTCTAGCATCAATGGACCATGGAGATTGATAACATAGTTCCACTGCCTAAACCACGCTGCAATCATTTCCCCTAAAACTCGTTCCCATCATGTCCACATATTGAAACGGCATCCATCTTTTCCATCATGTCCACACATCTAACCAGGACCCATCTGTCCACACATCTAACCAGGACCCATCTGTCCACACATCTAACCAGAACCCATCTGTCCTCACATCTAACCAGGACCCATCTGTCCTCACATCTAACCAGGACCCATCTGTCCTCGATTCTGTTGTTTGGAGGCTCTCTCTCCTATGGTCAAATCCAAACAAGCACCAGCACGAGAAAGTATTTTTAGCATATTTTTAATATATTCTAAATTCTAAAATTCTAAATTTGTTTACAACAACACACACACACAAACATACACATCCATAAATTCACACATGCACAAACACTGTGAGGGATCACCCTACCCCACTGACCAAAGAAAACATGTCCATTTCTGAAGTGTTGAAATGAGACGAGGGGTCCACTAGGAGTCCCTGTAGTCTGCAAACGGAAGACTTCAAGTCAATAGAGCTTACTTTAGACAACGCTCCACATGACAAGGGCACCTTCTCCAAATCAGCCATTACTGATCATTATTTCCAGTGACCTAACCTTACTGTCACATTAGTCTAGGCTTGGTACTGTACATGTGCTTAATTTAGTTCATCTGTATTCTCCTTAATTTCACACATACACGTACACACACACACACACACACACACACACACACACTTGTATGACTGGGCTGCTGGCGTATTGGGCCGGAGGAGGTGGGATGGACGCTCAGAGGACCTGGTCTGTGTCCAAAGCCCATGGAAAATCTTACAGTCTACGCCACGGGCTCCACGAGAGAGATCGCCAAAGACTCGGGTTCACAAGTTCACGAAGCCCATTTTAGACGCCCGCACCTCTACTCTAGCTTGAAAATGATGAGTCCAGACAAACACACACACACATGAAACCTGACCCTTGAGGAATGCATAAATACATTTAAACATTTAGAATTCACAAGTCATTGAATGTATAAATACACATGTGAACGTTTTAAATGAAAACAATTACATGTAACATTAACACCATCTGTGTAAGCGTACAGTATATGCATTTTTGTCTCGTGTTTAGGTCGGATTGTTTTTACATATATTATTCTGAGTCGGGGGTGGGCGTTACGCAAGAGCACGCGCCTCAGAAGAGTTTGGGGCAAACCGCAGAGGCAGGGGTGAGTGGGGGGGGGGCTGAGACTGGGATGGGGGATGGGAGGGGGGGGGTTAGAGGGTGAGGGTGCGTAAGCTGAGACCTTATGTTTCAAACGGAGACCACAGCAGGTCAGACGTTTAATCCCTGCAGCAGGGCCATCCACTCACTACACACACACACACACACACACACACACACACATACACACACAAGCCCGCTGCTGGACACACACACACAATTATTTTGACACTGTGAACAAATACACATGTGCAAACACATACAAATGCACATGAGCCACACACACACACACACACCAAACCCTCTTGAAGGAGGTAGGTGATATCTTGCATAAAGCCATGATTGCAGTAATGGACTAAATGTGAAGCTCATGAATAGATAATTTGCTGATAGCCACCACAAAAACAAACACAAACCCATAGGCACAAACACAGAGTGAACTTATGTGGACACGTGCAAAATACTTCAGACAGCTAGTGTGTTTATGTATATACCGCATGTATATATCATGAGTGTGATTAAATAATGTATACTAGTCTGTCTGTCTACGTATGTGTCTGTCTTAATGAGCATGTGAATGTGTAAGTCAGTAAGTATGTGTGTGTGTGAGTGTGAGTGAGTGTGAGTGAGAGAGAGAGAGAGAGAGAGGGAGAGAGAGAGAGAGAGAGGGAGAGAGAGAGAGAGAGAGAGAGAGAGAGGGAGAGAGAGAGAGAGAGGGAGAGAGAGAGAGAGCGCTAGGTGCAAGGAGACGACATGTCTGTAGCAGGACAGCATGTACACACATTACTGATGGACGGCTGAAAGAGCTGTTTGGTTTGCAGGCAAGAGAAGCAGCGGAATGAGCAGAGAAGCATCTCAGATGGACCTGTCAATCATCTCAGATGGAATAGAGACAGGACCTGTCAATCATCTCAGATGGAATAGAGACAGGACCTGTCAATCATCTTAGATGGAATAGAGACAGGACCTGTCTGTCTGTCAATCATCTTAGATGGAATAGAGACAGCACCTGTCTGCCTCTTTGACCTCCCCCGCTCCCTGCTATACTGGAGTGGAGTGGAGTGGAGTGTGCATGTCACTTTCAATGGGGCTGAAGATGGAAGCAGTATGGCAAACATGTTTCTCACACACACTGTTATGTGGCCTTAATGTGTGTGTGTGTGTGCGTGTGTGTGTGTGTGTGTGTGTGTGTGTGTGTGTGTGTGCGTGTGTGTGTGTGTGTGTGTGTGTGTGTGTGTGTGTGTGTGTGTGTGGTGTGTGTGTGTGTGTGTGTGTGTATGGTGTGTGTGTGTGTGTGTGTGTGTGTGTGTGTGTGGTGTGTGTGTGTGTGTGTGTGTATGGTGTGTGTGTGTGTGTGTGTGTGTGTGTGTATGTGTGTGTGTGTGTGTGTGTGTGTGTGTGTGTGTGTGTGGTGTGTGTGTGTGTGTGTGTGTATGGTGTGTGTGTGTGTGTGTGTGTGTGTGTGTGTGTGTACACGAGTTCATTACACAACTCATTTACTTCCCACTCACAGCATGCTTGGTCTAAGGTGATGTAATGCACTCGATTACACGCCCTGCATCACTCCATTCTAGCACTTTCCGGCAAGCTCCGCTCTCATCTCCACCAAACAAGACGATCTCCACTCCTCTCCTCTTCCATGACAGACTGGACACAGCGTTCAGCTGCTGTCCTTAAATGTTACCCAAATACTTAAACCGTTCCTCCAACACACACACACACACACACACACACACACACACACACACACTGACCCCAAAGCACCCCTCTCATCTGAGTCCCAGTGGGGGGTGGGACACCCACGCAGCAGGGTGTGTGTGTGTGAGAGACACAAGACGCAGCAGGGTGTGTGAGGGTGAGCGACTCAAGACGCAGTGGGGAGCGTGGACAGGCTCCAGTTGGCTGGCCCCGTTAAGGGAGGGGTTGGTTCCCATCCCTCAGCCACAACCCATGGGAAAAGGCCTGGAGTTGGGGTGGAGTGGGCTGGGGGGGGGGTTTGAGGGGATTACAGTTTGAAAGGAGGGCCCAAGTGCTGGACCTACTTTGCTGCCCTTTCAGGGTCATTTCACCCAGGGGGCTGGATGGCTGGATTATTCCCAATAGGCCCTAGTGTGAGTGTGTGTGAGTGTGTGTGTGCGTACGTGTGCGTGTGCGTGTGCGTGTGCGTGTGCGTGTATGTGTGTATGTATGCACTTGTGTGTGTGTGTATGCATGTGTGTGTTCACAGAGACTGCAAGAGAAAACAAAACACAGTGAGTGAGTGAGTGAGTGAGAGAAAGTGAGAGAAAGTGAGTGAGTGAGAGAAAGTGAGTGAGTGAGTGAGTGAGTGAGAGAAAGTGAGTGAGTGAGAGAAAGTGAGTGAGTGCTTGAGTGAGTTAACCCTCGGTTATCCAGAACAGCCTACCAGACAAAAACCATACTATCCAGACGGCTGTTCTTAAACCAGGCATATTTAGGAGCGGGTCACACCAGCCTTGTGTCAGGATTAGAAGGGATCAAAGAACAAGATGGAGGGCAGTCTTAGCAGAAGATTTAGAGAGTGAGATGGACCGAGGGCTCATGGTGGTGGTGGTGGTGGTGGTGGTATGGAGGGAGTGGTCGAGAAATGACCAACGCGAGACTCGGATCATCTCTTCCCCTCCTAGTGGACGGCTGTGCGCAGGTTTCACAGGGTTTTAGAGGAGAGGGTTCCATAGATCCGTGTGTGCCATGAGGGATATGGAAAGAATCCATAGACCTGTTATCTTCGTCCTTAATAATCACTAACAATATGCCGAAAATAATACTAAAATAAGACTATTGACATCCCAATCAGGTAGACTACTATAATTAATCTATTAATTCATACAAACTTTCCCATCATTATACATCAAAATACTTGAGTTTCATTGGTGGAGCAATAAGCAGCAACAAACTTGTTATGTTGTGGCTTTTGTATGCAAAATATCATGGTGGTGTGCTATGAGGATTTTCCCATAGTAAATAGTGCCCTGAAGAGAAAAAAGATGTGACTGGTGGATCTTCCCATCCTCACTGGTAGTTTATTTATGTTGTCAAGGTCAAATGAGATGGTGTGATTGGTGCATTCCTCTGTGACACGACTATAACATCTGATGTGATTGGTGGGTCTTACCATCCTCACTGGTGTGTGTTTCTGCTCCTCCGTCCTGGTCCACCTCCTCCAGCACTCCGTGCTCACTGTAAGGACTCTCACTGTGGGAGGGGCAAAGGTCAGAGGGCAAAGGTCAGGTTATAATAGAAGACATGAACTCTGCACTTCACATTTACCTACTGATGGCACACAACGTATTAGCTACGGTTTACCTTACAGTCCACACACACACACACACACACACACACACACACACACACACACACACACACACACACACACACACACACACACACACACACACACACACACAGCATGTCTCATCATAAGTGGCAAATAAAAACTACATGTTTTAAAATTGATTAATAGCAAAAAGCAAAATGTACATTTGTTAATGTAGCAGATGCTTTCTATTCATCCAAAGCAACCAAAAGTAGAGTTTAAATATGCATGGTCATTGGCATGTGTGTGGGTACAGCAACCAAAAGTAGAGTTTAAATATGCATGGTCATTGGCATGTGTGTGGGTACAGATTCCATGGTGTTGGAGGCAACCTGCTTCACTAACAGAGTTGCAGAAACACAAGCTAAGTAACAGAACCAGACAGACATCCGCAGCTCTTTAAAAACCGAAGGGAGCCACAGATCTCACGGCTCTGCGTTAAATTAGACACTACTGAGCTGAGAGGCTGGCAGTCGAGTCCTTCAGGGCTCAGACGAGGGAGGCGTTGCGTTGCTGCTGCTGCTCAGAGATGCTGGCGTGCGGCGCCTGGGGAGACTTCAGAGCACACGGAGCCCACACTACTGCACCCAGATCAGTGCTGGGAGATATGCCCCTCAGAACAGAGAGGAAAGCGCCCTCAGTTAGGACGAGAATGCTAATCCGCTGGTTTAAAAGCATGATCACACAGTCACACATATTGACAGTGTGCTTTTCTGACAGCTATGGCTGTGTTGCGCTCATGCATTCAAATCACCACGTCGTAGAGACAAGTCTGGGCAAAGGGCTGGGTTCAGTGTGCAAGGACAGCAGACTTTAGTTGTCTATAGTGAAGGGTGAGCCTATATGGAATAGTGTGTGAGTGTGTGTGTGTGTGTGTGTGAGTGTGTGTGTGAGAGAGCAACACTACAACAAGTGACTACATAAGGATGTTCTCCTCAGTATGCTGCTGGCTAAGTGTCTTTCTCTCTGTCGTGCGCGTGCGCACACACACACGCACACGCACACACACACACAATGAATCAAGTGCTAGCTCAAAAATACTAAGAGATGATAGACTGAGATTGACATACAAGGAAGTTGGCCGTGAAAAGGTTATGAACAATGTTTTGATTGGCTGTGGGCAGATTATGACCAAATGCTGATTGGTTGGGACAGCCTGTCTGTCAGCTGTGGGGGGGCATGAGCAGGACATACTGACATAGTGAACTGTGTGTCCTCAGGAGAGACAAGACTGTACCTCCCCTAAGCTGCCAGGCTACCCAGATTAGACCTCAAAACATCTCATTCTCCAACACCTTTAATGATTATAATTACTGAGATGCCTCCAGCCTTACTAACACAACCAAGAGAGAGAGAGGAGAGAGAGAGAGAGGGGAGAGAGAGAGAGAGAGAGAGAGAGAGAGAGAGAGAGCGAGGGAGGAAACCGCTGACCGAAAAATGTCCTCTGCTGTCAGACGGTCCGCTGTCTGCTCTGCCACCTCATCAGTGAGTGTAATTACCTGAATTAAGGGAGGTACGCAGCGGCAACACAGCTGAACACACACACACACACGCACACCTGCAGGGCGTGCCAGGATGCCGAGGAACACACTCTGGCTCAGACTGTTTGTGTGCTGTGTGTGTGTGTTTGTGTGTGTGTGTGTGTGTGTGTGTGTGTGTGTGTGTGTGTGTATATGTGTTTGTGTTTCCCACTAACACTAACAAAAACATGCTCCATCTGTCCCTGGCGGACGCCAGATCTTAACTAGTGGGAACGTCGGGACTTAAATAACTGATGGCCATCAGAGGCGAAGGAGTGGAGTGGAGTTGAGCTGAGTTGAAGTACAGCATGAGCTAGCAAATCACGCTAGCTGATAACCGCGGTCATAATGGCATTCCCCAGTGCCCTTACCGTTCCCAAACACACTCTAATACAGCTGCACAGGGCACAGAGCCAGTGCAAGCACTCACCATGTCAACACAATACATACATACATACATACATAGATGATGTCAATGCAGCCGTGCATGCAAATAGCAAAGGCCAGAGATATACCTATTGTAGGCACTGCCTTTTTATATGTGTATACCTGTGCTTGACTGTGTGTGTCTTGTCTGTGATAGTTATATGCATCTGTGTTTTGTTTGTGATAGTTATATGCATCTGTGTTTTGTTTGTGATCGTTATATGCATCTGTGTTTTGTTTGTGATCGTTATATGCATCATACAGTCATCTCACCAGTAGTCTCCTCCGGCCATGCACTTCTCGTAGACGGGCCCATCGAGCTCTTTGGAGTCGGGGAAGATGGTCTCGTGGTGGATGATGATGGTCTTGATGACCTCGTTGACGTGTGCCTGGCACGACACCTGGTCCTGGAGGTCCGGCGTGGGCATGAGGGTGGGTCCGAAGCAGATGGCCAGGTTGTACGGGTCCATCATGTTCTCATCGCTGTACTGGGACAGACTGGGCAGGGCAAATACAGAGGTCACATTTAGGGGAGGTCACATAAAGGTCAAAGGTCACGTTGCACATCCTAGGAATAATACCCCCTGGACTGTTTCAAACATCTTCAATGTAACACAGTAGAAAAGGCCCTGATTCCCTGCTCTACTGTATAAAGTAGTCTAAGATCACTGGCTCCACAGAGTGTTGGATTGAGGATGTGTTGTTTATGCAAATATAGAAACTAACACACAGGAGTAAATAAATGGTCAGTGTCACATGATAATATGTTATGAATAAATGAATTTAATACACCAGAGCTGTGCCTCTGCCAGCCTGACAAGAAAATCAGTATTTTAAAATGCTTCCTGTGAAGCACTGGAAAGCTATTGCGACAAAATCATAATCAATCACCAACACACACACACGTGCGTAAGTGAGCAAGCACACATCTGCACACACACACAGTCCTCATTTTCATATAATCATTTGCATTAACATTGCATTAACATTAACCATTTCTTTTCCCATATTTCCTGTGTTAGCAAAGCAGTAGGATGAATGAGAGTGATCAGGCCAAATGAGTTTGCCTCTCCAGTAGCCACTCAGCAGTCTGTTAAAAAGGAGTGGAATTCAATAACACCAGGACTCTCACATAAACTAAACATCTAGCCATCCGTTGTCCAATATTCCCCATCAGTATAAACGTATCAACGTATGTATGTTGCTTTTGAGGATTAACACAAATAGGCTGTTCTGGGATCAGTTTGATGAACCCAACCTACCAGGTTTCTATCAATACCACAGTGAAGTGAAGCATGTGATTATGCAGCAGCACTGTGATATGCGTAGAGTAGCATTAGCTGCCCTTTGTCAGTTCTTGTATAATGTCCTTATTCGAGTGAAATGCTTGGTGTAATGTGGAAGGCTTTGCATAAGGTGTGATTAACGCTTTGATTTTTATAAGGTGTGATTAACGCTTTTGATTGTCTAACGTGTATCTGCATGGGTAAAAGTGCCTTGTTTGGTGTACGGTGGTACTCACTGGTTCAGGAAGGCGAAGAGGTACCGCATGACGATCAGCACTGATCTGGGTACAGTCAACAGGATCTTACGGATGTACAGGGCCCTCTCGTAAAGGTTCTCTATTCCTGAAGAGGTAGACACAGGACAGGCAGAAATTTCATTATTAGTCATGCCGTAAAGCAAACAGAGGAAATGAGTTCATTTGAAGGCAGAAGCAGTAACCTGCTTTTCAGGCTGCACGTGCATCTGTGAAATGGCTTTTTATGCTTGTGTGTGTGTAATGATCGATGACATGCGGCAGCAGGTCGTACAGTCATGGCCTTATTGAGTGTTGTGTTTGATGTGCTAAAACAGCAGTGTGTGTGTGTGTGTGTGTGTTGCATTGAG